>NC_058131.1:0-70163 GCF_016433145.1 Gracilinanus agilis | reverse complement strand
ATATATATATATATATATATATATATATATATATATGTGTGTGTGTGTGTGTGTGTGTGTGTGTGTGTGTGTGTGTGTGTGTGTGTGTGTGTGTACTCCTCTGTAGTTAGAAATTCTTGTACCTTGGACTCCATCTCACCAAATTCTCTTTTCATCTCCCAGAATCCTTTTCCCTTCCCTCACATTTGCGTCTTCCTGTACTGTTTCTAAGCCCTGTCTGTGCCTGCCTCTTTTCTCTCTCTTCTCTCTCACTTTTGTACTTTTAGTTATTATTAATAAACTTTATAAAATATAAAAAAAAGAAACGATGGAGGCGACGATTTCAGGGAAAGCTGGGAAGCCCTCCATGAACTGATGCAGCGAAATAAGCAGAACCGGGAGAGGCCGGACGCAGCCACAGCAACACTGTGGAAGGGTCCGCCGGAAAGGCCTGGCGGTTCTCAGCTTTCTCCGCTCATCTGGACCAGTTCTGGAGGACTCGGGACACGGAGAAAGAACTGCCGGCCTGGGAAGCGAGTCAAAGCGTCCGCCTTCTCCCTGGAACTTGTTGGGTTTTAGTTGGGTTTTGTCTTCTGTGAGGATTCGTTCTGCCTGAGATCACTCACCCGGCCCAAATCGAGCCGCTGACCGCGTGGGGGAGGGGGAGGAAGCCGAAGGAGGGAGACGATTTGATTCTCAACATTTCAGGAAACGTGTGTTGAAAGTTGTTATTACGTGTAACTGGGAGAAGAAACTACAAAAAAGAGGAAACGCAGACGTGCTGGGCGGGCCGAGCCAGAACTCCTATCTGCAGGGCGCCACTCAGTCCCATCTCTGAGGGGTTTTGAGGACAAAAACCCACCGGATGCAGCGGGTCGGCCGGGCCCCAGCCGGACATGAGCGCACGTCCCAGGGCACAGTCCTAGTTCCGTCTCTGGGTGCCTCGACGCTCCTCCTCCTGCCTCCATTCCCCAGCCCCGAGGATATGCTCCTCCTGTGGGGATGGAAGCCCCTGAGGGCAGAGGCTAAAGCCTGGCTGCCAGATGGAGGTCACTCCAGCAGCCAGAGATCTCGGGGATGTTCCTCATTTCTGTCACAGATGAGGGAGCTGAGACTCCCAGAGAAATGACTTGGCCAAGGTCACACAGGGTGGCCAGGCACAGCAGGACTTGCATTTAAGCCAAGCTTCCAGGACTCTGAGTCCCGGAGGGCGGGCCGCCCTCTCTGTGCCTGCCTCCTGCCCGGCCGGCCCCTTCCCAGGAGAGGCCTGTCTGGGAGGCGCCCCGGGGGGGGGCCAGAAACCCCCAGACAGGGCAGGTGAAGAGCACGTCTGGCGGGGAGCCCCCTCCGCCCGGGAGCTTCTCCTGAAGGGGCTCGTCGGTCCGAGGTGGGGCGGCCCCAGCCGGGGCTCGGACGCCTCCGAGACTCTCTGGCCGGGCTGTCTGGCCACGATGCTGAGTCTCCGTCAGGCCAGGCGCCCCCCCAGCCCGGCCGTTCCTCCGAAGCCAGCTGAACCCCAGCCCCGGGCGGAGAGCTTCGGGGCAGCGTCTCTCCCTCCCGGCACAGCCGCTTCCCGGTGACGCCGCGGCGGGCAGGCCCCCAAGGCTGGGAGAGGCTCGGCCGGCGGAAGGAGGGTCCTGAGCGCCTTCCAGACCCCCGCAGGGAAGCAGCTATTCCTGCGCAGCTTCCATTCCGCCGGCTCACAGACCCCCAGTGAGCTCACCACTGGGCCACCCTGGAAGGCCTCACACCCTGCACACGCTCCTGCTCCCCATCTGGCTGGCCCGTGGGGGGAGGCGGAGGCTGGGGGAGGCGGAGGCTGGGGGGGGGGCGGAGGCTGGGGCATCGGCCATCACAGGGGTTGGGGGGAAGCAGGCCACGACTGGGCAGAAATGGAGGCTGGGGAGCCGCCCGAATGGAGAGGTCCTCTGAGTGGGTGGGCAGCAGGACGGCCCAGGACGCCTCTGAGCGAGCCGCTGCTCGGGCCCCCCCACACTCACTCTCTCCCCCAGTATTTTCGGTGTTCGCCCCTACAGGTAGACGCCATTTTGCACAATTGTTTCCTGACCTTCGCCTTCCTTCACTCGCTCCCTGCCCAGCCCAGACTCCAGGCTCGGCCCTAGAACGGCCAGCCTGCCGCCCGCCGCCTCCCTCGGGGAGGCCTCTTGGCCTCGGCAGCCCCTCTTCTCCCCACTTACAGAGATGGCGGCTCGCCCTGCACCCGGGCAGCTGGCAGGAGACTCCCTTCGCCCACGCAGGCTCTGACAGCTCCTCCCCCTGCCCAGAGGGGCCTCGCTTTGTCCGGCTCCCCCCACACCCCACCTCTCCACAAGAACCCCAGAGGCCTGCCATGGACTTAACCAGGCTGCCAGCCTGGAGGGGGTGTGAGCGGGCATGGGCTGGGCTGTCCGGGGCGGGCAGGAAAAATGGCCGCTTGTGGGGGGCACAGAGGCCCCCCAGGCCGCAGATCCCCCCCTGGGCAGCCCGAGGAGGAGGGGGAGCAGCCAGAGCAGGAGGGACCCCCCCCTTCCCGAGGCTGCGCAGGTTTCCCAAAAAGGATCACATGGAGTTGTTTTTCCCGAGTGCTGGGAGGACCCTGCCAGGCCCTGAATTCTTGGGCGAAGGCGTCACACATTCCTGCCTTCCGGCTCCGGAGGCCCTGCGAGGGCTGCGAGGCTGGGCCCGGGCCAGCTTCTTCCCAGGCAGCGAGCTCAGAAGCCCGGGATGCTGACAAGGAGCCGCACAGGAGCTCGAGACTAGGCCAGGGTCACACGGCGGGCGTCTGAGTCCAGACTGGAACCCGCGTCGTCCTGATTCCAGGCCCAGCTGGCTCTCCGGAGCCCCTGGAAAGGGGGGGGGGGGGCTGCGTGCGGCTGTCTGGCTGTCTGGCTGTCTGGCTGTCTGGCTGCGTTTTCTCTCTGAGCTGAAGGAAATATTAGATTTCAGGCACAAAGTGAAAATCAAGACGGATTGTTTTCCATCCAAGTTTATGGACTCCTTGAAGTCCGGCCTGGCCGCGCTTATAAGCTCCCCCCCGGAGCATCTCTGACAAGCTCCCCCCAGCCTTTGTAGGGAGCCTCTGGGAGAGGGGGGCCCCCCAGGCTCCCACCTTCCTGCCCTCCATTGAGCCTGGCTCTACCGTCCTGGGGCCCAGCAGAAAAAGGCTAAAATGGCCTCAGACCTTAAAGGCTTTTGGACGGCATCCACCGGGCGCAAGAATATACCCAGCTTGAGGGCCACTAAGACCCCAGAGACCCCTCTTAGAAGTCTCTGAAGGTTGCCCAAGCAAAGCCGAGCCCAGGCAGATCCCACTGGAGGCCCAGCCGGGGTGAGCACACGCACACACACACACACACACACCCTCTCTCTGTCTCTCTCTCAGGTGGGGGATGGGGAGAAGCCCCCCCACCCCAGCTCCACTGGTGAAGCGCAGTCGGCCCTATGAGAGCCGGAGGCAGGAGGGCTGCAGGAGCCTCGTGCCCTCGGAGCCCCAGGAGCCCCTGCCGCTGCCTTGAGCCACAGACGGCCTTCGTGTCGGCCCGGGGCCTCTCCTTCCTGCTCCAGGCAAACAGCGTTGGCAAAGAGCCACCCCAGGGGTCGGGAAACCGCTCCTCTGCCTCTGCCGCAGAAGCCTTTTCCTCCTGCAGAGGGCTTCAAGCTGCCCCCGAAGGGCTGCTCCCCAGTTTGGGGCAGAGCAGGCACCGGAGGGGGCTGGAGCCTCGCTCCCGCCGCCCATGGGGAGGGGAGCCAGCAGGCAGACACTAAAATCTAGGATGCCACCAAGCCGGGGGCATCCCTGGCGCTGGCGTTGGCGTCCTCGGGGCGCAGGCCCTCGTCTGCTCTCGGCGGTCACTGCCGGTGTGCCGTCCTACCTCGCAGGCGCCCAGGGAAGCGTCTCTGTCTCTTCTTCAACAAACATCTCACTTTCTGGCTTAGATCCAATACCAGACGTGGCTTCTAAGGCAGAGGAGGTAAGTGACTTGCCCAGGGTCCTACAGCTAGGAAGTATCTGAGGCAGATTCGAACCCAGGCCAGGTCCTCCTGTCCATGGCTGGCCCTCAATCCATCGAGCCGCCTCACCGCCCCTCCTCTGCTTTTCAGATGAGCCCACCCTGACCTGTTCACTGGCTCCTTCCACGCAATAATTCTGTTCCTACATAACAATTAGGAATTGTTATATAAAATAATGACTAATGTACCTAGTAGCAGCCGGCTTCCTCCTGCCTCTGCCCAGCTGAATCTCTTGCGTCTTTTCCAGAAGTCTCTGTTTGCTCCCCACCGTTCCCACGTGGCCTCTCACGGCCAACAGGAGCAGACGCGGCGGAGGGGGCACCCCAAGGCCGGGGCTCAGAAGGGCCCTGAGAAGTGAGCGAGCTCCGGGGCTGGCCGGGCACCGACATCCCTTTTACACTCCAGCATCTAGCAGGGAGCCGCGCAAGCTTCTGAGAGGCGCCTGAGCGCCCAGGGAGAGGCGAGAGGCGTTTGGTTCTGGGGCCCATCCGGCTCGCTGGCTCTCTGTCGGGTTAAAAGCTCAGCCTCAGGCTGGATCGGCCGGCAAAGCCCCTGAAATGGGGGGGGGGGCAGGCAAGGCAGACCCACAGGCCTGTGGAGAGGAGGAGGCCGCCCCTGCGTGTGTTCTGTGGGCTTTGCATGCGCCCTGCTAGTGCAGCCACATACACTGCATGGAAAACCCAAAGCAGATCCGGCCCTTCTCAGGAGAGTCCCCGCAGCAGGACGGAGGCCTGGCCCGTCCCCTTCCTCCCCCCCCCCCAGAGCTCAGCTTACTCGTAGAGTCAGTGAGGGGGTCACACAATGATCTCTCTAATCTCGAACATTCTTCAATCCTTTGGTTTATTGGAAACACCCTCCTGGCACCACAAGTGCCTCGTGATAAATGGCAAATGACTCCTTCCTTGAAAGGACACCAAGGATGCTCGCCGAGCATTTCCTGGCAGGGCTCGGGCCTTACATGAGAGGAGACTTGAAGGCAAAAAATTCAGGACCTCCAAGACCTCCAGGGCTTCCTGGAGACTCCCACCGTCCTTCAGGGCAGAGCCGTGGCCCTCTCTGAGCTCCTCTCCCCACTCGGCTCCAGAGGGACGCCCTCCCAGGAACGGGCAATCAGGAAGGCCCAGGCTCAAGCATTAGTTCATCATGACACCAGAGGCAAGACCCTGAGCCTCAGTCTCCTCACCCATAAAATGGGAATGTGATGGCACCTACTTCATGGGACTTCTATGAGGCTCCAGGGAGATAACATCCCTTCACTGCTTTCAGATGGTGGGAAGATCAGCAGCACCAGCCTCTCCACAGGCCTGGACCCTCCTCTTCTTCGGCCACTGCCTTAGCCTTCTTTTGTCAGAACGAGCAGGCCCGGGGGGTGGGATGTGCTAGCCACATGGTGCAGCTCCAGGGGCTTTAAGGCCAGAAGTCTAGAGGTCTTGGCTCAAAGCCTGCCCGGGCACTTTGCTTCCGAGCGCCCATAATGCCTCTGGACTTCCGTTTCCTCATCTGAATGGAGGGGCAGCGCTGGCACTCGCCAGGCCTGAGGAAAGCACTTTCAAACCTAACCAATCACCAGATGCCTCAGTGGCTTCGGGCTTCTTCAGGACCCCGGACACTTGGAGCCCCACCAGGCAAAGCCTAGAATGCCCTCCAGAAGACCGTGTCCCGGGAGCCCTGCAGGACCCCAGGAGCCAGAAGCAGTGCTAAGGTCGCATGGCTCCCCCCAGGATGGCTCCCCCCACGATGGCTCCCCCCACGATGGCTCCCCCAGGAGGCCTCCGTTTGCTCTTGGCAGAGCCATCAGGATCCAAAGCTTGTTTCTCCTGCATGCAGGACCCAGATTGGGAGGCTGCATTTTCCCCTGCAAGGAGGAAAGGGCGCCGGAGCCCAGAAAAATAGGGTAACCGGGCAAACGACCCCCAGCATATGGGAGCCAACCTCCTTCCTTGGAAGAGGCATCCTCATCCAATGGCTGTGAAGGGCACCAGTTAGAAGACCTGAGGGAGCAGCGGTGCTGGTTCCTATGTGGCTTCTCTGGGCCTCGGTTTCTCCACTGGTAAATTAGAGGACGCGAGCGATCTGCTACTTGTTCTGCTCACGGGACGATGTTTGGCCCCTCGGCCGCTGGCCTGCTTGCCAGTCCACGGTAGGCCCTCTAAACCTTCTGAGAGTCCCTCGGACCCCCCCGCGTGGGCAAGAAAACGGCAGGTACCCCGATTCCCTGAGGACCGTGGCTCCATCCTGAACCCTGAAAGAAAGTGAGGCAAGAACGGGGCGCACTCGCTGCCCAGGTGTCTGCAGTCTGTCCTCGGGCTTCAGACTGGGCAGGGATGTGCGTGCCATGTGCTTCCTGTGGCCCCTGGTCTGTGCCCCCACCCAGGCCCCTGCGATAAGAGAAAGAGCACGAATGGTCGTCATAACGGCCCAGATCTTTCGTGTGGGCAGGAATTCGTCAGGCTCCAAAGTGATCCAATTCCTTTGTCTCTTCAAGAGCGAGGCTGGAGGACTCTCACCATCTACCCAACAGGCAGAAGCTCTCTCAGTCCTTCAGTGGAAGCAACACTCTACCTCACCCCCCCCTAGCTCTGCCCCCAGCCTCTCCCCACACCTGGACTATTACAATAGCTTCGGGGGGGGGGGAGGTCTGCCCACCTCAGGTCTCTCGCCATTCCTGCTCCCCTCCACACTTCCAGCAGTGACACTGACCTCCTGCCTGTTCCATGAACAACATCCTTTCGCTCTTGACTCCAGGCATTTGCTTCCCTCCCCCTCTCTCATTACTGACCGCCCTAAATCTGCTAACCCCCCCTTCTAAGAGAAGCCTTTCCCTTAATTCCTTCCTTTAGTCCCTTTCCCTCTCTTGCTTCTATTAACTGTTCCTGGTTTATCCTGTGACCAGCTTGCCCAGAACTGTTCACACGTCCTCTTCCCCATTAGACTGGAAGCTCCTTGAGGGCAGGCCCAGCTCTTGCCTTTCTTTGCATCTCCGCCACTCGGCAAAGGGCCCGGCACTCAATAGGTGACCTCTAAATGTTTGCTGCTTCCTCCAGAAACCATCCGTCATCGGCCTCTTCAGAAGAAAGGAGATTCTCGCCCAGAAACAAAGGGGGAGGGGGAAAGAGGACATTTAGAGCTCGGCCCCTGCTGTTCCTTGTGAGGGCAGGGTGGGCCCCACCCCAAGCAGGGGGTCCCAGCTTGAGGCCCACCACATGGGCCAACGCTGGAAGGAGACCCGGAGAGCATCGCCTCATCCAGTGCCTTCATTTCTCTTGTGGGGAAACCGAAGCTAATGTCACACGAGTAGGAAATGACAGCAGCGTCACCAAAGCCATGTCGCTGGCCTCCTGACCTTCCTGCCGAGGGGCCACCCCTCCAGGAATGGGCAGCAACACGTGGCTCTTCTTACAGAGAAAGCATAAAAAGGTGAATATAGATGGCAATGGTGGCAACGAAGGTAATGGCCATTGTGGGGGCGATGCCAATGTTGGTGTCAGAGGCGAAGGAGCCTGGAGCTGTGGGCAGTCACGGCTGTGCGCCTTCCTTCTGGATGATGCCACCAGAAGGGCACCTGCTTTGAGCAGTGTCTGCAGGGATGATCAAGGCGAGCCTGTAGCCATTCACTCTCAGGCTTCCAGAAAAGCTCCAGTGAAATCAGCCTGAATCAGGAGATCTGGCTTAGCACCGCCATCTTCACAGTCATCAGGATCACTAGCTTCTATGTAGTCCTGCTACGGGCGGGTTTACAGTCTGGATTCTCTCCCGGCGCTCTGCATCCCAGCATGCCCCTGTCGTTCCCCCGCTCCATCCTTACGTTCTGGAGATAAAGTTGGCCGGGCCCCCCCCCCTTCTCCTTTCTCACCAACCCAGGCGGGAGTTTTCTTTACTCAGGCTTTTACTTTGCTCCTCTTATTTCTTCTCCTTCGAGTGATTATTCATAAATCTCATAAACCGCAAAGCTTGGAGTTACTGGATGTTCCTTTAGATCTTACGCAGGCCAGGCGCCACACTAAGGGCCTTGCAGTATCTCATTTCGTCCTCTCAACTACCCTGGGATACGGCTGCTATTATTATCCTCACTTTACAGCCGAAGAAACTGATACAAATAGAGGTTCGAGGACTTGGTCAGGCTCCCACAGCTAGTGGGATTCGATGTCCAATCTTCCTCCCTCTCTCCTCTGTGGCACTGAAGCTGGCCTGGTTCTTGGTTCTCAGTGACGAGGCGTAGCCACCACGTGATCCACCGTGTGATCCACCGCGTGATCCACCGTGTGATCCACCGCGTGATCCACCGCGTGATCCACCACGTGATCCACCGCACAACAAGGCTCAGTCTATGATGGCACTAGGAGATCCGTTTGTCACTACGGTCAGGGTTGAGTCTGTGGCCGAGTCATTGAATGTGAGTCCCAGGGTTCAGATGCCAAGCAGAGTCGAGGCTCAGTTTGGAAGCAGGATAAGAGTTCTGGTGCCGAGCTGGGGCCAAGGTCAGGGCTCCGACTCGGAGGTCCCGGCAGCTTCCCTCTGACGTGGTGATTTCCATTTTCCAAACTCCAGGCCAATAAGTCTTGTCTCTCCTCAGGCCATGTTTTCCACTTCAGCAAGTTTCTTTTTGCTTTGTCAGAAAAAAATGAGAGAATTGAGTTTCCTGGGTCTGTTGCCCATTTGCAGTAAGAGATGGAGCTACTCCCCCACCCTGGATGTGGCAGGTCAGTAGTATCAAGAGGCAGGAGACAGAGAGAGACAGAGACAGAGACATAGAGAGAAAGAGAGACAGAGAGAAGGAGAGACAGAGACAGAGACAGACAGACAGACAGACAGACAGACAGACAGACAGAGAGGGAGAGAGAACACATTCAGAACACAAATGTCTCACCAGAAGACCAGAAGAGTGTCCAAAGTGGGCCAAGCTGGGAATTGCTCATCTCGCTGGAAGCGTGGGATAGCCCCTGGTCATGGACCACGTGGAGGGCCCTCCTTCACGAGATGGGACTCTGCCTAGATGAACTGTGAGCTCCAGCCTAGTGCTGAGATCTGACAAAACCTTGCCCTGGTTTGATCAGCCAGGAGAAAATAACAGTAACGGGTCAAACTATTAACTCCAGAAATACAAGACGGGCTGGGAATGAATGAATGAATGAATGAATGAATGAATGAGGAATGCGAGAAGAGACATTTCTTCAGCCCCTGTTGGATGCCAAACCCTGCAGACCCAAAGACAAAAAGGAATAAGCTCATGTCCTCAAGAAGCTTACACTGTAACGGGGGAAACAAGGAAAGGCAATGGGGTTTGCCTGGCCAGATCTAGAGCCTTTTCTCCACTTTATGCCATTCTTGACCTCCTCCCGCATGCCGACTGCCCCCTCGCGGGGACTCTCTTCTCTAGATTTCTGGGGCTTTGACTTGGGGTCATGGGGCGCAAGATTGAGCAGGAAGGATTTCAAGAGGCCATGTAGACCAAACCCCTCATCTTGCAGTTGAGGAAACGGGCTGAGAGCCTTGCCCGGGGTCAGCAAACTAGTGAGCATTTTTACTGTTGTTCAGTCGTTTCAGTCACGCCCAGCTCTTCATGATGCCTCCTGGAGACTGATTTGCAATTTCCTTTTCCGACTCATTTTGCACATGGGGAAACTGAGGCAAATAGTGTCAAATGATCTGCCCAGGACCACACAGCTAGTAAGTGCTGGAGGCCACATTTGACCTCAAATCTTCTGACTCCAGGCTTGGTGCTCTATCCACTTAGCTATCCATGAGCATATGAGGCAAGATTTGAACCCAGGTATTTCTCATTTCAAAATCAGTGCTCCCTCCCCTGGCCCAGGCTTTAGCCATTTCTATCCATCCACTGGATGCCTTTTAAAGTCACTCATCCCCTTTCCATCTAGGCGTTGCTCCCCAGCCTCCCTCTGTGAGACAAATACTTGCGCCTTCCACCTGCCTGCTCGCTTCTCGCTCACCCTTCCTGGCTCTCCATCTTGGTCACTCTTCCCCAGTGTGGCTGTGCCTCGAGGCTCTCCCTCGCCGCCACTTCCACTTGCTCTGAATCCGCTTCTTTCTCTTGGCCGTGTCATCGGCTCCCACGGAGTCAACCACCGTCTCCATGAAGATGATCCCCCAACCTGCACTCCGGCCCTAACCTCCTTCTTGACCATCAGCCACTCGCCTGCCCCGAAGGGCGTCCCACGAACAGCTCAAACTCGGCATGTCCCAAACAAGCCCCAAACGCTCCCTCTTCCGGCTATCCCTGCCGGAGGGCATCCCTACTGGGCGACTGCCTCGGGTTCTCCATCTCGGGGCCTTCCTCAACTTCTTCCTCTTCGTAGCCCCACATATGAGCTTGGTTGCCAGATCTTATCAGTTATCTCTCCCCCCTTCGTGGCCTTCTCCTCACCTCTAGGCACAGAGCCACCCCCTAAATGCCTTCGTCTCCCCCCCTTTTGGCTTTCTCTTATATCGGGACGGAAGCCTTCGGGGGTGGGGAGCTGTCTGTGTGCTTCTGTTTGTCTTCTCAGTGCTTGGCCTGGAGCCTGCTCCTCCCCCCCTTCCCCCACATGTCTGCCTCCCGTCCACGCTCGAGGATGTCTGTCTGTCCCTGGCTCCATCCTCCCCCGGCAGGGTCCGTGGCTGCCCCCCGCGTGTCTGGTGGGTTCCCTCACGTGAAGCGAGAACAGGACCCGGTGTGCTAAGGATTACAAGTTGCTTTATGAGCATTCTCTTACTTGTTCCCTGTTTTACAACTGAGGAAACTGAGGCAGGGAGCTACAGTAACTTGCACAGGGTTCCAAGCTAGTAAGTGTCTGGGGCAGGAGGTGCACTCGGGGCTTCTTGACTCCAGGCCTAAATCTCTTGCCACTGGACCACCAAACCGCCACAACGCCCCGGGGCTAGAGAGGCCAGAGAGGCGTTGTTTCGGGGCTTCCGTGAGCCGAGGACTCCAGGCTCAGCGGCGTTCCTGGCTTTCAGCCCTCACCCAAGCCCCGTAAAGCCCAGGCGGCACCCGGCACCCCTGTTTCCCAACCCCGAGCCCCCTGGCTCCGTATGGAGGAGCCCCATGTGGTCACAGAGCTCTGTCTGCCCCCAGAGACCAAAGAAAGCCTGGCCACGGGGCCGCTGAGCCCGGGTCCAATTAAGCCGCGATTAGAGTGAGCCCTGAGCCGCTCCGAGATGAGAGCCTCCGCGGAGGGCAGAGCGTGGATACGAGGCTCCCAGGCCTAATGGAAGATAATGAGGCTATTTGCCAGCCTGTGATGTGCAGGGAAGGATGCCTGATGGCCAGCACTTCTAGCCTTTCATCCCCGGCGACTGGCTGTAGGCTGCAGTGGGGACCCGCTGAGGCTGATTGGCCCTCTCTGCAGCCTCCCACAGGTCTGGACTGAGCCAGGCAGCCGGCCGGGAAGACATCAAAGCGGGCCAGCTTAATGCAGCGTGGATGGCCTCCAACTCCTCTCTTAGTAATTGGAACAAAACGACCCAGGTAGTCTGCAGGAAACATCAAAGGCTTCAGCCCAGCTCCCAGGCCGCGTCCCTCCCTCCATTCTCTCCTCTTTCCTTCCCTCCCTCCCTCCCTGCCTCCTTTCTTTCCTTTCTTTCTCTACACCCTTCCCCGAGAGGAAGGCAGCCTCTCCCGCCTTCCAACCTCCCTCTAGATCAGAAGAAAAGGGGGAGGCGATTGCTGGCCGGACCCTTTGTTTTGTGCTAAGAAGTCCACCTCGCACACACGCGCACACACACACACACGCACACACACACATGCACACACGCACACACACACGCACACACGCACACGCACACACACACACGCACGCACCCCTTCCCGGAAGCCTGTATCATCCCTGAAATGGAGGCAGCAAACAATAGGGCCGAAGGACAGCCTCCCCTCCTGCACACCGGGATGAGGAGCCGAGGAGAGCAGAGCAGCCTCCGAGGCCAGGCCCAGCCCTGGATGCTCACACTCACAGGGCCAAGGAAGGGCCGATGGCCTTGGGAGTGTGTCGGTGTGTCAGAGGAGGAGCCGTGCACAGGCCTGGCGGGATCCGTGTCGCCCCACATTCGACACGGATCCCGCCAGCCCTGGGGAGGAACGGCGTCTGACGTCCCCCCTTACCACCTGTGTGTCCTCCAGCAAGTGCCTGCCCTCCCCGGGTCTCAGTTTCCCCATCGGTAAACGAAGGATGGGCTCGCTGCTTCCGAGACCCCTTCCTGTCTTGGGTCCCATGATGCCAAGTTGCGTCTCTCAGTGAAGAAGCCCCCAAGAGGGCTGGCACCTGGGGCAGGATACCCGCTCAGGGTTCTCTGCCACACAGGGTGGCATTTCAGGGCAAAAGCAGTGGAGTCTGCCGAAGGCTCCCACACTCACTCGGAGTCAGCCCTCAGCCAGAGCAAGACTCCCTCGTCCTCTGCTTGCCTGTCGTAGGGGCCACCCGGCTCCACACGCCCAGGGGCCCGGAGCTGCTGGGACAAGCTGGAGTCCAAAGGACCGGCTTCGAATCTCGCCTACGGCTGTGGGGCCGGGGCAGCCCCTTCTCTCCCGGGGCCACATTCCCTCCTGCCCTCAATCTCTCCTTTCTCTGGAGGAGGAGCCGTCCAGCAGGGACCGGCCGCTCTGGGAATGCCCGGATTGGGCCTGGGAGGCTCCGGGCAGGAAGCCCTTCTCTCTACGGCTCTGCCTCTCCGTGTCTCTGTTTGCCTCACTTCCCTCATCTCTAAAACTGGGGCTGCTGGGAAGACCGGATGAGAGGCTATTGGTCAGACCCTTCGCCCAGTGCCTGGCACCTAGCAAGAGTCTCGTCCAGGATCCTCCCCCTCTGCCCGACCCCTCCGGCCGGAGCCTTATGCCCGGCTGGGATGGCAGGGGCGGCCTGGGGCAGGGCCCGGCATCCTGGACGTGAGCTCGGGGGACCCAAGTTTAAGTCCCGCCACCGGCACACTCTAGCCATGTGACTGGGGGAGCCTGGCCACACCTCTGGCCCCCTGGGGTGCCCCACGAAGGGACGATCCCATGAGGTCCAGCCCTGAAAGGTCTCCCATTTTACAGATGGGAAAACCAGGGCCCAGGGCAGTCAGGGATGAGGAAGACGACAGCCAGAGGGAGTGCTCAGGGTCACCGGATCGCAGAGGCTGGAGGGGGCAGGCCGGGAAGAGCTTTGAATGCCAAGCAGAATATTGGGAGTTCGATCCTGGAAGGGAGAGGGAGCCACTGGAGTTCCCGAAGCAGGGGTGGCTGGGCAGACGCGGGCGCTGGGAAATCCTTCTGAGGGCTGAACGGAGGGGGAGAGGCTGGAGGCAGGCAGGCCCCCCCAGCAGCTCCCGCCATAGTCCACGTGTGAGGGGAGGAGGGTGTGCGCCGGGGCAGCAGCCCTGCCGGAAGGGGGGACGGCAGGACCCGCCGGCTCTTTGGCAGAGGGAACGAGAGCCAGCGGGCAATGGAGGACGAACTGGCTCAGAGGCAGCCCCGCCAGCGAGTGATGAGGGCCAGGCTGGAGCGGGCTGGCCCGCTGGGCCGACAGATCGAGTCTGGCATGGCAGGGCCCTTGTCAGTCGGGGGCCTCCGGGCCGAGGCGCAGGCACTCTTGGAAGGGGTCTCCGGGGAGGACCGCAGGCCGCTCGGCACTTCCTTTCACGGGTTGGAGACTCCTGGACAGGGCGAGGCCGAACTCATGAGCCGAGCGGACAGGACCCACCGACCCGGCCTAGAAGGATCGAACGTGGCCTGGACGGGACTGGCCGGGGCTGGCCGGGATGATGCCCGCTGGACCCCCCGTGGAGAGCAGAGAGCAAGGAGGTGGGCAGCGAGAAGGGCACCGGAGGGGGGGCGGGCAGTCAGGGACGAGGAAGACCACAGATATGGGAGACGGGGTGCCCCCGGGGCCCTCCCTGGGGCCCTCCCTGGGGCCTCCTGTCTCACGCTTGGAGCCGAGCCCCTCACCAGTCCCCCCAGGGGCCCAGGAGCCTCCCTTCATCCCCCCGTCCCTCCCCAGCATCCGGGAGTCGTCCCAGAGCCTTCAGACGGGTCTCGTGGCTGCATTCCATCCCGCCTCCTCGGCCCCATTCACGGCCCCATTCACGGCCCGTGGAGCCTGTCCGCTTCCTCTCATCTCCTGATCCGTGGCCGGGCCGGGCTCGTTACTTCTCAGAGAATTCTTTCCAGCTGACTGGGGGAGGGCCGCCCCCCCCCCCCCGCTTAGTCCTCAGCACCTCGACGGGCCTTCAAAGCCAGCAAAGGGCTCGTGGGTGAAGCGGCACGAGGCACCCCCTTAGAACCTGCCCGGCACCACCCGGAACTCGGCGTCCTGGGCCAGGCCGCGAGACGGCCGCAAGCAGATTCGTCCTGTCTGGGGGCCAAAAGGAGGCCGAAGGTCCAGGCCCGGCGTCCGGGACGCCAGGGGGAAGACGTTCTCTCCAAAGGCTGGCCCACCGTGGGGGCCAGGTGGGGGCCGAGCCTCGAGCAAAGGGGCCTTGAGGAGCCCGAGCCACGCCGCTGAGGAGGGAGGGAGGGAGGGAGGGAGCCGCTGGCCCAGCTGGACAGTGAATGGCTCCATCATCTCTGATGCTGCTCCCTCCCAAAGCACAGAGGGATGCGGCTCTGCCTCGGACCCGGGTTGGAAAGGCCTGAGTGAGGGGGACGGGGGTAATACTTTGAGTAGGCAAAGGGGGGAGACAGGAGAGTGGGGGGAAACCCCAGGGAAGAAAGAGAGAAGGGGGAGAAGAGAAACAGACATGCACACGGACACAGACATGGACACTGACACGGACACGCACATGGACACAGACATGGACATGGACACGCACACGCACACGCACACGCACACGGACATGGACACGCACACGGACACGCACACGGACACACACACACGCACACGCACACACACGCACACGGACACGCACATGGACACAGACACGGACATGGACACGGACACGGACACGGACACAGACACGCACACGNGACACAGACACAGTCAGCAGCTGAACACGAATACTACATTCTGGGTCTAGACTCAGCCACAGTGTGACCTTGGGCAAGTCATGACCCTAGGGAAGAAGGCTTAAGGGCAGGGTTGCCCAGTCCAAGCCAGAGCCCCCAAGATGTCCCTCTCAGGACCCCCCCCCCCCGCTCCTTCGGACACCACAAGGGTATCGTCCCCCGGCAGCCTACACCACCCTGAGACAACTCTTGATGTCGGGGAGTTTTCCCTGACATCAAGCCTGTATCTTCCTCCCCAGTTCCACAAGCCAACCCTGTCACCCATTCAGGAACATACAGACACACGCGCACACACGCGCGCACACACGCACGCACACACATGCGCACACATGCACACACACTGCCCCTGGCTCTGCCCTCGAGCCCCGCTTCTGCAGGACTTTTTACTGGGCTCCCAGAGCACAGCGTCCCGGCCAGCCCTTCCCCCAGGACTTCAGGCGGTCGTCGGGCGGCCTGAGCTTGGAGCTCTTTGCCGTGGGCCGGCTCCGCACTGGTGGGGTCAGCAGGGAGCAGGACGCCGCGGCTTTCTGAATTCAGCGTTTCTGGGTTCAGCCCAAGGCCTTTGGCTCAGGGGGTTGAACAGGAGTTTGAGCCGGCTACGTGGCGCCTGCTCAGCCCCGTTCGTCCTCTCTGTGGGGCTGGCCTAGAGCCCTCGAGGTCCCTCTGGCTTCGTCTGTGATCCTTCATTCTAACGTTCCATGTGTTGTTCTGGCCACCGTATCACGCTCTGCCTGACAGGGACCTTGTCGACCACTATGACCCCGAGCTCTTTTTCACACACACCAGCCGTCCGCGTCTCGGGCCCGATGGTAGAGAATCTTGACATTGCACGAGCCGAGTCCCCTTCTGTTTGGTCCCTCCTGGCGTTCCTAGCTTTCCAAGGCTCCGGGAGCCCCGCGGGAGCCGCGGCCAGGCTGCTCTCCACGGGGGCTGCTTCCCCGGACGGTGGCCGTGGATGCTGCGCGGGACGCCTGGCCAAGTCCAAGGTGGTGGCTGGCCCCACCAGGGCTTGATGGGGGGGGGGGGGGGCCTGCTGCCTCCCAGCGCTCCCCCGGCCTGCCCTGCTCTGCTCTCTGCCTCAGCTAGGCTGCCTTCCCCGGGCGAGAGGGCGAGCTGTCGGTCCGTTGGAGCGGCACCGGGGCTGCCTTCCCAGATGCCGCCTGGGAGGGCTCAGCTGGAAGAAGGCCCAGGACGGGGCACGCTCGTCCCCGTCTGCCCAGCCAGAGGGGATCCCAATTCTAGGGCTCGAGACAGAAGGCCTCACGGTCCAGCCGGCTCGGGGGTCCGCTCGGGGCACCCGGCCCTGCCTCGTCTGAGCAGGAGGAATTTCACGGAAGCGAAGCTGGAGGGAACACCCGGGCCAAGCGGGCCCTGCGGGGAGTCTGGATTCGAGGTGGGCCCTCGGCCTGCGGGGAGGGGCACCCTGGGGGATGGGCTGGACCTGCCCAAACGCCTCTTCTCTCCCCCCCCCATCAGGATCTGGAGGGCTGGCCGGAGACCCCGATGGGGGTGGGGGGTGGGCAGATCACCAGCACTGGCGGGTCCTCCTTCCCTCCTCAGGGCCCGGCAGAGACCTGTGAGGCCAGGCTCCTGGGCCTCCTGGGAGGGGAAGAGAGGAAGAGGCAGGAGCTCGGCAGCCAGGCCGGAGGCATTCCCTGCGCTTTCTGAGCCGCCGCCCCAGTGGCTCGGGCTCCATCCGGGCCTCTCTGGAGCCTGGACCGTCTCCACCTCCTCCCGCTTGGCCAGATCAATAGACGCAGCACCGAAAGGAGCTCTTTAAGGCGGGCGGCTCGGCGGCACGAGCTCGGCTCAGACAATGCCAGCTTGAAAACCAGCCCCAGAAAGGCTTCTTCCAGCCTCGCTTTGATCCGCTTGAAAGGAGACGAGACGCCGTCATGGCGGCCGTGGCGGGAGGGGCGGCCGGGGGGGGCCACACAGGACGGGCTCCCTGCGACGCCCGAGGGCTGCCCGGCTCCGCCCCCGCAGGCGCCTCCTGTGGCTCCTCAGGGTGCCTCCTGTGGCCGGACGGGCCCCCGAGCCCTCCCTGTAGAAGACGCTGCTGAGCCTGGCCCAGCGGGGGAGCCTGACTGGCTCTACGTGCCAGGACGTGTGTGTGCCTGCGTGTGCATGGACGTACAGGTATGAGCATGCACACGTGTGTGTGCGTGTGTGTGTGTGCGTCTGGGCTGGGAGATCTCGGAGCTCCTTTACTTCAGCCCCTCCCTAGAGAGGAGCCTTCCTGACCCGGGCCGGGGGGAGACGAGTGGGAGACTGTGAGGACGAGAGAAACTGGGCGAGCTCGGGGAGCCCTGCCCGGGGCCCTGTGCTCAGCACTGTGGGAGCTGCCCGGTCCTGAGTTCTAGGAGCTCCCAGCCGGGCGCCGCCCCTCCTCACTGGACCAGGCTGAGGAGAGGGGAAGAAGGGGCAGGAGGGCGCCTCCTTCTGGCTCAGCCTGGAAGCCCTTCCGGCTCCTCCAACAGGAAACCTCGGCATCTCCCCGGCTCTGCCTCCTCGAACCCCATCGGCCCCTGGTTCAGGGCTTGGAACTGAGAGCAGGCAGAGAGCTGGCGGCCCCCTTGGAGAGCTTCCCAGACAAAGAAGGAAACTGAGGCCGGGGAGGGGCGGCGATGGCCTCGTCACAGGCCGTTCCTGGCACAGGTGAGCTGACGTGGGCTTCGGGCCCCCAGGCGGGGACGGGCCACCGGCTCAGGCCGGGACGGGCGGGATGGAGGCGAGCTCGAGCAAGGAGGCCTCCGAGAAGTCGTCCTGCCAGAGGCCCCGAGAAGAGCAGAGGACCGAGCGCCGTCTGGGCAGGGCCACGACGTGTGTGTGTGTGTGTGAGACGTCACTGGTGCCACCCGGACAAACGTCCACCTTCCTGCCGATGTCCGACTTAGACCACGGTTGCCCCTCTCGACTCCGGGGCCCTGGGGTGGGGGGGATTCCACAAGGTCGATATTCCTCTGGGGAGGCACGAAGGGGACCCCGGTGTGGACCCAAGAGCTCCCGCGTTCACCCGACGGTCCGGCCGGACGCCGGGTGCCCTCCATGGCTCGCCCCACGGCACAAACAAGTCTGCCTACGGACGGCGCTTCAGACGTCTCTTCCGAGGGCAGAGCCGTGGTTTGCGCCGGGATTTGTGAGAAAGCAGGTTCCTGCGCGGGCCGGACGCACTCTTTGGCCCTTGTTTTGCTGGCTGTTTCCTTGGAACTGGCGCCTCCCGGTTGTGCAGGTGAAGGATGCAGACGTTACGCCCAGGCGGAGGAGCCCGGAGGAGGCGGAGGAGAGACTCACCTCTGGACGACCACCTGGACTCAGAAACGTCCCGGACGACACACCTCTCGGGGGCTCTTCGTCTCTCCATAGCTGGCAGTTATTGGCCCGTCTCATCCCCCAACCACTTCCCCATCGCCCCAAGCCCGTGTGGCTGCGCAGTGCGAGAGCTCCGCAGCGCAAAGGCAGGAGAGACCCGGGAAGGGTTTGTTGTGGAGGCTGAGTTTAAAGTGTCGCTCAGAAAGCCCCTTCCTGCCCTCCCCGAGGGAGCCCGCTAGAGCGCTGGACACGGGACGAGGAAGCCGCCAGTCTGCTTCATGCATGTGCTTTGGAAAAATAGGATAGATTCCCCCCATTGCCTTCAAGACGGCCGCCTTGGCCACGCTGCTGCCAAACGTTCTCCCGTCCCCGTCTGTGGCGCCTTGTTTGGTTTGGTTTGGTTTTTGTATTTCGAGTTTTCGGCTCTCTTCCATACTTATCACTCATTTATATGTAATTTATGTATTTAATTTATTGATTATTTTTAATTATTTTTCATCATTAAAGTGATTTCTTTATTTTGTCGCTCTAAACGTCCCTCCTTTTATGGCCAAACTTCTTCTCACTTCCTTCTCGCCCAACTAAAAACTGAAAAAAGGAAAAAAGCTTCACCATAAACGCCCACAATGGCCAGATCCAACCATCTGTCCCTCTTTGGGATGCTCAAGTCCACCCGTCTGCCAGGAGGTTCCGTCGAGTGCACGTTCCACTCGCCGAGCCATGGAGAGTCCCTGCGGACGAGGCGCAGTTCTCGGGGCTTTCAAAGCCGTTTTCTGATCCGTGTCGTTCCCTTCGTATAGATCGTTCTCCCGGTTCCGTAGCCCACACTCTGCGTCATGGCCCGCTACGTCCCGATGCCGCGATTAGCTCGACTATTCCCCGACCGCCCAACAGGCAACAGGACGTTTTCCTTTTTTCCCCTTTGGAGCCACCCTTCAGGAGGAGGAACTTGCTTTGTTTGCAGCTCTTTCTCCCTCCGGGTTCTCAGCTCTCCCCATTCCCATTTCCCAAAGCATGTGTTCACGTGTGTGTTCTTTATGTATTCAAGATAAGACACTGCGCAGGGGCAGCTGGGTGGCTCAGCGGATGGAGAGCCAGGCCTAGAGACGAGAGGTCCTGGGTTCCAATCCGGCCTCAGCCACTTCCCAGCTGGGTGACCCTGGGCAAGTCACTCGACCCCCATTGCCTAGCCCTGACCACTCTTCTGCCTTGGAGCCAATACACAGTACAGACTCCAAGACGGAAGGTGAGGGGTTAAAAAAAAAGACCAATAAGATAAGACACTGAAACTCATGTCATTCCCCCTCCCCCCCCTCTCTGTGTGTATACTCTTCTCACATATTCCAATTATGAGAAACAAAAAGTTCCGAGCCCTTCTTCCTCCTTTCTGCACTAATGCATTCCTCCTTTTCTCCTCCCTTCACGCCCTCAGAACAAAGCCAACACTCTCTCCCCAGGACCTCTGTTTTGCTTATTGAATTCCCCCAGTACCCTGGCCGCACACTGAGGTTCTGAGGGGACGCGTGTTTCTTCTCCCTGTTAGAATGTTAGCACACCATCATCCAGTGCCTCGGATTGCTCGAATGCATTTCCCTGTCTGGGCGTCTTCCTGCTCTTCTGCTCCTATTTCAAAGTCCCTCCTCAGCTCTGTCTGGGAGGGGCAGCGATCGGAGCAGAAACTCATGAAAGTCTTCGACTGCATTAAAAACCCACTTTTTTTCTCTGTAGGATTATACTCAGCTTTGCAGGTAAATTATTCCTGGCTACAAACGTCTACCTTTTGCCTTTTGGAATTCCAAGTCCTCTTGTTTATGACAGGAGCCAATAGGCCTCGTGTCGTCCTGACCGGGGCTCTTTGGTATCTGAACTGCTTCGCTTTGGTTAATGGCAGGGTTTTTTTCTTTGCAAATGGAGGATTTCTGGATTTGGGCAATTAAATTCAGAGAACGCTTAGATGACTAGCGTATTCTTTTTAAATTAGATTTTATTTTTCCATCACCAAAACAAATCTGTCTTCTCTCCTTCCTGCCTCCCAATTGCCCTTAAGAAAAAAAGAAAAATCTCTTTTCTAAACATAGTCATCCAAATATATTCCCACTTTGGCCATGTCAAAAACTGTGGCTCACAGGCCTAGAGATGGGAGGTCCTGGATTCAAATCTGACCTCAGACATTTCCCAGCCGTGTGACCCTGGGCAAGTCACTTCACCCCCATTGCCTAGCCCTGACCACTCTTCTGTCTTAGAATCGATACACAATATTGATTCTAAGATGGAAGGGAAGAGTTTTAAATAAATAAACACATAGATACATAGATAGATAGATAGATAGATAGATAGATAGATAGATAGATAGATAGATAGATAGATAGATAAACTATGGCTCAATCTGCTTTCTGAGTCCTTTGGCTCTTTATCAGGAATTGAGTCCACAAGAATTGCATTTCATCATTGCACCGATGGAATTCTACATCTTTCAAAATTGGGTGATGCTGTTGTCATTGTCATTCTCATTTCACTCTGTATCAGTTAATACAAATCTTCTCAGATTTCTCTATAATCGTGTCCTTAATTAGCAGTGAGGTTGTACAATACACACAGCACTGGACCTGGAGTCAGGAAGACCTGAGTTGAAATCCAGCCTCGGACACTTACTATCTATCTGTGTTACTCTAAACCTTTTTGGCCGTGAGAGCCATAAACGCCACATTTTTAAATGTCATTTCGTGAGAGCCGTGCAGTGCTCACAGTGCTGCTCCTGTAACAGTGCCTGAAAAAAAATGGACTTCATGCCTCCTGCAGAAAGAGCCCTATCCGGCCCTCAAAAGAGCCAGATAGGGCTCGAGAGCCAAACGTTGCCGCCCCCTGCTCTAGATGAATCACTTAACCCGTCTGCCTCCAATTTCTCAGCTATAAAATGGAGGTGACGATAAGCAATATTTAGATCCCATCGATGAGCCTGATGGTGAGAGGGTTCTGATTAGTTACATGAAGCATTTCCCCATGTTGTGATGGAAGCCCCTTACCTGTGTTGAGGATCGATGGCTCGTTCATTATAGGATTTATTATTTAGATTTGTCCACTCGTGTTTAGTTTTCTGTCTCTGCTGAGTCCTTCGTCTGCTTTGAGAAGTTTCTCTGCAGTTCCAGTCTTTTCGTCAAGAATGTTCAGAAGTCTTCTATGTCATTAAAGGTACAGTCCCTCCACTCCAGAGCATCATATACTCGGTTTTCCTGGCTAAGTTATCTGGGCTGTGACCCTATATCCTTTGCCTTCTGGAATATCATATTCCAAACGCTTCTGATTTGGAGCGATGACTGCTAAGTTGTGTCTGATCCTGACTGGGGCTCTTTGGTACGGGCATTCTTTACTTCATGCTGTCAAAAATGGAATTTGGTTTCTTTAGGTTCCTGCGAGTTTTCATTTGGGGGTTCCTTTCCCGAGAGGACTGGCCGATTACACTTTCACTTTGTTCTCCAGTTCTAAGAGATCTGGGCAGCTCTCTTTCATGATTTCTTGAACTATGGCGCCTAGGCTCTTCTTTTTTGTCCCGGCTTCCAGGTGGTTCAATGATGCTAAGTCATCATGCCTCAGTGTTTCCCAAGTCAATTGTTTTCACTATGAGACACCGTAATTTTTTTATATTTTTTCAGTCTTTTGACTTTGTTTGAATATTTCTTGTTGACTTATGGAGATATTGGGGTCTACTTGGTCCATTCTAATTAGCAGGGAGTTTGTGGCCTAGGAAAAGTGTTATAGACGTCGTGCTGAGCTGTTAATTTTTTCTTGAAATTCTTTCTTCAATACTTCTTTTTTCTTTTCCATTTTCCTCTCCAGAATTCTCATTTTGTTTATCTAAAAAAACAAATTTTTTACGGGACCGCTGCACCTTTCTGGACAATTCTCGTTGAACTCGTGCTCGATTTGTGTTTTCCTTTTACACTGTATCGATGTTTCTCTCTTCTTCCGGGTGTGTGGCTTGAGCCCTTTTTGTCACTACAAAATGATTTTGTGTGGGGAGTCTTGGTTTTCGTTGGTTCGTTCATCATTCTAGCCAACTTCCCGACTTTGGTCTTGGTGGTCACACACTGTGAGAGGAAACGTCTAGGATGGCCTTGCTGACGTTTTCTGGGGATGTTAAGTGTCGATTCTCCCAAGATCGCAGGGACGACTCAGGGTGGAGACATGTAAGCTTTCGGTGCTCCCAAAGTGGTCCAAGCCAGGAGAGAGTCTCGCTTCTAACCTCTGGTCTGAGCTCTTCAAATTCTTGATCTAGTTTGGGTCTGAGCAATGTGCTTCTGTGTTTGCCCCCTTTAGACTTCTATGGGCTAACACTGGGCTTAACCACGATCAGTCACAGACAAGCTCTGCCAGTTCCAAAGGCCATAACTACACGGTTCTCTTTGGTCTGGAATTCCTGCCATGGTTATTCCTCTGCAAGCTCGAGATAGGGATAGATGCTGGAACTGAGGCCTCGCTCTGCTCTTGTGGTCCAACCCACACAGGTGCTACTTGCTCCTTGCTTAGTACACATTCTATGGCCGGGCCCACTCCTTAATCCGGAACACTCCCCAAAGGTTCAAGTACCCTCCTCACTCTGGGTCTGGAACCGGGTAGGGAGTGGCACAATTTTAGGCCTGCTTCATGGGATTGGGGACTTCTTGTCTGCACCATCTCTGTTTGTGCCAGAATGCTCCAGGCATTCTAACCACTCCTGGTTAGACCTCAACCCTAGACCGGCACTGGCAAAGCGTTGGCACACATGCCCAGCCAGCACAGGGGAGCTGCTCGGCTCCCCTCTTCCCAGGCCCACCCCTCTCGCCAGCCACCCAAAGCAAGCACTTCCTCCCTCCTCTCTCCGGGGTAACGCAGGTGTGGGGTGTAAGGGTGGCAAAGGGGGTTTATGGGTTCACTATATTAAAGATGGTCTCCAGAGGATGGAACTATTATCCGTCCTCAATGAAGAATAATCTCAAGTCAAAATGGACTTTTATGGAAGTTTCTTTACATAAGAAGAGAGAGAGGAAGTCCGGAGATAAGAATCTCTCCCACTGGTCAGTCCAGGTAGATAAAGGGCCTGAGGAGGTGGATGGAGCAAACTCCACTCACAGAGTCCATAAAAGGAAGTTTCTTAATAGTTCAGGAAGATTCAGTCTTTAAACTCAACACGTGGAACAGTCTCGGTCTGGCACCAGCAAAGCTCCCTCAGGTCCCCTTCACCAAACTCGCTGCAGCCTCACTCAGTCCCCTCCCTCCTCGGAAGGGCCACATATATGTCACTTCCGGGGCCTTCCCTTAGCCTGCGTGTCCAAACACGATAGCCGCTTCTCATAGAAAGCGTAGGGGGCGGTCCATTGATTCTGATTTGTTACTCCAGCACACGTGGGTTAGGACCTCCCAGAACTGGAGATGCTCTCACCTTTGGTGATTAAATCTAAAGATGGACCGTGTAGACTTAATCTAATGATCACAGGGGGAACCTCACGGGCAGCTAAAGTTGCTATTTGGGCACGTGAGTGTGAAAACCTTCACCGGTGCTGCCTTAGACTATCACCCAAGGCTGATTTGGGCTGAAAATGTACTCGCTGTGGTTTTTGTCTTTTCTCAGATTTCTGAATCAAGACTCACTCTGATGCCTTTTCCAAAGCTATTTGTGGTTGTATATAAGACAGGGAGGGAGAAGGAAGAGTTCAGCTTACCTCCTCCTGCTCTTTTGGCTTCTTGGCTCCACCTCTGTATTAATGGCTCCAAGTGTTCTCTTTCCGGTTCTAGAAAAGGTGGCTTTTTGAATCAGAGTTTTCTAGGCAGCCGGTGATTTTTACATTATTTCTTCTTGACCCGATTTCCAGGTCAAGTTGGGTTTTTCTTTTTTTTTTAAGTCTTTTGGTTTTGTTCTCAAATTTCTTGCTGTCTCGTAGAGTCATTGATTTCTTTTGATCGAGTCTAGATTTCAGGGAGTCCATTACCTGGGTAATGTGGCAGGAGAAAGATGAAATGACTGAGGAACAAAGGTTCAAGCTTCTGAGCATATCGACTTTTTAGCAATGCCTGCCAATTGCATAATAAATTGGAACCGGACTCCTTCCTCAGCTTAGGGCTGGATCCGAAACACAGGGGGAGACGGACTTCTATACATTAAAGACAATTAATTCAATAAAAACCAGTTAATTAAAAGGAAACAATACAACATTGGGTCATCTGATTTCTAATTAGAGGAAAGATTAGAGACTTTCCAAATTGGAAGATGGAGAGTGAACAGGTCCAGTTCCCTAAACTCAGAAGAAGAGGTGTCTGTCCCACTTCTGTCTGCGTGCAATCAGCGGAACATGGAGATAATAAGTGACCAGCATGGCGCCAGATGTTATGCTATGGAGGTGCGCGGCGATGAGAAAACTCCTTTTCTCGCGCTTTGCTTCTGACTGGGTTTCTGGTCAGTGTAACCTCAGGCCTGAATTAAGGGTCTCGGAGGAGCAGGCAGAGGTGGTTGAACTTTCCAGCCATGCAGGGCTGGGTTCAAACAAAGCAACAAAGTCTTCTCACGATTCAATAAAGTTTTTCCTCAACATAGAAATTGAACTCGACCCATAACTGAATAGAAAGGGACCTAAGCCAGCTCCAGAACTGAGTCACAAGATGAAGCTGGGTGTAGTTCTCTCAATTCCCAACACCACTTGCTATTCCAATTCCCTTCATTCCTCAATTTCCCCCTTTTAACTCAGGAGGAAGTGGGCAGCCCACTCTCCCCATGGATCACCTACCAATAAGCTAACTCGATAAGTCTTTTTTCAAATGCTCATAATCAGAACTACATGGCAGATTTCAGATCCACATACTGAAAGGACTCCCAAAGACTTCATCTAGCACTGCTCCTCTACGCTATCTGTTTTGCTTTGGATTCTTTCCTCCACAGATTTCGTTCCAATTTTCTCACTTGCTTCATTTCCTCTAAATTTTAATATTATCCCTGAGGGAAATCCTTTATTTTTTGAGTCTCTGCTTCCATTTGTTACTCACTTGAGGTCAGAAGAGCTCCAAGGACAATCTCAAGGTCTCTCTGAAGCACTTTGGTATCAGTTGTGCAACATGGAAGACAGGACCTTCCAGCATGGTGTGCCTTCATCAAAGAAGGCTCTTGGAGCAAAGCCGAAATGCAGTAGCTCAGAAGAAACAGAAGATGCTCAAATTCAGAGACGTCTCCATCCTCAGTGCTCGTGGGGCTATTTGTGCCCAGCCTGGCTCAGAGCCTTCCCTCCAAGCTTGGAGTTGTCTGATCAGCCAGTCAGACGCACCGGACTTCAACCTCGACATAGCGATGTCATTTTGTTCCCCTTTGAGTATGAAGGACAACATCCAACCGAGTGAGCCGGGACCTATAGATCCCCCAAACCCCCGAATCATACTGGTTTGCTTTTCTTAGGTTTGCTTATCTCTTAGTTTAGTTCTCAGTATTGGCCTGTATTCCAGGACAGGCTCTGATTCCTGCTGTGGCTTTGGATGAGATGCGATCTAAACAATTGGAAAAACATTGATTGCTCATGGGTAGGACGAGCTAACATACTAAAAATGACCCTCCTACCCAAATTAATCTACTTATTTAGCGCCATAGCTATCAAGCTACCAAAAAACTTTTTTACTGAATTAGAAAAAACTATGACAAAGTTCATCTGGAAGAACAAAAGATCAAGAATATCAAGGGAAATAATGAAAAAAACGTGAAGGAAGGAGGCCTAGCAGTGCCAGATATTAAACTATACTATAAAGCAGCAGCCATCAAAACGATATGGTACTGGCTAAGAGACAGAAGGGAGGATCAGTGGAATAGACTTGGGGTAAATCACCTCAGCAAGACAGTGTACAATAAACCCAAAGAGCCCAGTTTTGGGGACAAGAAATCACTATTTGACAAAAACTGCTGGGAAATTGAAAAGCAATATGGGAGAGATTAGGTTTAGATCAACTTCTCACACCCTACACCAAGATAAACTCAGAATGGGTGAATGACTTGAATATAAAGAGGGAAACTATAAGTAAATTAGGTGAACATAGAATAGTATACCTGTCAGATCTAGGGGAAAGGAAAGATTTTATGACCAAGCAAGAGATAGAGAATATTACCAAATGTTAAATGAATAATTTTGATTACATTAAATTAAAAAGGGTTTGTACAAACAAAAACAATGCAACCAAAATTGGAAGGGAAGCAACAAATTGGAGAAAAATCTTTATAACAAAAAACTCTGACAAAGGTCTAATTACTCAGATTTATAAGGAGCTAAAACAATTGTACAAAAAATCAAGCCATTCCCCAATTGATAAATGGGCAAGGGACATGAATAAGAAATTTTCAGGTAAAGAAATCAAAACTATCAATAAGCACATGAGAAAGTGTTCCAAATCTCTAATAATTAGAGAAATGCAAACCAAAACAACTCTGAGGTATCACCTCACACCTAGCAGATTGGCTAGAATGAAAGAAGGGGAGAGTAATGAATGCTGGAGGAGATGTGGCAAAATTGGGACATTAATGCACTGCTAGTGAAGTTGTGAACTGATCCAACCATTCTGGAGGGCAATTTGGAATTATGCTCAAAGGGCTATAAAAGAATGCCTGCCCTTTGATCCAGCCATAGCACTGCTGGGTTTGTACCCCAAAGTGATCATAGATAAATAGACTTGTACGAAAATATTTATAGCTCTTTGTGGTGCCAAAAAACTGGAAAATGAGGGGATGCCCTTCAGCTGGGGAATGGCTGAACAAACTGTGGTATATGCTGGGGATGGAATACTATTGTGCTCAAAGGAATGATGAACTGGAGGAATTCCATGTGAACTAGAAACACCTCCAGGAACTGATGCAGAGCGAAAGGAGCAGAACCAGGAGAACGTGGTACACAGAGATGGATACATTGTTGCACCATCGAATGTAACTGACTTTGCTACTAGCAGCAACGCAATGACCCAGGCCAAGGCTGAGGAACTTGTGAGAAAGAATGTGTCCACATCCAGAGGAAGAACTGTGGGAGCAGAAACACAGAAGAAAACAACTGCTCAGTCACATGGGTCCATGGGGATATGACTGGGGATGTAGACTCTAAAGATTCCCCTCTTGCAACTATCAATAATATGGAAATAGGTCTGGATCAGTGACACATGCAAAACCCAGTGGGAGGAGGGGAGGGAAAGGACATGCATCATGGAACCATGGGAAAACATCCTAAATTAATTAATTAAACAAATAAACTTAATTTTTTTAAAAACCGTGGTAGAACTTTCCAGAGTTTGTTCTAGGCTGGAATAGATTCTGGAATCACATTCATGTGCCAGTGAAGACTCTCCTTGATGGCCTGCACCCACAGACTCAGGCTTAGGCTCAGGGGTACCAACGCCAAACAGGCCTGGGAAGGAAACTTCCAAATGAGTGCTGTAATATCTGGCAGGCACCGAAGACCTGAGGGTTTGCACGGATTATCTCACTGTACCTCAAAACCACCTCGTGAAGTAAATGCTGTGACGTACATTTTACAGATGAGGAACCTTGAGGGCAAAGAGATCGAGTGACCAAGTCTGAATTTGAACTCAAGCCCTGTGCCCTAATCCTTGCTGTTCTTCAGCTAGCTAGCTCCCAGACCCTAGATTGCAGAGCCAGAGTTTAGCCAGCTGGGGACAGAGACCTGTGACACCAGCCTGGGCTTGCCAATCAGAAGCCTGGAACAAAGGGGGGGGAGGGGGGGTCTCAGAGAAGCAGGGGCAGCCCTCAGGGTCTAGTTCACAAGAACCTAAGGCAGAATTCTGGGTGGCCAGTGAGGACGGCCACTTCTGTGCCTTCTATTGGGCCTGATGGGGTCTGTCCGTCCTCCCAGACCCTCATTTTCTGTCCCGTTTCCTAGGAGTTCTGGCTCCTGTGCGCAGCCTTGGCTCGAGGCATTGGGGGGCGCAGGTTCCCTCTTGCTATTGCCGGGCCCCTCTGCCCTCAGCAGGCTTCTCGGCAGCTCCCAACGTGGAATCAGCGGCGGCGGCTGTCATGATCAGACTCTAACCTCCCCTGGCGGGCTCGGGATGCTGAGCGAGGCCGGCCGGCACAGGGTCCGGGGAGAGCACCTTCCCCACCGCCCACAGCTGCCCGGCCTGCTGGCCACTGGCAACCTGCACAGCTGGGGTTCTGGCCCCACCCCTGGGGATCCCACAGTCCCCGGCGGCTGCTGCTCTGGATGCCAAGGTGGCTGGAGCTGTGGCCGATGCCTCAGAGACCAGCTGCCTCCCCAGCGGGCAGACTTGAAGGGAGAGACACTGCATGGTCAGCTTTACCACTAGGATCTGCAGCTTTGGGGACCGCAATTCTAGGCTCGGAAGGGAGCTCCGAATCCCGATGCCCTCCCTCCAGAGGAGGAAACTGAGGTCTGGGCCTTGACTTCTCCTTAAAACAGATCGACGCCCCCTCGTCCCTCCAGACATCCGTCCCGCCCTGCTGACCTGGATGTCTCACTGGCCCGCGTACCCCCCATCCTCCTCCCTTCGGTGTCTCACGGACGCCAGGCCCCGGTTTGGCACCAAGGCCAGGCGCAGCCGCCCAGGACTTCAGCCGGGCTCTGCACTGTCTACAAGAGGGAGGCACCTTTCTGATGCCAGCCTCTACCAGGGTGCTCAGGGCCAGAAAAGCACCAACATGTGAGCTAACGAGCTGCCCCAGGGCGCAAAGCCTGCCTAGCTAGGGAGCCCCGCTCAGCCTCCCTCCTGGGGAGGGCCTCCAACAGGGTCCTCGGTCTCGAGCAGCTGTCCTTGGCGCTTCTTGTCGTCCTTGTTCATTTTTGAGATTTGGGAACTGGGCTTCTTGGACAGACTGAGGTCCTTGCTGGCCAGCTCCCCTCCCCCACCCCCCACCCCCCCAGCCTCCCTGCTGCAAGTACAAGTCTCCCGCTCAGAAGCCTGCCCTTGGCTGGTCACAAATTGGGCCGTGTCATGGCGACCTTCGTTTTCTCCCTCCTTACTTTGCAGAGTAAAGGCTGCTGCAGCTTCCTCCTCCTCCTCCTCCTCCTCCTCCTCCTCGTCCCTCTCTCCATGTCACGCCTCCTCTCGGAGCCTTCTGGGAACTCTCTATAGCTTTGGTTCGAAGCCTCAGCCTCGGCTCTTCGGCTCGGCCCGGAAGGCTCTCCCCACGTCTACCTTCTGCCAAGGGCTGCGGGTCACTCGCCTTCCCAGCGGGGGCGGCCCCAGAGAGGGGCCAGAGGCCTGCCTGAAGGGAGCCGCGGTAGGAAGGTGCTCAGTGCATGACAGGCGGCAGACAAAGGACGGCTTTAGCTCTGTAAAAAACATTGGAAGGCGCCCAAGGCCCGGGAGCGAATGTCGACAGAAAGCCTGAAAAGAAAGCCCGATGGGGAGTGTAGAAAGGAATTGAATCCGCATCTATGTAGCGCCTACTACGTGCCAGGCTCACAAGCACCCTGCGTGGTCGCTGCTACATCCTCCTCCTTTTACAGTTGAGGAAACTGAGGCAGGCAGAGACGAAGTGACTTGTCCGGGAACGTGCGGCTAAGTTTCTGAGGCCAGACTTGAGCGGACCCCGTGCTCGGGACTCTGCCCTCTGCTCTGCCCATTCTCCCCGGGGGGGCATTTAATCCCAGCGACTGTGAGCTTTTCACCGGGCTCTGCGCCCGCAGCCCTTAGCCAGTGGCCGGCACGCAGTAGGTGCCTACTAAGTGCCTGTTGGCTCCATGTCACGCCCCACGATCTCGTGCCGCTCGCTGGCGGGACCCCGAAGGCAGCAGCTTACGCGGGGCCTCAGCTCCGGGCCGAGTGACTTTTGTCCAACCAGGGCAAAGGCTGGGCTCGCCTGCTGGTCGGGGAGCGTCTGCACCTCCCTTAGAGCCGCCCTACCGGCTGGAGAGCAAACGGAACAGGGGCTCCGTCTCAGGCTCCGGCGCTGCCTCCAAAGCTGCCTCGTCCATCTCCGGCTCGCCCTGCGGCCGCCTGTGCCCGGCAGAAGCGTAAACGAGGGGTCGGACTCGGCTCTCGGCTCCTCCTCGGGCCGCCGTCCTTCCTTCCTTCCTCCTCCTCAGAGCCTCCCCCGAGCAGAGGCCCACCTGGGAAGTCCCTCGCTGCGGAGGTCGCCCCTGCGGTGGAGTCTCCCGCGTGCCCGCCTGCCGGATCGGCCTCCGTCCGCTCCTCCGGGGAAGCCGCTAAGCCTGACGTCGCCGCCCTTATTTGACCTATTAGGAAAGGAGGCCGCGCGTCATCGTGTGAATCCAGATTTGAACCCAGGGCTCTCCTGGGTCCACGTTCAGTCCATCGGCCAGCCCTGAGCCCAGCCAGCCCAGCCTCACTGGACTCCCTGATGCTCGTCCTAACCGATCCCAGGCCTGGTTTCCCTACAAGAGCCTCCCACTACGAGCCCCCGAGAGGAGGTTCACAGGGAGCATCGCAGCCGGGCCCGATGGAAGGCCTTTAGGAAGAGTCCGGGGAGGGCAGCCTGGGGAGAGCCAGGCAGAGAGCGAGGCCTGGCAAGGAGCCGCCGGCTCTAAAGCTACAAAGGCGGCTGCCCCGGGGTGGGGGCCCTGTGGGGGGAGGCGCGGCAGAGGCCTGGCAGAGGCCTGGATGGGAAGGAGCCTGGGGACCGGGAGGGGGGGCTGGAGCTGCCCACGGCAGCCGCTGGGAAGCTGGGAGGAGGAAGGGAGGTGCGTTTGCCACGCTGCTGGCCCTCCAGCGCAAGATGCGGAAAAAGAAGGCGGAGCCACGAGGGCAGCCCCGGGGGGGCACCGACGCTCACAGGCGAGTTCTGGAGGAGAATCCAGCCAAGCCGCCACTCGGCCCCGCTCCAAGGCCCCCAACGGAGGCAGGACATTCCCGCCCCGCCTCGTCCTCTCAGGCCTCACTTGAGCACTTGGTAGCTTGTGCTCTGGAGGAAGGAGTAGAGGACGGGGTCAGAGACGGGAGGCGCGTCACGGCCGGGCTGTGAGGGCTAGACTGGGGGAGGGGGGGGGGGGCCGCCGCAAAGTCGAGGAAGCCGGATTTCTTTTAAAAAAAGACTTGGAGGCCGGAACAGATGGGAAGCTCCGTCGTGCCCGTGGCCTCGCCCACCTGCCCGCCCCCGAGGTTCCCCGGAGCTTCTTTCTCTGGTTCTCGTCCCATCTGTGTCGTGGACCGTCCACACAGGTTGCCTCCACTGAGGCTGGCCTTCCCAAAGGCTCTCCGCGGGGCTCTGCCCTCTCTCGCTTCCTGGTCGCCTCGTGTGCTCCGGCCTCGAAGTCCCTGACCGAGGCGACTCCTACATCTCCTGGCCGGCCCTCCGAAGACCTTGCAGCCGCCACACGTCCAAAACTGGGCTCGTTCCCTTCCCGGGCCTCCCCTGGCCCTCCTCGGCCTCCCTTTGCCTTCCAGGGGCCCAGCTCAGCCCCTGGGTCTCGCCCGTGACTCGTGGCTGTCCGCAAGGCCTGTTGCTTCTGCCTCGAGGCCTTCCGTCCGTCCGTGGTATTTTCCTTCGGAAGCCCTCGTCCCCCGGGCCTGCCAGCTGGTCACTCCCGCACTCGTCCCCCGCGTGCCCGGCTCTGGCCCTGTCGCCCTCCCTCACTGGCCCGGCCGTCCTCGAGAGCAGAGCCTGGCTTCGGCTTCGGCTCTTCTTTTTCCCTCGTCACTCAGCTCAATGGCCGGCACCCGGGAGCCCCGGAAGCCCCTGGTCGGCCGTTGGCAGCACCCAGCCCCCCCCCCCCCCGTCTTAGAATCAGTACTGTGTGGTGGCTGCAACAGGCAACAGAGGTCAAGTGACTTGTCCAGAGTCACCCAGCTAGGAAGGACCTGAGGCCAGATTTGAAGCCAGGCCCGTCTCCAAGGCTAGATGGGATCCCCTGAGCACTTGGCTGCCCTCAGAAGCTTGTGTGGATCTTCAGCCCCGGGAGGGCATCTCCCACTCGCCGCGCATTGAAAGTCGCCGTCCCCGGGGCATGGCGAGCCTCTCGAAGGCCCTTTCCCGGCCCGCCGCACTAGCACCGAGCCTGGCACCGTCAGTGGGGGATCGGGCGGTGCCCGCTCGGCTGCCGGCTTCACGGGATCTCCGGCTAGTAAGCAGAGCCCCAGGCGCAGGGAGCAGGGCACGAGGCAAGGCCCCGACGAAGAAGGCTCGAGGGACTCGTCCCCGCTGGAGCGCGTCTGCGTCTGGGGTGCCGCAGGGTGCAGAGCTCCTGGCGGGCGCCTCGTCCTCTCCTTTCAGACTAAAACACATTCACGGGGCAGCTGGGTGGCTCCGTGGACGGAGAGTCAGGCCTAGAGACGGGAGGTCCTGGGTTCAAATCCGGCCTCAGACACTTCCCAGCCGGGTGACCCTGGGCGAGTCACTGGACCCCCATGGCCCACCCTTCCCACTCTTCTGCCTGGGAGTCAGTACACAGAAGTGAAGGGTTAAAAATTTTTAAATAAAATAAAACAAAACACATGGACAACTACAAGCTCAAGAGGCTGCCTGAAGCACTAAGAGGTAACGCGGTAAAGAGGGAGGACTTGAACCCAGGGCTTCCCCTCGATGCTAGAGCCAACCCTCTATTGAATAACGTACCACACGGCCCCTGTGTCCCAGGGGACGAGGAGGATGGTGGGACGAGTGACAGAAGACGGGGCTTCCCAGAGCTCCGCCAGGCCAGCCCGAGAGCCGAGTCCAGGAGGGTCCTCGTCCCTGGAGGCCCGCCGGAGGCTGGGGAGGTCCGGCGCTGGGGCCGTTACGGCGGGGCGCCGGGCGGGTGCCGCGCCTGCCCCGAGACACTGAGCCTCCGGGGTGCTGGGGAGGACGGCGGCCCCTCGCAGAGGCGTCTCTGCTGAGCTGGCAGGAGGGCCTCCTGCCCGGCACGCTCGGCTCCGGGAATGAGGAAGCACAGCGAGGCCTGCGGGAGGAAATGAAGGCCGGAGCAGCACGGCCTGGCCGGTGCCCGAATGTTGGGGGAAGCCGATGGCACGAGCGGCCGGCCAAGGCGGCTGGGGAGAACGGCGGGACCCTGCAGAGACACCCACACAGAGACACGCGGAGAGAGACGAAGAGACAGAGGCCCAGAGAGGCCCAGAGGCAGAGCGAGGAGGACATCAGAGGGCGGGCTGAGAGCCTCGAGGCTCTCCTGACGTGAAGGCCCAGGGCTGGGGACGAAGAGGACAAAGCGAGGACGCGGAGGGCGAGAGGCCTGCCGGACGCTGAGCCTCGAAGGCCTCTGGGGGCTCGGCAGGAACGCAGCTGGCAGCTGAGGAGACTTCAAGGCTGCCCTTCGTCCCTTCGAGCGGCCAGAAGACCCGGAGGGGCCCGAACGGCCCGAGGAGGGGGGGGAGGGAGGCCGCCCGCAGGCCCGGCCGCTCAGCACGACTCTGCACACCGGCTCAGACTCCGAGCAGAGGCTCGGGAGGCTCCTTCGACGGAGAAACAGAAGCCGAGAGGAAAGGAAGCGAAAAGCAACGAGGCCAGGCCAGGGGGGGCGGCCACCCCGCCTGCCCCAGAGCAGCGTCCAGCCCAAAGCCCGCCTCAACGAAGGCGTCCTGGTCCTGCCTCCTCCCAGGCTCCAGGCTCTGCCCGCGGCGGGCAGCTCGCTGGGAGCCTCCCAGGCGTCCCCTAACAGAAAGGGAGGAAGGACTGTCCGAGGCGGGCCACGTGCCGGGTGCAGACTCTGGTCCCTGCCGGAGTGGAAAGACGGAGAACTAACTGGGGCTGGGGAGGGCCCGGCGAGTGGCTCCCAGCGGCTCTTCCCCTTCGAGCCCTTCCTCCCTTCCCCTCCGTGCAGGCGAGAGCCAGGAAGGCAGAGCCAAGATCCAGGCAGGGCCCGCGTGGTCTGTGTGAGCAGGGCCGGTCCTGGCCCAGGCAGAGCCTCGGTTTCCCCACTTACAAAACGAGGAGGTTAGAGTACATCTTCCTGGTCCCGTTGGGTTCTAGATTCTGGATCCAGGAGAGGGTGGGGGCCCTGCTCTAACGAGGAAGAGGCCCCCCAGGAGCAGAAAGACTAGCAGAGGGATGAGGCTCGTGTCCCACTGAAGGCCCAGGGCAGGCGCCAGCCTGGCAGGGACGGAAGAGCTGCTCCCTCTTGGCTTGTTTGCCATTTTTTTTTAACCCTTGTACTTCGGTGTATTGTCTCATAGGTGGAAGATTGGTAAGGGTGGGCAATGGGGGTCAAGTGACTTGCCCAGGGTCACACTTTGTTTTTTTTTAAATTTTTTTTTATTTTTAACCCTCACCTTCCATCTTGGAGTCAATACTGTGTAATGGCCCCAAGGCAGGAGAGTGATAAGAGTGGGCCAAGGGGGTCAAGTGACTTGCCCAGGGTCACCCGGCTGGGAAGTGGCTGAGGCTGGATTTGAACCCAGGACCTCCTGTCTCTAGGCCTGGCTCTCACTCCACTGAGCTACCCAGCTGCCCCCTGTTTGCCATTTCTAAAAGAGCCGTTCTTGTTCTAAGAGATGGCCCCGTCCCCCGGCCCCTGCAGAAAAGGGCCTGCAGAGGCCTGGGCCATGTCAGGGTTCCCCCCGGCCCTCGCCCTTGCACTCCGGCTGGGAAGGAAGAAGTAAGGGACGGCGCCCAGAGCCGTCCTGAACCCCAGCTCTAATGGATCTGGCCAGAGACCGAAGAGGAACTGGGCGATCTTCGGTGCTTCTGAGCAAGGAGATTCATGTTTGTGTACTGATGCTTGTGTGTGAGTGTGTGAGTGTGAGTGAGAGTGAGAGTGTGAATATGTATGTGAGTGTGTGAGTGTGTGTAAGTGTGAGTGTGTGTGAGTGAGTGAGAGTATGTGTGTGAGTATGTATGAGTGTGAGTGTGTGAGTGTGAGTGTGTGCGTACATATGTGAGTGTGTGTGAGTGTGTGTGAGTGAGAGTGTGTGTGAGAGTGTGTGTGTGTGAGTGAGTGCGAGTGTGACTGTGAGTGAGTGTGAGTGTGTGTGAGTGTGACTGTGAATGTGTGTGAGTGTGTGTGTGAGTGTGTGTGAGTGAGAGTGTGTGAGTGTGTGTGTGTGTGAGTGTGACTGTGAGTGTGAGTGAGTACGGATGTGAGTGAGTGCAAGTGTGACTGTGAGTGAGTGTGAGTGTGTGTGAGTGTGACTGTGAGTGAGTGTGAGTGTGAGTGTGTGTGTGAGTGTGTGAGTACATATGTGAGTGTGTGTGAGTGAGTGTGAGTACGGATGTGACTGTGAGTGAGTGTGAGTGTGAGTGTGAGTGTGCATGTTTCCACACCAACTAGACAAGGGCAGCCTGGAGCCCAGCCATCAATCCCGGAGGTGAGCAGCTCCCTGGAAACGAGGACCGCCGCCGAGGAATCTTTCGTGTCTGGGCCGGGAACGAAGACCAGCTGCGGGAGGACTGAGACAAGCAGGGCGGGAGGGAGCCTGGGTTGCTCAGGCCGAGGGGCCAGCAGGGCAGCAGCCTCCCTACGCCCCATGACCAGACGCTTCTCTCCCCCGCTGCAGCCCTCGGCCTCCTACCCACAGCGCCATCTCCATCACCCGTGGCACCGCCCGTGGCACAGCAGACTCTCTGCGGGCATCGGGCCCCTCCAAACCTCGCCCCTGGGTCCCCGCAGCCCGGAGCTCCTGAGCTCCCCGTCCAAGTCTCGCGAATTCTGCCCCTGGCAAACGAGCCCACAGATGCCATCCCGCGTGGGGCAGGAGTGCGGCCAGCAGGGTCCCGGGGGCACTCGGCCTGCTCCCCTTTGCGCCACGTCCCCTCCTGCCCTGGCCACCCTCAGCTGCCCTGGCCCTGCCTCCCACCCCATCCCGGGCACACCGTGGGCTGCCCTGGCTGCCAGGGAGCTTCCTTCCTCGCCTGGGCCGGGTCTGGGCGGCATCACGTCCCGGCAGCTGAACGGACGTTAAGAGGGAAAGTGGCCCGACGGAGCACCGGAGCCGGACGGCAGCGGTCAGGGAAGAGGCCGTCTCTTCCGTTTGGGGGCTGGGACGAACGCCGAGGCAGGCAGAGGCTGCAGGTGGGGCCCCCCGATGCCCGCCGAAGAGGCGGCACCAAGCCGGGCTCCGGTTTCTCTCCATGGAGCGTCGCTGGCAGGGGTGGGGCCATCCCCGGCTCCGCAGAGGGGTCCCGGGGGCCGCCCTCCCGTCACTCTGCCCAACAATCCTGCCCGGAACGCCTCAGGCGTATGTAGAGGAGGGAACGGAGAGCCCCGCGGGACCCACCAGGCTCAGGCAGCCAATCTCCTCCGAGGCTCCAGGCCAGCACTGCGGGGGTCGGGGGGCTCCGCTCAGACAGTACCCCGGGCGGCCCATCCTGCCCTGGGCAGAGCTCAGCAGGGCCGGCCGAAGCCTTGGATAAAGCCGACTGACAAGACAAGATTCCTCCCAGATGCCAGGAGCCGCCGTCCCGCTGCCTCCCCTCGAGCCCCGGAACAAGACCCGCGAGGAGCCCCCGAAGGCCCAGCTCACAGGAGCAGCCCCCTGGGCGCCACCCAGAGAGTCAGCCAGCGGCAGGAGCCCGTGCCCGGCCCAGCCGTGGCACACACACAGGCACAGCTCCGGGCACTTCCACCTCCCCTCCCTCGTCCACAGAGGGCACACGGGCAGGCCCTGCCAGGCTCCTGTTCTGGGGCAGCTGAGCTTGGATTGACGGAAACCTTAGAGAAGGACTTGGCAGAGTCTCCTGAGAGAGGCCCCCTGACCGGGCACACTCCAGGGGCGATGCTGGCGGGACGGAGAGACAAGTTAGCCACGTGGCCCGCCACGTCGAGCACGGCCGCCACGCGCACCAGGGATTCCACTTGGGGCCCCCGGGCCCTCGGGGCAGAACAGCAGCCCCCGGGAGTGCGAAGGGGCCCATTTAGACCCGGCTGGAGAGTAGGACAATGGACTGGCGGTGCCCAGGCTCCTCGGCCCACGGGGAGCCACCCTGAAGCCCCCTCCAGCTCCATGGTGGCCCATACGTGTGCAACTCCATGAAAAGAGGCCCGTGCAGAGATCACACGCACCTGCCTTCCGCCTTCTTCGGGTCTCCCCCTTGTCTCTCAGTCTGTCTGTGCCTGTCCCTCTCGGGGAGTGCCATCCCACCTCTGCCCCTAACTCTGTCTTCTCTCCCTTCCCTTCTCTCATTCTCTCTTTCTCTCTCTCTCTGCCTGTCTCTATCTCTCTCTCTCCATCTCTAGCTCTCCCTGTCTCTGCCCCCATCTCTCCCTCCTTCCTTTCCCCTTTCTGTCTCTGTCTCTGTCTCTGTCTCTGTCTCTCTCTCTGTCTCTGTCTCTGTCTCTCTCTCTCCCTCCTTCCCACCCCTAGAATGGCATAGCACAAAACACAAGGATGTCCTTGCTCCGGGTTATAGAGACAGCTGGTCCCACTGGCTTTGTCTAACCTTCCTGTTCTCCTCCTCCGTCCATTTGCAACATGCCCGCCTGCCCGCCTGCCTGCCTGGCAGCGTTCACCACTGGCTGTGTGCTAAGCACTGTGCTGAGCACTGAGGACACAACCAGAAGGCAGACCCTGCTCTCAAGCAGCTCCCACTCCGCTGGGCGAGGGCACCGTTTGGGTGGCTTCAGCTGCCGATTATGTGCCAAAGCCCAGAAAGTCTGGGGCTCAGCAGCAGGGTGGAAGGCCAGCCCAGGAGTCCTCGCGGTGGTCTAGGTGGCCTCCACAGCTGGCGGGGATCCTGGGAATGACTGACCCCATGCCAGTGGGGGAGGGAGTCCTGTCTTCATTTGCACCAGCTCCCAATGAATGGGCTCTGGGGGGCCGAGGCAGAGAAGGGATGGGAAAGCAGAGAGTGAGAGCCCTGCCTGCCCTGAAGGCACTGATCAGTGCCCCCAGAGTGGCTAAGGGGGGCCCATCTTCCCGGCCCTTGAATAGTCCCTGTGGCATTTGGGGGACCCCAGGCTGGCAATCAGGGATTAAACAGGAGCAGGACAACATCTTCTATCCTCCCATCAGACTGACACCTGGGATCAGGGCCTGGAAGTTGGCGCCACAAAAAGCTGCCAGAGTCCATTCAGGGAGAGGCTTATGAATCACAACCCCCTCACAGGGAGCTGCTGGGGAGACTGGCTCAGTGATCACGAGAGAGATGGAGACGGAGATGGGGACGGAGGCAGAGACGGAGACAGACAGAAGAAATGGGAGATCCTCTCCGAGGGCAGGTGTTAGCATTGAGGGGAGAGGGGAAAGCTCCAAGTCCTGAGACTTGGAGGAAGCCAGGGAAGCTGGAGGCCGAGAGGAGGGGGGAGAGCCTTCCAGGTGGCAGGGTGGATCCAGGGAAAATGCTGGCATGGACTCTCACCTGAACTCTTGTAGTAGCCTCCACACTGATCTCATTGTACACACACACACACACACACACACACACACACACACACACACACACTGTGCTGGAAGCCCTAGAGGGACTCTGCCACCCTACAGTGGTCCTGAGGAGCCAAGAACCACACCCTGCCCCCAGGGGCATTTTATAAATATCTGTCTAGTGTGTCCAGTGAAGGGGCAGCTGGGTGGCACAGTGGATAGAGCACCAGACCCGGATTCAGAAAGACCTGAATTCCGTTCGGGTCTCAAACACTTACTGTAGGACCCTAAGCCAGTCACTGAACTTCTGCTTGCCTCAGTTTCCTCATCTGTAAAAGGGGATTCATAACAGCACTTCCCTCCCGGAGTGGTTGTGAGGATCAAATGAGATAATTTTGGGAAAGCGCTCCGCTCGGCGCCTGGCACATAGTAGGTATTTTATAAACATCAGCTATTAAGTGTTGCTATTGTTATTACTCACTCGCCGTGAGCCTCAGTCCACCAGCAAAGGCTTCCTCAGCCTCAGAGGCCTCGCCCTGAAGGGCCTCCTTCCAAGCAGGTTATCAGAAGAGGGGCTGGTTGACCCTGGCCTGGCTCCCCAATTCTCTGCTTCCCGCCCAGCGGATTTCTGGGCTGGGCATGGGGCAGGCTTTCTCTGCAATTCTCTGTCACGGCCTTCTCTGCTGGCAGGACGGAAGTGCCCGCCCCGTGGCGGCCGTTGGCTGAAAGCTCCAAGGCGTGATGCCGTGCCGTCGTCATCCAGGGGCTTTGCCTGGGAAGAAGGAGAGGCGGGTGGTCTCCTCTGGCCTGGGCGTCTGTCTGTCCCTCTCGGGCCTCCTCCTCCATCAGGGAAGTCAGACCCATTTTTCTGTGTCCGCTTTTCCCCCGGGTTGGAGGCACTTCTGACTGCGCTGTGGGTCAGACGGACTAAGTGCGATGAGCCGGTGACGGCAGGGCTGGCCGCCGCTCCCCTTGGTGGGTGGGGTGTGCCTTTCTGCCGCCCCGGTGGCCCCTGGCTAAAGGAAGCCCATTTCCCCTCCTTGGAGCCGGCTCAAGCCTAAGCCAGCCCAGCCGGGCTGCTCTGATCCCTCCTGCTCTGAAAGGCCTCTCTCTGGAGGACGAGGCCGAGAGCCTCCCTCAGCCCACCCTGGTCACCCTTAACCACCTTCCACATCAGAAAATCCTCCTCGGAGCTGCCCTCAATCCCTCTCGCCCCAGTCCGAGCTTCTTGGCCAGGAGCCCGGCCCGGGGGGGGGGGGGGTGATGGGGGGCAGCCAGCCTTCCTTGCCAGGCTCAAAGCCCTTCAGATCCCCAGCTCTCCCCCCCCAATCTTCCCTTCCCAGGCCCGGATAATCCCTCCTCCTTTAACACGCTTTCCTCAGTTCTGTTGTGCTGATCCGGTGCCTGACCCTGGCAGCCGCCCACTAACACCTCTAAGCTCTGCCTCTTCAGTGCAGCCCGAGTCCAGGCTTGGACCAAGAAGGATGCTAAGGAGGAGCTGATGCTCGGAATGAGTCACCACCCGGGGCCCCGTTTGTGATAGCCTCGCGTATTCCTGTGGCTTCCCAGCTGCCCCAGCCCAGACTGGCGCACCGATGCCAACCGAGTGCCTATCGCCATCCCTGCCAACTGGCATTGATTCCCCATCATCCCACGGGGGTCCCTGAGGCCGGCCCCAGATCGCCTGCATGGTGACCGCCGTCTCCAGGCACCCAGGCCACCGTCCCCTTCCTGCCCTACCTGGGTCAGCAAGCAATCCGATACCAATGGTGCCCATGCGATCACGGCCCCAAACCCTTTCCGTGTTAGTCCCCGGGTGGAAGAGATGGCAAAAGGGAGTTCAAGTCTGCTTGGGTCACCCTCACTTCTAGCCGGGGCTCCATTACCCCCCGTCACCATCCCTATGTGACCACCATCACCAGTGCCACCAGCATCACTAGCATCGCCTCCCTGGTCAGCAGAAGCAACTTCCTCCCCACTAGCCCCCCCATTCCATTCCCCACCCAGAGCGACAAGCAGAGAGCAGTGAAGATCCCTGGCATGGCGGCGCCTCTCTCGGCCTTCCCTTTCTCAACTCGCAGGAGAAACCTGCATCATTAGTCCTGAGTCGCCCCAGAAAGCAGCAAAGGGCTGTTCTGGACCAGGCTTTGAAGAAACTCAGCACGAAGGTGTCGGCGGTATTTTTGTCTCGTTTCTAGCCTGTCCACAACTTTTTGTTCCGTTTGGAGAGCTTGTTCTGACCCAGAAGCCACACTGATTCCTTGTGACCGACCACAATGTGGCCTTTGTTCATCCGCATTAGGAGGGTGAGAGACAGAGAACTGAGCTGCAAGCAGAGAAGTTCCCCCTTACTTTGCTGTGGCCCAGGAGAAAGGCTGCTTGGAACAGCTGTCCATAGTGCTAGCAGCTCCTCTATCAATATCAGCATCACCGCGAGCGAGCGCGGCACCGTGGACAGCTCCCTCAGCCTCCAGGAGCTCAGCTGGCGGGGAATAGAGGCCAGAGGGCGGGCCCACAGCCAGCTCACCCAAGCCACTTGGGCTGCAGTAGCCAAAGAAGGCTTTCCAGAGGCGGCAGTACTTACTGGGCACACCCAGGCAGGAAGGAGAGAGACATTCCCATGCCAGGCTGAGAATCCACCCTCTGGAGATCAGGAAACCATTCATTAAACATGTGCTCTATACCCAGCACCACCCTTAGCACCAGGGATACGAATATGAGAAAAGAAAAAGGAAGAAAGCCTCTGCCCTCGGGGAGCTTACCGTCTAATAGGAAAGGCTGCGCACAGAAGGAGCAGCGCCTGATGAGGAGAAGGATGGAGAAGCTAAGTGGGAAGGAGCGTAGCCAGCCAGCAAATGAAGAGATGGATGGCTTGGCTTCTGTGGCCTCCTTAAATGGAAGTTCCGAGAGGACTCTCTACTCTCCCCTCCAAATAGAGGAAGAGACCCCAATGGCAGAGGACCACTGTGAGTAAATTTGTGTGAGTTCTTCTCAGCTGAGCTCTCGGAGCAGCAAGACTCCATAACACTCCCCAAGTCTGAAACCTCCCACACGCGCTCTTGCCCTCTTCTCTTTGGCTGGGGACCAGATCTTATATTTCAGTAATTCAATAGAAGTCACTTCATTTTGTGTTCTACCCTTCTCTGCGTGTGCTCTACCCTTCCCTTGACATCGTCTCCTGCTCTCTCCGCCTTTAATCCGGTCTCACATGAAGAGTTGATCCTGAGGGCAGCTGGGTAGCTCAGTGGATGGAGAGTCAGGCCTAGAGACGGGAGGTCCTGGGTTCAAATCTGGCCTCAGACACTTCCCAGCCATGTGACCCTGGGCAAGTCACTTGACCCCCATGGCCCACCCTGACCACTCTTCTGCCTTGGATCCAATATACAGGATTGATTCTAAGATGGAAGGTGAGGGGTTAAAAAAAATGAAAAGTCGATCCTTCTCCTTGCCAAGGCCAAGTTCTCTATATGTGCTCATGAACACAGCCTCTCCTGGCCTCTTCACTAGATTGTCCCCATCATCCTTTTTGGTCCATCCATCTCTCTCCTCTCTCTCTGTCTCTCTCTCTCACTTTCTCCTTGTCTACTGGATCATTCCTTGATATCTGAACTCTTCTCAAGGCGGGACCAAGAGGACAGAGAAGGTAAACTGACTCGCCTGATCTCTCCAGAAAGCCGTGAGGTAATTCCTCAAAATAAACTCTGGAGCGACCAAGTCTCTAACAAGGCGGGATGGATACGTTTTCAGCCCAAAACAAGCTCAAAGGCGGGTACAAAAGAGCCGCCGGACCAGGGTTGAAGTGGAACACGAAGCAGCATGCCAAGGCAGACTCTGCCACAGTAACAGGTCTGGGGGCAGCGGAATCCGCAGCAAAGGCTTCTGGGGCTCTCGGCCATAGACGAGTGTTGAGAGGGAGCCGGCTCCGGGCACGATCCTCTTGTCTGTTGCCCATATGCAGAGCCGGGTTGGAATCTTGGGTCATGGCCTCGGCTGAGGAGAAGCATCGCCACAGCAGGGCCTCCGTCTGCTCAGGACCCAACACTGGCCCCAAGTCTACTGCTGGTGTTTGCTCTGCTTCCCGAGCCTGCGTGCCAAGCGTAGCCAGAGTCCCCCTCCCTGAGCCCAGTTCCCTCCCTCGGTTCCTGGGAGGACGCCCCGCTGAAAGCTCTTCCTGTTAGAACAGTTTCTGGTGCCTCGCATCCGGCAGCGTCCTTCCTCCGAGCACATCCTGAGCGCGCTCCCCGCATCCCTTCCGGCCTCCTCTCCGTCCCTCTGCCTGGGGGCTTCCCACCTAGGTAGGGAAGGGCCAGCAGTACTGGCGATCGGGAGGCCTTGGGGGAGCCACGGAGAAAAGGGGCTCATCCCCAACCCGGCAGGGAGGGTTGCAACGGGCCCAGGCCAGCGGAGGTGACGCGGAGCCGCTAAACGCAAGGAAGCGTCCCGAAGAGAGCCCGGCAGGAAGCTGCCCCAGCCAGGCAGCCAGGAAGGTGTCGGAGGAGGCGAGAGCTGGCCCGGATGAGCAGAGCCCAGGCCGGGGCTCCCCGAAGGTGGCTGAGAACTGCCACTCTCATCGGCTGGCTCCTTCCGACAACACTTGGCGCGTAGTAGGCACTTGTAAATGTCGAGTGACCGACACTGCTTGGTCGGTTGATTCTGTCACTGCGCGCTTGTGTCTGACTTCACGACCTCATTTGGGTTTTCTTGGCCGAGATGCTGGAAAGCTTCGCCCTTTCCTTCTCCGGTTCATTTTGTAGATGATGAAACGGAGGCGTACGTGGTGGAGCGGCTTTTCCAAGGCCACAGAGCTCGGCACTATCGCAGGCTGGATTTGAACCCAGGAATATGAGGGAAACCCAGAGAGACCTCAGTGAGCTGGAAGACTCGGCCCCCGATTGGTTATGAGGTCAGGGACCCAGGAGTAGCCGAGGCCCCGGGGAAAATCGGACCCACGAGGACTCCCTGAGAGCCCCTCTGCCCTCGGAGCCCAAGGCCAGCTCTGCCCACCAAAAGGGAGCCACCGGAGGACTCCACCAAGAGAAGAAGAGCTGCTGAATGGGCAGGAGGGTGGCCTGGGCCTTTGGCCCTACGAGATCTCTAAGATGGAGCCCACCCTGCCTGGATGGGGGAGCCGACGGTTCCTAGACTTTGGAAGGGAAGCGTGTTCTTGAGCCTACCCTGAAGACGCCTGGCCACCAGGAGCTCTGGAGACGTGCCTGGATTAAAGAGGCCCTCCGGGTCTGTTCCCCTTGATGGGCCGGAGCTCCTGATGTGCCCTCGTGTGTGCGTGTGCGTGTGCATATGCGTGCGTACATGTATGTGCGTGTGTGTGTGCATGCGTGCGTGTCTGTGAGCCTGTGTGTGCGTGTGTGCGTGTATGTGAGTGTGTGTGTGTGTGTGTGTGTGCTCCCTTTATTCTGTTGTGCCCCCAGGGGCTTAGCTCAGAGATGAGCCCAGAGGAAGAGCTGAATCAGAGCTTTTCCTTTCATCCATGGCAGCAGAGAGCAGTCAGTGAAGTGCCCTGTGAAGGTGGGGGCGCGGCCAGGGTTCGCAAGGCCTCTCCCAGAGCCTCCCTCTCTCTCTCACCCCCCAGGGCTCCCCTTCTCTCTGCAGCTCAGGACGAGAGGGAGACGGGCCTCTCGTGCCGGGGCTGCCCCTCGGCCCCTTCATCACACTGAAGGCGTCTGTGCTCAGGCTGCCTCCCGCTTGGGCGAGGAACCGGCACCAGCAGATCCTCCACGTTCAGGCCGCGGTTTCCAGCCGCTTTGCACAAGAGGCAGGCCGAGCTGGGGAGGAAGCCCTCCCCGTCCTCTTCTCCTGCTGGCTCAGAGCCAGTGCAGTGCTGAGGGCGGGAGGTCCTGTAGGTGCTTCGCCTGCCGCTCTGCCTCCCGTCGTCAGGGGAGGCTGCCGCATCGCAGCAGGAGGCCGAGGATGACGCCGTCCATCTGGTGTCACAGAGCCGAGGCCTGTTCCCGAGGCCTGCCGACAGCTCTGGCCTTGGGCAGTCGCGTGTTGCAAGGAGCCCCCGTGTGGACTTTGAAGCCCCTCCCCCACCTCTGCTAGGAGCTTCCACACCTGTCAGGGCACCTCCAAGCCCCCGTCCAGGTCTTGGCTGATGACACGGAGGGACGGTCCAGCCGTGACTTCTCCTCTGGCTCCCCCAAAGAGGCCAAGACGCAGAGGTGGATGCGAGCTGCTTTGGGGTGGGAATCTCCCAGCATCCTCCACTCCTTCCCTGCAGCCTTCAGCAAGGCCCGTCCCTCCTCGGGATCAGCCAGAAGAGCTTCCGAGGTGGACTCATAAGTTTCCCTTTTGCTCCCCTGCAATGCTGGGAGGAAGGAGGGAAAAGCAGAGGGAAGGGTCCGCGCCGCGACGTCCCGCCAGACCCAGAGGAGCCTGGGGAGGCGCCGATCCTTCCTGCTGTGACTGTTGGATCAAGTCTGGGCGGCCCATCTCTGGCTTTCATCACCAGAGGGGAGAGCGCCTCCGATCCGATTCCGGTTCCGGGAGGTCCGTGACCCGCGTGTGCCAGAGGGGGGACGATCAGAATCGCCGCCCCGGCCTTGCGCCACGCGTCTGCTGTGATTGGACTCGCAGGCTGAGGGAAGGCCCTTCCGAGGAGGGGATGGAATGGAGGGAGGCTGTGGCTGGTGCCGTGGAGGGGACCTGCGGGAGCTTCTCTGGTTCGTGACTGTTCCACGTGGGTGAGTCGGGCTGACTCTCCTTGTCCTCCCTGGGCGTTTCTGGAGGCTCCAGCCTCAGGGAGGCCTCTCTGGCCTTTCTTCTTGGAGGAGGCCTCGTGGCCAGAAGCCTGGTTGAATTCACCTCTGAGCCTCCTCTGCTGGGGCCTCTGAGCCGCCCTGGTTCGGCCTGGTCCAGGCCAGAGTTTCTCTCTCTCGTTTTCCTACCTTCAGCCTTCCTGATTGTAAATAAACTTCCATAAAAGTCACTTTTGACTTAAGATTATTCTTTTGTTTTGTTTTGTTTTGTTTTTAACCCCTCACCTTCCATCTTGGAGTCAGTACTGGGTATCGGCTCCAAGGCAGAAGAGTGGTCAGGGTGGGCCATGGGGGGCAAGTGACTCGACCAGGGTCACACAGCTGGGAAGTGTCTGAGGCCAGGTTTGAACCCAGGACCTCCCGTCTCTAGGCCTGGCTCTCAAGCCACTGAGATTATTCTTCATTGAGGATTGATAACAGTTCAATCCTCTGGTGACCATCTTAAATATATTTACCCAAAAAGACCCCTTTTCCCCGCTTCCACGAGTCCTCCAGATGATCCCAGATCCCGCACTGCTGAGGAGCCGAGTCCGCGCTGCTGGCGCTGCGTGCCGTGCTCTCCCGCTTCTGCCTTCGATGCTCCGCTTCGGGTCAGGTAGATCTTTCCAGATTTCTCTGAAATCATCTTGCTCATCATTTCTTTTTCCTTGTAATATTTTCCACGGTCACATGATTCATGCTGTCTCCCCCCACCCCCTCCCCACCTTTGGAGCCGGCCGGCAGGCCACGTACTGCGTAGTGTTCATTTTGTGCTGAGTGACCTTTGAAAGCCCTCCGCTTCCCTGAAAGGGAGGGGGATGAGGAGGGAGAGCCTGGCCTGGGGCAGGGCCTGGGCAAAGGCCTGGCGTCTTTTGCATGAGGACAGCCAGGAGGGGAGCCCCGTGAGAGAAGCCCGGAGGGGCAGGAAGGGCTTTAAAACAGAAGAATCCAGATTGAATTCAGGGGTAAGAGGGAGCCCCAGGAATTCATGGAGTGAAGGAGATGGGACATGACGGGGCAGGGGCACGGGGAGAGAGCGGGCCTTGAAGGCAGGACACTTGCTAGTGGGGTGACCCTGGGCGAGTCACTTCCCCTCTGTCTGCCTCCGTTTTCTCTGTTGTAAAATGGAGATGATGACTGCCTGCTCCTGCCAGGGCTGCTGTGAGCGTGGAACGGGGCGGCATCCGCAAAGCTCTCCGCACACGGCATGGCCCGTAGTAGGCTCAGGCCCCCCTTCAGACCTGTCCAGTCCGTGGTGAAAGGAGCTGAAGTAAGTTCGCGGGACTCGAGCCGGTCTCGCCGCCGACCCCCCTCTTCCAGGCGCCGGCCTCGCGCCCCTCCGTGGTCACCGAGGCCGCTCTTGCTCGTCCCTAGCCAGGAGGCGGCAGGTTCAGGGCCATGTTTAAAAGGCCCTTTTAACGTCTCCCAACAGTGCGAGCTCTCCCGGACTGCAGTGGGGACCCCCAACCCCAGGAGCTCTCCGGGGAGACCCATTTCCCAGAGTGTGCCGACAAAGTCCGGACGAGGGGCCGGCCAGCACCCCCACCGTCCACCCGACGGTCACTAGTGGGGCTGCACCAAGAGGACGAAGGACCCAGGGGTTGGGGGGGGGGGATGAGCCAGTCTAGAAGAGGCACTCGAGACGCGGCCAGCTGAATTCCATGTCATCGGACTCAGCTGGACACGTCGCTCCGGAGCCCCCACAGGGGTCTCTTCTCCCGAGGAACCGTCCCATCTCCATTTTCCAATTCCTGTCACCCCCGAGCTTGTCCAGGAGCTGCAGATGGCAGGATGGGGGCCCCCCTCGAGCTCTCTGCCAGCTGGAAGCTCGGAGTGGCCCTTCTCGGGGGGGGCCAGGACAAAGGACGGCCGAGCCCAGGACTCTGCGGCGTGATATCCCAGGAGACCCGCAGTCCAGTCAGCGTGTTCTCTGCCCTCTGGGGACAGCCTTGGCTGGGAAGCTGGACACCAGGGCCTTGGGAAAGGCGGCCGGGCTGTGACTTTGCTGGTCATCCTGGCTCGCCATCTCATGCTCCCACAGCTGCTGAGTCAGCTGCTCCTCCTGCCACGACCTTCCTCTGGACTCTCTCCTGCCCTTCCCGGCCACTTGTGCCCTTACCCGCCTCATCCGGCCCAGGCCGAGCCCAGAGAAGGAGGCTGCAGAGATGTGCCTGATGAAGAAGGCTGGGAGACACACACACACACACGTGCACACTCAGATGCACACTCACATACACACACTCACAGACATACTCTCACACTCGCAGACACACACGTGTGCACACACAGATACACATGCACACAGACACACATGCACACACAGATACACACAGACACAAATATTCTTACAGAGACACACACTCACATATATACTCACACTGTTACACACACACAGACATACTCTCACACTCACAGACACACACGTGTGTGTACACATCCACAGATACACACAGACACAAATATTCTTACACTCAGAGACACATACTCCCACATATACACTCATACTCTTACACACACACTCACAGACACATGCACACACATACTCAGATACACATGAGCACACATACTCATACACACAGACACACATGCTTTCATACTCACAGACACACACACTTTCACATACACACTCATAACTCTTACACACACTCACAGATACACACAAACACAAATATTCTTACACTCAGAGACACACACTCTCATATATACACTCATATTCTTATACACATACACTCATAGACACACATGTGCACACACATTCAGATTCATGAGTGCACACACACTCATACATACTCACACACACAGACACACAGAGACACAAATATTCTTACACTCAGAGACACACACTCACATATACACTCATATTCTTAAGCACACACTCACAGACACACATGTGCACACACATTCAGATTCATGAGTGCACACACACTCACACATACTCACACACATAGATACAGACACACATGCTCTCATAGTCATAGACACACACTCTTTCACATACACACTCACACTCTTACACACACTCACAGACATACTCACACTCACAGACACACACTCACACACTCACAGACACACACTCCCACTCTTACACACACTCACACACACTCACACACACACTCACACACTCATACACACACTTACACACACTCACACTCTTACACACACATACACTCACACTCTTACACACACACTCCCACTCTTACACACACACACTCACACTCTTACACACACACAGACACACACACTCCCACACAGAGCCCCACCACCTCAGTCTAGCAGGCAGCAGCTGATGCCGGGGCCCTGCAAACTAGCCCAGCTCCTTCTCTGATGGGAAAGGCCTCCCCTCTGCATGGAGTTGATAACCCGACTCCCAGCCCGGCTCGCTGCCTCTCTTTTCAGGCCACATTAGAATTCTAGCTACTTCCAGTCAAATCCGGCTTTAGTCATTTATAGATTTCTTTCCGTTTTTGAAAAGGCTTTGTCTTTCCAAAGAAGGTCAAGAATGGTTTGTCTTGTTTTGGTTTCTCTCCAGAGAGCCAATGTGACTTATGACAAAGCATTTATCCTCCTGCAACTGGGAGCTAATGACCGGGTGGCCTTCCTGAGGCAGCGCCTCCCAGATTTACTAATCGGAATTATGAGGGCTGGGGAGGGGTGTCCTTCTCAGGCTCAGGCCAGGCACTAGGGACGGTCGGGCAGCCGCTCTGTCGTCTCCAGCAAACATCTGACGGGAGGAATTGGGGACAGCGTGACTCAGGGCTGGCCACACTTATCGGAATCTCATGCCCCTGCTGATCCGCTGCTAAGTCAGCATCTTGGCCCAAGGAAAAGACAAGCTCCAGCTTCCACAAGGGTAAAGACTGGGGACGACTCTGCCCCTGTCAAAGGGAACGCCTGCCTGCAGAGACCTGTGCTGGGTGCTCGTCAGCCCGGGGGGCAGTTCAGCCTGGCTTTAGTCCTTCCAGGCCCACTGGGGGGCATCACGGGAGTGGTTAACCCCATGGAGCCTCGGAGAGCTTTTAAGCCCAGAAGGGTCGGAGCCTGGCTATGGGGCACAGCGAGGGTCCCATCCGGCGTCCAGGCTCCAGACTAGCTCCGCAATGTGGCCGGAGAGGCCCTGGGTCCAGCCCACCAGGCATCCTGACTTCCAGGCCGCAGGCTCTGTGCAATGGACTCTGGGTGAAAGCCCGATTTTGAGAGAAGGCAGAGAGGACAGTGAGGAAGGGGGAGGACAAGTGTAGACACTTTCAGGCGTTTGGCAGGGGAGGCAGATGGAAGGATGCTTGGAGAGGGCAGAAGCATCAAAGAGAGTCCTTTTGGGTGGCTTTGGGAGATGCCCAGATGACATAAAGGGCAGTAAATTAAGTAACTAAGCCTGCTAATAAGTGCTGGCTGCCAGGACAGTCTCTTGACCTTGGCCGCCACCTCCTTTGGCAGGTCCCCTGGGTAGCTCGGAGGAGCGGAGGATCAGCTTTCTAATATTATGTAGCTCATGAGCCCCCACCAGGTATCAGCTGTGAGCATGTAGCGTTAGGAAAGAGAATTTATTAAGGTGGAACAGCAGAAGGTTGTTAGAAACCATCCTGTTCCCCAAGTCGGTGACACACAGAATCTAGGGGAAATGGGCTCAAGCTCAGAGAGTCCTTCTCTCCCCTTTGTGGAGGACTCAAGAAGTCTCCATTAGTCGCGGTGTAGCTTTTTTGGATGGAGCTGGAGTCCGAATCGGAGCACAGCCTGCCCTTGGTTCCCAGTGCAGATTCCGCCTGTCTCTGCTAAGATGTTGACAAAGTGTCCTTCTTTGGCTGAGGGGCCCCCCCACCCCCGTCCGTTCCTTTGCAGACGTGGCTCTCCGTTCCACCACAAGACGCTCACGAGATTCCCAAAGTCTCCCATCAGGAGCTTTCAGCACATTTCCTCAGTCAATATAAGCAGGGCCCTGTGCCACTCACTCAAAGGCCCATCAGAGACATGCGGGTGGGTCCTCTCTCCCAAGCAGGAAAGCCTATTGTCGATGTGACCCAGCTAAGCCCCTCCCTGGTGAAGGTCCAAGAGGCAGAATGTAGTCACGGGCTTTGCGTCCAACCCAGGGCAAAGCCGGCAGTGAGGGAGAGCTGGAACAGGCTCTTGCTTTAGACTTGCCGGCTTGACTCCTTCTGACATCTCCCCGGCACTGCGTGTGTGCTGCATCTCTTCTCTCCTCAGAACTCAGCCCCCCTCTCTTCCCTCTTAGCAGAAGACCTTTGCTATGTTCTCCCTCTCGTTCTAAGTTCTAAACCTCCAAACCTCCCTCCTCGGCTCCAGGGTCAAAGGATGAAAGGGCCCTTCTCCTCAGCGAGGGAACTGAACTTCACCCTTGTTCCTCCACCCTCCTACTACCTTCTAGAACCAGCTCCTTTCCCCTTCCCCCAGCCTCCCCCATCTTCACCCCCTCCTCGTGGGCTCCTCTTCTGCCACCTACCGCCGTGCCCAAGTCTTCCTCCTTCTTTAAATAAAACAGAAAACACTCTCTTTTGACCCTGCCATGCCCAGATCTTCTCACCCATAGTTCTCCTGCCTTTCCCGGACAAGCTCCTGGGATAAATGTGGAAGTTCATTCAGTCGGTGCCTCCACTTCCTCCTCTCTCACTCACTCTTAGCCCTCCGCAACCTAGCCTAGAGCTGGTCAGCCCAACAGAGGCGCCTCTCCCTGGTGACTCGGGCTCTTAACTGCTCCCCAATATGGCGAGATTGTCTCAGTCCTCTCCCTTCTTGCCCTCTCCTGCGGAGGTCTTTATGTGCACTTCCCCCTCTTTCCAGACACTCCCCCATTCCCATCGCCTCTACGCTCCCTGATCTAGGATATCTCTCTCTCCCGACCCCTTTTTCCAATCTCTCCTTCCAACCCCCCTTGCAGGACCATTTGAGCACAGGCTTCCTCCAGGGATCTGTGGGCGGCCCTCTCCTCTCCTCCCTCCACGTTCTAAAGGCCCCCCTCGTGCATTAGACATTTATACATACGTCATATGTGCATCCATTCATACGTTAGGTACATAATACATAAAGCTAAGGGGCCATCGGAATCTTAGTCATCTAGTGTTCGAGAGACCCAGAGATCCAAGATCTGGGGACAAGGAATCACTGGCTACAAAAGTGGCTGGAAACTGGGAAGCGATTTGGCAGAAACAGGGTCTAAAGCAGCATCTCACACTATCAACCAAGAGAAGCTGGAAATCGGTACCTGCCTTAGACATAAGCAAATTAGGAGAGTGTGGAATATTTTACCTATCAGGATTATGGGTTAGGGAAGAACTTACAATGACCAGACAAGAGCCAGAGAGCATTACAGGATGGAAAATGGATCATTTTAATTGTATCAAATTCAAAAGATTTTGCACAAACAAAAGCAATGCAACCAAGCCAAGAAGGGAAACAACAAGTTTGGGGGGGGGGGAGGGCACAGAGTTTACAACGAGTGTCTCTGACAAAAGTCTTATTTCTCAAATAGACAAAGACCTGGACTTAGATTTCTAAGAACATAAAGCATTTCCCAATTGAAAAAATGGTCAAAGGATATGAACAGGCAGTTCCCAGAGGAAGAAATTCAAACGATTGTAATAACATTTTTAAATGCCCCAAATCACTATTGGTTCGAGGAATGCAAATTAAAACAAGTCTGATACCCCTTCATACCTCTCAGATTGACTAACATGACCAAAAAGGAAAATAATAGTGTTGGGGGGAATGTGGGAAAAGTGGGCCACGGATACATTTTTGGTGGATTTGTGGTCTGCTCTAACCATTTTCTGAAAAGCAATTTGGAATTATGCCCAAAGGGTGGTAAAACTGTGCTTACCCCCTTGATCCAGCAATACCACTAGTAGGTCTGCATCCCAAAGAGGTTTTCTTCAAAAGGGAAAGGGAACTATTTGGTCAAAAACAGTTATTTTGTGGTGGCAAAGAATTAGACATTGGAGGGATGCCCGTCGGTTGGAGAAGGGCCGGACAAGTTGTGGTATATGCCTGGGATGGAATACTCCTCCTTCAAAATAAGATTTTCTTTCTCCCCAAGTATGTGTAAAAACGTGCTTACTTGAGCCCTGGATGCTGTGGTCCCCAGGGGCCACGTGGGTGCCCCTCGGCAGGTAAAAGTTGAGGCTCTGATTGCTTCCAGCATTCCTTTCAAAGGGAGGATTGGGCGGGTCCAGCAGAGGGTAGACGGTACACCCCCACAGCAGGCAGCGTCTTGCCTCTTGTGCCTTTCTTGACAAGGTGACCAAGGGGCTACTTCGAGAGAATGCTGAGGATCTGGGTAGACGCTAGATCTGGGCAGTCACACGCTGGCATATACTGGGATGAGTCCGAGGGAGAAGCCGAGGCCCAAGCCCCTGGGGTGGACCGGGAATGGGAGGGATGCTAGAGTCGGGGTCCAAAAGGGCCCGGACGGTCTCTGCCATCTACACTGGCTGCCTCTGCCTCCGCTCCTATCCCTCTTTTCTTATCTTGCCACGTTCTAGTGGCCCATGATCTGGCCAGGGGCCTCTTCTCAACCCTCCTTCTCTCCTTGATCTCCCTGAAGCCGTGGGTGCTCCTCTTTGACGCTCTCGCGTCTCTCCTCCTGCCTCTCCCCTACGTAGCCAACCTGCTGCCAAAGCCGGTCACTTCTAGCCCCCGGCCCCACGTCTGGGACCATCCCGCTTCCCTCGAGTCCCTCCCCACGAAGCTGGCATCGCCCTCTTCACAACCCAGGGTGGACCAGGCGGCCTCCGAGGCCTCTAACTGAATGTCTGTGTTTCTCTGAGCAGCCTGTGGAGTGTGGACCTTGGGAAACCCCTTCCACCCTCGATCTCAAGTCCTCTGTCCTCTCCTGGTGGGCAGAACGCTGCACCTGCGGGAGGACAGCCAGGACTGCAGTCCCTCCTCAGGCATCCCCAAGTCACTCCTTCTCAGTGAACCTCAGTTTACTCACCTGAGAAATGGAGATCATCTGCCTCCCTGCCGTGATGAGCCGATCCAGAGAGACCACACTGCACTCTGCGAATGCCTGAGCCCTCTATTAGCGTCGGGAGCCAAAGCGTCCTTGTTGTCTGCCCAACGGGCATGATCTTGCTTTGGGCCTGGCCTTAGAGGTGTGGGAGTGGGGGCGCCCTACTCTGCTCTGTGCCCTTCGGTCCCCTCAATCCCTGGCCAGCTCCAGAGGGGTGCCGGCAGCCTTCCGCTCAATGAGCTCCCTGGAATCCCGAGGCAGGAGGGGCCGGGAGAGCTCCCACCTTCCTGGGCTGCCTCTCTAGCAAAGGAGTAACAGAAAAGGGCTCAGAGGCAGCAGCCGCCGTCCCAGATCCAGCCCCTGGGAACGAGGAAGAGTCTTCGAGAGGTTACTTAAAAAAAGACTCTTCCCTTCGGTCTTAGAATCAATCCTGTGTATTGGCTCCTAGGTGGAAGAGTGGTCAGGGTGGGCCATGGGGGTCAAGGGACTTGCCCAGGGTCACCCAGCTAGGAAGTGTCCGAGGCCACATTGGAACCCGGGACCTCCCGTCTCTAGGCCTGACTCTCCATCCACTGAGCTACCCAGCTGCTGCCAGAGAAGTTACTCTTCTCTTCCCAGCTGGTGCTGCCCTTCTGACTGGTGCCCAGCCCAAGTATCGGGGCAGTTTGGACCCACTTGCTGATCGTCTTGCTTGCATCAGCAGGGCCCAAGCACGGCTCACAGGTATCCCTCCATTTGCAATAGCATCTTCCTCTAACCCATTTGTCTTCCTCTCGGTTTCTTCTGCCCACAAGCCCCTTCCCAAGGTCAATAGCAGCAGCACTCTGGGTCCTGTGCCCACAGGCCAAGTAGAAAAAGGCGGGAGCGGGCGAGATTCCCTAGCAACAGGCAGACAACTCCCTCCTCTCCCTGCTCCGTGGCAGAATTCATGTGGGGACGACATAGAATTACAGACCCGAAGCTAGAAAGCAGGTCATCTCCCTCATCGTAGAGCCCAGAAAATATCCAACGTGGTAGGAGTAACAGCTGGTAAAAGCAACATTTGAACTCTGTTCCTGGGCCAACAGCGCCAACCGCTTTTCTTTTGGATTTGGGTTGGAGCCCTTGATTTTTAGCTTTTCTCTCTCATGCGGTGAATGTGATCATCTCTCCAAAGAACTGAACTAGGAATACTTGGGAGTCAGGCAGACGCTCTCTTACTCCTGGGAGCCCAGAACTCAGCGCATGCAGGACGCAGGACACTTCACGGGGGTGGACATCGAGGCCTCGGGGACCCACGCTATTGTGTGTACTTCTGGGGGGCCCACCAGCAGGCACATTCGTTCAAAGTAAAAGACATTTAATTAGACGGAATAGAGAAATAAAGGAAAGGAAAGATGACCATCTCCACACACACAAACACTCATGCCGCAGGGACATGCTCTCACGTAAGTTCACGTACCACCAGTGTGGCAAAGAACCCCTTTGACCGTGGAACACACACGAAGAGCTCTAGCTGTGGGGAGCGGCGACGGCCACTTAGCATTCAAGGCTGACCCTAGCAAATGTGCTCAGGAGCTGCCCCCTAGCCAAGTTAGTGGAGTGGATGATGCTTTCTGCTGTCTCTGAGTCTAGTCCTGACACTCCCTTCTCTGCTTTCACTCTCTGATATCATCAGCAGGTCTTCCTCTCCGATGGGGCTTCTTCTCTCCAGGAGGAGTCCATCCACTCTTTTGTTTCTAGTCCCAGGAATAACTTCAGTTCTTTTTTGCTATAGACCCCAGACAGCCGCACCCAGTCAGCCTGCGTTTTTATCTGCCCTTTAAAAGCTTCTTTTTCCTGACAGTTGCTCAGAATCTTTTAGGCTAAACTCTTTTTTTTAAACCCTCATCTTCCATCTTAGAATCAATGCTGTGCAGCGGCTCCAAGGCAGAAGAGTGATAAGAGTTAGGCAATGGGGGTCAAGTGACTTGCCCAGGGTCAAGCGCTAGGAAGTGTCTGAGGCCAAATTTGAACCCAGGACCTCCCCTCTCTAGTCCTGGCTTTCAATCCATTGGGCCACCCAGCTGCCTCAAGGCTAAACTCTTCATTGAGTTGTAGGCCCCAAGTTCCTCGTATTTCCTGTCGCATTCTTGATTCCGGGACAGGCGGTCCTTCAGGTCACAGGGTCACTGGCACAGGATTTATCAAAAGGATCCAATCACTGATTGAAAGACTGCCCATAAGCTGGCTTGCCAAAGCTCAAGGTCAATCCCTTGGCTGGAGTTCCGACAGGAAACTTGGACCTGGACTGCGCCTTGTCTGGGCTGGGAGTGGCCCACTCGGCCCCCCGCTCTCCTCCCCGGCCCTGCTGCGGCTCTCTGGGGACGGAGCTGCACACCTCGGCCAAGACAGCATCGAGGGCCTTCCCCAAGGCTCTCTGATCCTCTTTGAAAGCTCCCAGCATTCTGCGCGCCACAGGAAGCCACGCAGTTGCACATGGGCTGCTGGACAGCTCCGCGATGCTGCTGGGATGCTGCCCGCCATTCTCCCAGGGGTTCGCAGGCCTTTGCCCACCTTCGCTCTGCCTGAATTCCGACCGCGGCCTTGGACAAGTCCTTCTTCCCTCCCCGCAGTCTGTTTCCTTTGGGGTAAAAGGAAAGGTTTGGGCTCCGGCGGCCCTCAGGCGCCTCCCAGGTCTAGGAAATGGCAGAGCCTCAGCGGATCCCTCACTGGGGAGAATCCTGCGGCCCCGCCCCTGCCCGCGCCTAGGCCGGCTCTACTCTGACCCCGGAGGCGGCTCCTTTGCTTCCCCTGGACCGGCAGCCATGCAGAGCTCCAGCGGCCCTTGGCGGGGCCTGCCACGTGCCCGGCACCCTGCTGGGGGTACCAGCATGAGGGCAAACGGCCCCTCACTGAGTCCGCCGCACAGCGGCTCCAGGCAGACGAGACAGGAGTCTGGCCTGCCTCGGTGGACGCAGCCTGGACGCCCAGAGGTGTGGACGGCATAAAAAGCTCCGGCTAGGGAGGCCGGGCGGCCGGGCAGTGTCGGGTCAGCTCCCACAACCCCCCATAAAGGGATCGTCCTTCCCGGCACTTCTGCTAACTAGGCACTAGAAGCTCTAACTAGATATGCACGTCCCCATCTGGCCAACCAAATACAGGCAAGCCTCGGCTCACCTGATCTATGAGCCGCCATCGTGGCCAAGCCCACCAGGACAAACCACCCCCTGACTTGCTAGTGTACGTGTCACCTGTGCCATGGCCCGGCCCACTGCACAGAGGTTCTGCTTCACAAATCTCCATCCCCCAGCACCGCCCTCAATGGAGCCCAGAGACGCTGAGCCTCAGGCACGGACACACACAGCACTGGCCTTGAGGGGGGGAGAATCAGTCCAGAAGAGGGCCTCTGCTTCAGGATGGAGCCGCGGGCTGTCAGGGAAGCTCCTCCCTCCTACAGCCCCCGAAAAGTTCAGTGGCTTCTCCCAAGAGGGAACAAAAGAGTCTTTTCAAACGTTCACTTTGGGCCTGAACAAAGTTTTACGCACTTGGTGGCACTGTGGCCCCTAGCCTGATCCTGCGCGCTTCCATACCCCAGACTGGGGCTCCCAGAGGAATGGCTGGAGGAGCGGGTTCAATGCCACGTGGTTTGGGCCTCAGCAGCTCTGAGGGCCTGGGATGGGCCATAGATCCTCTCATCTTGTGCGTGTGCATGTATAGACACACACATTCGACAGGCCGTTCCATACTGTACCAAAACCAGGGAGCTGGGCCTGAGCCACGCGGAGCTATTGTTCCGCTCGAAGCTCCGCTCAGCTCGGCTTCCTGGGCGTATTCACCGAGGGTCAAGGCGGGCCTGAGCAGGAGCGAGAACAGCAAAGCGAGGGGGTCCCTGCCCTCAGGAAGCTCCTGCTCTATTCTCTGCCCAGACTTGGCCGGGGACCTCGGGGTGTCTAGTCATGCCGAGAAGCTCTTCTGGAGAGCCCCAACCTCCTCCCCTCTTCCTGTTGGACTGGATACGGTTCTGCTGAGTGCACACGGCTGTGCAGGTCGGGCGAAGCTGCTTTTTAATGGCCGAGGAAGTAATAGAAGAGGAAAAGATCCTTTTACGCATGTGTGCGCATATATGTACATGTATGTTTGCATGTGCATGTATATGTATGTGCATGTGTGTAGCATGGATTGAGCACTGAATTTCAGGCCAATAAGATCTACTTTCTTCCTGTCTCAGGTTCTTCCTCTGTAGAATAAGGGGCTGCCTCGGAGGTCCCTTTCCTAGGCATGTCCCAAACCCAGACGTTCTCAGAGATAGTTTAGCTCCCCACACCGGCCTGCGGCCTACCAGAGACTCCCCCAAGGAGCTCCAGAGGGCCTCCAGGGCTGGATTAGCAAACGGTCACCGTCCCCCTGGCTCTGGCAGTCGGCTTCCCCAGGGGTGGCTCCTGTGATCACAGACATTCGGCACGTCCTTCCTGAGTAAGCACAGTGAGGCCCGTGGCAGGCTCTTCAGGTTGGGATCCTGGCAGGCGGAGAGAAGGGGGTGAACGGAGAGATCCGAGGCCGAGAGCCAAGGACGGAGCCTCCTCCGGGGGCCTTTGCCGTCTTGTCTCCCAGAGAACATGTTCTGATCGCATGTTTCGAACCCACTCCTTCAGCATTTTTCATGATAACTAAGATGTCACGGGGGAGGGACAGAGGCGAACAAATGGGGCTGAAAACAGGGGTCCACTAGGACCACAAGGAAAGGCGTTCCAGCCTCCTAATAATCCAGGTTTTCCCTAAATGGGATGGGCTGCCGGGGAAGCGGCCAGGAGGCGTAGCGGGATTTCAAGTCAGAGGATCTGGGGTTGAAATCCATCTCTGTCACGGCCACGGTGGCCCTGGACAAATCTCTTCCTCTCCCTGGCCCTCAGTTTCCTCATCTGTAAAATAAAGGGGCAGGACTTGAAGACCCCTGAGTTCTGCTTGCAGGGTCCCAGCATTTTCCCTCCCTGGGGGGGTCCCAGAGGAATGGCTGGAGGAGGGGCCTCTGCCCAAGCGGCCCCCATCAGCTCTGAGTCCCTGGGATTGGTCGGAGATCCTCCCATCTTGTGTGTGTGTGTCTGTGTGTCTGGGGGGGGGGGCACACACGTGCACATATGCACCCTCACACGCACATACGTGTGCATACACGCACACACGCACACGCACACGTGCGCGCACACACGCACACACGCACATACGTGTGCACACACGCACACACGCACACACACGCACACACAGCCCCGCTCAGGGTGCTCCTGTTTCTATCGGCTCCCTTTCTCCTGCTCTGTTGCTGTCTGGGCTTATCCGAAGCCGCAGGAAGCCTGCGGGCTGGGCCGTCTGTCTGGGCCCCCCCGGGCTCCCCCCGGCCCCCCCGGCCCCCCTCACGCTGCTGTGTTGGCCGGAAGAAGCGCCTTTGCTTTTCTGCCCCCGCCGGGGTGCGCTTGGCCTCTGCGCTGTGGACATCTTCGGGCGCTTTCCTGGAATCCCAGCGAGAGGGTCGATCCTGCAGGCCCCGCTTCGGCCCCAGCTACCGAGCCGGCTCCCGCCCAGAGGATCCCGCTGAGGAGCACGAGGAGGGCCCCACCCCGGCTGGCACCCAGGGGAGACGGACGCCTCTGCCAGAAGCCCGTCAAGCACGACACGGGGAGAGCCCCTGGCGCGGTGCTCGGCTCTCGGGGCGTCTGTGCCCCACCCAGAAAGGGGAGGCCGTGCCCAGGGGCCAAGACCCGATTCCCGGCTGGTGGGCAGAAATGGGTCTCCAGGGCGCTCACGGCACCAGGCGGCCCCAAAGCGCGGCCGCCCTGGAGACCCGGCCCAGAAGCGAGGATGAAGCTGAAAATCCAGCCCCCCCCCCCCCCCCCCGTGCCCCTTCTCTGCTGCTGCTCCTGTGCTGGGAAGAGGAAGGAGAAATAACAGCCTCCTCTGTGCCAGGCACAGGGACACAAATGAGGAATCTGAGGCAAGCAGAGGTTTAGTGACTGGCCCAGGGCCCCACGGCTAGGAATGTCTGAGGACAGATTCGAACTCGGGGAGAGGAGCCTTCCTAGCTCCAGGCCCAGGACTCTCCTCCACTCCAGCTTAATGCTATCCAGCCTAGCCAGGGCCTCCCTTCCCCAGGACGATCCTCTCCTTTTCCCAGGCCCTGTTCATGCCTGCTGAGCCCTCCATCACCCTCTCCTAGAAGGAGGAGGAGGAGCGGAAATAGAGGCGAGCCATCATGCACTCGCTCTTCCCGCCTCCTCCAAGATCCTGACCTCTCCAGGGTGGCCCCGACTGCTCCTGAGCTACTACAGCCTCTTCAAAAGAGGGGCCCTTCAAGGGGGCAGCTGGGTTGCTCAGTGGATTGAGAGCCAGGCCTAGAGACAGGAGGTCCTAGGTTCAAATCCAGCCTCAGACACTTCCCAGCTGGGTGACCCTGGGCAAGTCACTTGACCCCCATGGCCCACCCTCACCACTCTTCTGCCTTGGAGCCAATACATAGGACTGACTCCAAGACCGAATGTAAGGATTTTTTTTTTAAAAATGGCTAGTGCAGGCTGGAAAACCCATGGGGGGCAGGGGAGGGACTGAGGGGGAAGGATGTTTTTATACATCACCTTCTTGGCCCGTCCTCTCCTCCCTTTGCTGACTCCCGCTTTCCCGGCCCCCTTGCAGTCTGTCACCAAGGTTACCGCTGCTCTCTCAAAGGCTAAATCCATGGCTGCTCCTCTGTCCTCATGGTCCTTGGAGGCTGCTGACCGCCCACCCTGGCCTCCCAGACCCGGCCTCTCTGCTCTGCCCTCCTTCCTGTTTGACTAGTTAGTCCCCCCTGAGGTCCTTTACTAAGTCAGCACCGGCCTTCTACCCTCTAAGCAAGGTTGTCGGCCTCGGCCTCCGGCCCAGCTTCTGTTCTCTTGTCTGTCCACTCTCTGGTGGTCTCGTTACCTCCCGCCATAGCTGGTTGGTCAGTGGAGGCCTGGCCGGGACAGAGAACAAGACTCCAACCCCCTCTGACTTCCTGGAAGAAGCTGCGGCCCTCTCCCTTCCGCACTTCCTCATCGCCTCCGATGGGTTGCCCGTCCGCTTGCCTAGAAGGATGATGGCGAGCCTGGAGAGGAAGATGAAGGTCCAGCGGAGGAGCTGGTCTAGGAGGGAAGAAGCCGAGTGCCGGTGTCGGCTGCTGGGGGGGGGGGGGGGCTGCGGCCCGTCTGGGAGGCCGCCGGAGGCCGCGGCAGTGCCGTGTTTGGCGAGGACGAGCCCCTGAAGCTGGTCGCAGAGCCTCTGGCTAACGGGGCCACCTCTCTGGCACGGTGCTCAGCTGCAGAGGGCCCTCCTCTGGGCATCGGGGCCCTGAGCACTCGGGCTCCTGTTCCATATACAACACCCCCCGGGCGGGACCCCGGACGGAGCCCCAGCATGGCACCGGCAGACCTTCCAAGGCTTAAAAGCCCTCGACAAAGACTGGCTCGTGAGATTCTCCCATGAGCCTGGGAAGCAGGCGTCGCCGTCACGCCCACGCTGCGTAGGGTAAAGGCGGCACCGTCGCTGCCTCCAGCCCTTCTCTCTGGCTCTACCCTTTCCCAGGGGAAGCTGACTTCCTACCAGGAAGGCAAGCAGGAGGTCAGGGCCGGAGCCAGGGAGCCGGCTAAAACGGTGCCCACGTGCAGCCTCGGAGGTGGCGCCAAGAGGTCGCTCAGTAAGTGCTCGTCCCTGTGGCATTATTCGGGGGGACGAGGGCCCCCAAGCGCGGCAGCCGGCTCTGTCTCTCAGGTTCCTCGCCAAAGGCCTTTCGCCAGACCCTAGTAAATTACCCAGAACCCCACTTATACAGAAGGGAGGGCGGCTACCACACCAGGAGAGTTCCAGAACTCGCTCCACCAAGGGGGCGCCTGGATGTCCCAAGTGGAAAGTCCCGCCATCTCCAGGGCCGCCGCAGAGAAAGCCAGCTCGTCCCGCGGCCCTTCAGCAGCCTCGGCTGGAATTGGCTTCATCCAGCCCCCTCTTGAAGTGGGAAGCCCAAAGCCCCAAAGTGGCTCCAAGCTTGGGGAGTCCTGAGGGCGGCTCCCGAAGGCTGCAACTCTGGCTCTCTCCGCGCCTCTGCTCCGCCCTGATCTCACACAGCTCCGGCCGTCTCTCTCCACTCGCTTGGCCTTTAGCACAAGACGAGGAAACTGAGGCAAACAGGCTTAAACGGTCTGGCCAGCGAGGCAGTGTCGGGGCTCGGTTTGCACTCTGGTCCTCCTGACTCCCAGGTCAGAACTCCGGACTCCGGGCTGCCTGGCGGCCAAACAGAGGCGCCCCCTGCGCCAGGCCTCGCCGGCTCCCCCTCCTGAGCTCAGAGGCAACGTTTCCCAGCCTTCACCGAGGAGGGGCAGCCTTTGGCAAAGGAGCGAGACTTCGGTGGTGTCCCGCGTGAGCCTGGAGCCTGCGTATTCCCTGCCTCCGGCTTCTTGGGAAGGGAGACCCCCAGCGACTGGTTGGGGTGTAGCCAAGATGGCGCCTCACCGTGGAATAGCCCCAACCTCTGTCTTACAGGTGTCTGTGATCAGCGCCAGTCCCTGGAGACGCCTGGCACAGCTTCTGCCCTGGCGGGGCCTCCACCTCCCGTCCCTGGTCTCTAATCCACGTCTTTGATATGGGGGAGGAGAATACACGGGCCCCTGCGGTCTAGAAGGAACGAGAGCGGGAAAGAGAGGCCGGGCGGGAGAAAATGAACGAGGGGGAGAGAAGAGGCATGATGGGAAGTACGAGAGAAAAGGGATAACGAAGCCGAGGAGAGGAAGGGCGTGGAGAGGAGTGCGAGAGACTGGACTCAGCCTTAGGAGGGCTCAGTACGTTTCAGGGGGCAGGAGGGAGCGGCGCTACGGCTGGTTTTGTTCTCATGTTGCAGATGAGAAAACTCACACTCGGGCAGTCGGGTGCAACAGTGGGTAGAGCACCAGGCCTGGGGTCAGGGATCCTGGGTTCAAATCTGACCTCAGACACTCGCCAGTTACGTGATCAGGGCCACGTCCTCCACAGGGGAAAGGTAAAGCGGAGTCATACCAAGGAGACGGGGTTCATTTCTGGGTGCCACTTTTGGGGAAGGGTCAGCTGGGGAGGCCTAAAGCAGTGATGGTGAACCTTTTAGAGGCCAAGTGCCCAACTGCACCCTCATGCCACATGGGAGCCCTCCTGCCTTACCCCAGCCAGGGGAGGGAGGAAGCACTCCCATTGGGCAGCCTGGGAGAGGGGCTGTGAAGTGAGGAATGTCCTCGGGTGCACGTGGGGGGGCGGCCCCTCCAGTAGACGTGCCATAGATTCACCAACATAACCCTGAATCATTCTCAGCAAAGCCAGGCTCCAAGATAACCACAAGGGCCTCAGGAAGAAGGAACTGTCTGAGCACAGAACAAAGCAGGCCATCTTCCACCATGTTTCCTTCACGAGATCTCTATTGTATGTGTGATATGGAAATAGGTATTACAAGGAAGTATGAGCACAACATATCCGACGACGCTCCGCCTCGGGGAAGGAGGGAGGAAATCCGAACTCTGAAATGCGTTGTTTTTAGATGTTCCTGAAAAAAATTAAAAAAGGATTGGCGGCGAGCACTTAGCCCAGTGCCTGGCACATAGGGGCTATAGAAATGCTTACTCTGTTCCCTCCCCTCCTCTTCTCCTGTCCTGAGGGGTCCAACTCCAAAGCTACAAACTGTATGACATGGAAGTGTTAACCAGTCTCAATACAAAGAACTGAATTTGGCTTTACTTAGAAGTGAAGGAAAGGCAATCAGGATCATGCAAGATTATTCCACAGTCACAAGAAATAGGAGAAAGGAATGGAATAGCGTCGTCCCAAATAAAGAGTCCAAGTCGCAACTCGCCATGACAACTCCTGCCAGCCTGAGCCCAAGCATCAACCTAAAAGGCTGAACTTTAACAGAGAGTTCTTGGAGGTAATCCTGCAAAAAAGGGAAACTGGATGTCATTTACCCTGGGGTGGGGGGACTTGGGGAAAGTGCAACCTTAGGAAGCACAAGTTATGGGCATCCAAGTGAGATCTAGTGAGAACTGAGCTTCTGAAGGATTGCAGCCGAGAGACAGAAATGTCATCAGCTCCACAGAGAAGAAGGAGAGGGACATTTTCCATGAAGCTCCCGCGTCTCGGCACATCTATCTCAACAGCAGCCCATTTCTGAACCGGGCTCTGGAATTCTCTGCCTCTCCCATCCTTCTCCCCTGACCCCTTTGTCCTAAAGGAGGAAGGGATGAGCCAGACCCTCTCCAAGTCTTACACACCAAAGGCAGGTGATATGGAGAACATGGAAAAAAAACTGATAAGAGACAGGGGTGGGAAGACCAGCTGGAGCCAGTCAGTGGAAGGATTCAAACGCTGCACCAAGAGATTGTGGCTGAATCTGCAGGCAACAGGGGAGGGAGAGTGTAAGTGACCAGGCAGAGGGGGCATTCTTGGATGGCCCAACAGTATACTACAAGGGGGAGCAAGGACAGTCCCTCCAGTCTTAAGCGGCTACCAGCTCCTCCTCTTGGGTTTTCTTTTCCCTGGGCCAGGGGCAGAAGGTTAGTGCCTCATGTCCCTTCTTGGACTCAGAGATTTCCTTCAGAACCCAGCCCATCAGCTCCTGAGAATTGTCTGGGCAGACTCACGCTCACACATATTCACACACAGACACTCACACACGCACACATATATGTGAAGCCTTTCCTGTCTCCTTTTGAGCAATTTCTTCTCTCACTAGACCGTAAGCCTCTTGAGGGCAGGGGCTGCTTTCCTCTGAGCTTAGACTTGTCCTCCTAGCCCTTGGCACAGTCCCTAGAATGCAGCAGGTGATTAATAAATGTTTGTGGCTTCCCCGGAGATCTTATTGGTCTTTGGGGCTGCCCATCCCACCACCGATTCATGCCCAGCTTACTGTTCACCAGAGACGCTGGATCCTTTTCAGACAAGTTGCCGCCCAGCCAGGCCTCCCTTACTCTTCCCCTACTTGAGAAGATGCCTTTTAGAGGAAAGGGCAGGATCTGGAGGGAGGGCAAGTAGGGGGAGCGATCTCTATCGGGGACGAGGTTGGGCTCGCCTTAGAGGCAGAAACATGATTCTCGGACCACTGCGGCACCTATTCCACAAAGCTTGTGGCCTGAGCACTGCAGGAGGGACCGTGGGGATGAGGTGGCTCAGATCAGGTCCTCTGGGGACCTGCCTGGCTCTGAGGAAGCCTTCCTTGTAGGCAAGCCCTGGGAGGACCCCAGCTAAAACCCAGGCGGCCCGGGGCCCAGCCAGGGAGGCCTCCAGCCGTGGGCTGAGCTCAGAGTCGAGCCTCGGTTGGCTTTTCTGTCCAGAGAATTCTCAGGAGCCGATGGACAGATGAGGCCGTGAACAAGATGGCAACTGGGAGTCCCAAAGATGACAACTGGGGGTCCAGGCTCTCCTCGGCCCAGGCCATCTCTCTTACTGGATCCTGACCTGGGAGCCCCAAGCAGCTTATACAGCGAATGTCCCACTGCCCCCCACCCTGGGACTCCATCCTCAGTAGTGCTGGTCAGGCCTGCCCGTACACACACACACACACTCCTATGCACAAAGTCTTCCCAGGGAGGCCCCTCAGATCGAAGCTTCTCCTGGTCCACATGGTTTATTAGGATAATTAGGGATTATTTATGCCGTAATTACAAGCCAGATTATACGGCCACATCATTCTGCCCATATTCCATCTTTATTAACCATAAAATGGCGGTTTCGTTTTACGAGGTGGGTTTTTTGCAAAGCTTCTAATTCTCTTTCATTGGATAAGAACGCACCCTGAGGCTTTCCAATGAAGGACGGGGCTCTAAAAAGCTGAGAGCTAAATAAACACGAGGGGCTGCTCCTTCCCCAGAGCCAAGGGCTTGGAGGACAGGGGCCTGGGCAAGTCTGCAGATGCCGTGCGGTCCCCTCGGTTACCTGTGCAGGAAGGGATGGTTATTCCTGGACCCCAAAGGGGAGAGAGACAGAGCGGGAGAGTACAGGCAGAGAGGACCTAGTTGAGAAGGAGTTGGGACACCTGGGTTCACTCCGCTACTTTCTAACAAGGGCCCTGGAAAGACAAGTCCTTCCCTTCCCTGCCTTAGTTTCCCCTTTTCTAAAGGAGAGGTGTGGCGGGTGGTCGGCTGGTTTTGCTTCAGAGCCCTGGAGCTGGGCAGAGGGATTCTGGCCACTTTAGCCCTGCTCAGGTCTGAACAGCCTCCCCAGAGACCAAATGGCTGCACTGGGCCAGGGGCTGACAGAAAGGACAAGCCCAAAAGCTTCTCTTTGCACCCTTATCCATGGAGAGGAAGCTTTAAAACTCCTTATGCAGGCCCATGGAGAGGCAGCCCAATGAGGATACCCTATTTTTATTCCTGCCTGTGAACAAAAACAATGTTTTCTAAAAGCAAAGGGAGGGGGCAGCTAGGAGGCTCAGTGGATTGAGAGCCAGGTCCAGAAACGGGATGTCCTGAGTTCGAATCAGCATTAGACCCTTCCTAGCTGTATGACCCTGGGCAAGTCACTTAATCCCCACTGCCCAGCCCTTGCCTTGTCCGGCATACAGCAGGTCCTTCCTAAATGGCCCAGTGGTAGAGAAAAGGCTTTAGAGTCAAGTCGGCCTCCATTCAAATCTCACCTCCAATATGTTCTAGTTGTAGGATGCTGGGCAAGTCACTGGTCAACCTGTTTCCTCCTCTGTGTAAAAGGGGCCAACAACCCCCAACAGGGAGGGCAGAGTGGCACAGCGTTCAGAAAGAGAGCGAGGGCTTCCTTCTGTCCCGGCGGTCTGTGGTCTCCTCCAATGATGACCACTTCCTCTTCCATCTCCATGATCCTCCCTCTGCTCTGGTCTAGCCCCTCAGCTTCCCAGACCAGGCTGTCCTGGAGCATTCTGCTTTCCTTCCCTGGTGCCTCTGGATGCCCCGCATCATGGAGCTCTGGATGGAGGGAGGTCCGGGTAGAGGCTTGGTGTGCATGCCCGCCGGGCACAGAAAGTCTGACACGCGCACATCTTGTACACCCACACAGAAAGACAGACGTCCACGTCCCGTGGCCACTCTGAGAACATCCAACACCCGCAGAAATCCCTCTTACAGAGCTCGCGTGATGTTGTGTCACTTATGTTACACACACAGGCACACATACACGGACACTCACACACGCTTATTCCACCTCAGCAGACGCCAAGTTCGGTATTTTGCGGGGCCGGGACACCCCTGCCTGCTGCCCCTCGTGGCAGGGGGGAGGTATTGCCTTTTCCAGCCACATTTCCCCATTTCCTCCTCCTTTGAGCCAAGCCTCCTCCAGCCCCTGACGGCCACAGGGCTGAATTCTTTTCTTCTTGCCCTCCCTTTGGGAGGAAAATCAATGAGATTCTCTTTCATATAGCTCTAGAGCCCCCAACTGGGAAGAATCCCAACACCGTCTCCTCGTCTCCAACCCCATTCTGCATTGCCAGTGAGGAAACCTATCAGAAGGAGCCACAGTCCCCCCACTTCCATGTTCCACTGAGTCTCCTTACTGAGCTGACAGAAGGGTAAACAAACTTGAAAGAACAGTGATTTGGGACCAGACAGGCTCTCCTGAGCTGAAGATGCCTGTGCCAACCACTACGCCTAGCTGTATCTCCAGGTGCTCCCCCTAAGTTATCACCTAGCTCAGTGATGGGCAAACTTTCTAAAGAGGGGGGTCAAAGGAAAGGAGATGCTCATGTCGGTCTGTTTCTAAGGCAACTCTTTCGAAGTTTCGTTGTATTGTATCCTACCCATTGTATTCATCAGATTAGGAATGATGTCACACAGAGGGATAGAACATTTCAGGGGGCCACATCTGGCCCACTGGCTGAAGTTCGCCCATCACTGCTCTAGCTCATTCTTCACCACCCTGTCAAGGTTGTTTATACCTCTGCCCTGGTTTCCTCCTAGGCATGGACCCTCAGAAGGCCTCGAGGGGGGAGCTCACTACCTTGGGAGGCTGCCCCTGCATCTCCGCATGGAGAGCTCTCCTCAATAGGAACCTTTTCCTGACTTGGCAACTTCAAATGCCTAGCTTGGTGCTTAGGGCACAGCAGGCTCTTCATCTTAGTCCTTGGTCCTTCCTTCTCCCCAGGGCTCCCCGACGCACTGGCCCTTCCAGACAACGTCTGTGTTGGAGGCAGAGACAAAGAACCAGAGTGATTGCCTAGAGATCCCCCCTGAGCTCTGGAATGAGCCAGGAAACCCTATAGAAGCAGAAAAGGACAGCGTCGGGGAAAGTCTCCACTCCCAAAGGGGCCCCAGAGAGAGCCAGCTTCCATAACAACTATCTCGACACAGGAAGGAAGATAGCAATGGCTGCCCACTGATGCCCAGCCCAGGGCCAAGGGGATCTTCCATGAGACCAGGGAGGACAAAAGAAATTCAAGCTCTGCCTCCCCCTGGAGAGAGCAGAGGAGTCTGGGCAGGGAGAGGGAACTCCCTCCTCTGAGGATGATCCAGAAGGGGAGAGCCAGATGGGAGGAGGGCAAGAGACTGCTATCTGCCAGGCCAAAGTGAGGGGGGGGGGTCCCTGCTGGCATCCTAGCCGGCTGCTCAGCCCCCAGGTGGCTAGCTGGTCCCTCTGACCCTCTTCACTTCGGACCTTCGAGCTTGAAACAAAGGGATCCTGCCCCAGCCTTAATGAAGAGGGCAGCCACCCTCCAGCTGGGCTCCAGCTGGGCCGACTCCTGGACTAGCCAGAGCCCAGACAGGGAAGGGCCCTCTCCCTCTTGCGGTCCTCCAACCTGCTGCCAGGGGTAGCTGCAGTTGGCAGGTGCCCATCCTACTGGGCAAGCGTTCAGGGTGTGTTTGCTGCATGGGGGAGGCTTGGGCAGGGCTGGGAAGGACCTTAGGTAAGTCTCCTCCTCTGCCAAGTGATGGCCTCGGCAGTCCCTTCCAGGTCCACAAGCCTATAAACGTAGCTGGGATTCCTCAATATATAACTCGATAATAAGGTGGCACTGACATAGCCAGCGCCAGGCACTATGCTAAGAGCTTTCCGCTTATTATCTCGTTTGATCCTCACAATTGTAAGAATTTAAATTTAGGTTTTCATGACGAAATAAGAGAGTTACAAAGTAGGATTCTGGTCGCCAATTTTAAAATATTACAGCTTAAGTCAAAATGGCTTTTAGCAGCTTTTATTTACAAAGAGGTGGAAAGAGTGAAAGTGTAAATGTAGATAAAGAGAGACTCCTAACAAGCCTCCCAGCCCTTCTCTGGTGAAGTCCAGCTCAAGCCTGGCAGGGGCTTCCCCAAGTTCCATCTCCACGTGGATTTCCTGGTACTCCTCAGCCAGAAGTCCTGCTGGCGTCTTCAGCCAGAGTTCCACCGACACAGCCTCCTCCGAAGCCAAGGCAGGGATCTCGGCCACTCCCTCCAAATGCCAGGAAAGGAATGAAAATGGCCTCCCAGACCATGTTGGGCTCTTTTTAGACCCCTTTTTCCACATCACTTCCTGTCTCTCCTCCTCTTCACAGAGACCAATTGAAGTCTTTCAATTTGCCTAGTACTCCCCAAGGCTGGGGGTGGGGTCAGTAGCCCTTGGAGAGGTGAGCTTATTCTAGTAAAGTGTACTTAGTGGTAAGTAGAGGTACTTTAAGTTCTTGATTTAATTAGCTACAAATAGACAAGGAGAGATTTAATCCTCTCTTCACACAATGGACCTGCGGCTAGGGGCTATGACTAGCTCTATTTTACATATGAGTAAACTGAGGCAGGGGGAAGCTAGAGAGCACAAGGGATAGAGTACCAGGCTTGGAGTCAGAGAGACTTGCCTTTCTGAGTTCAAGCCTGGTCTCAGACTCTAACTGTATGACCCTGGGCAAGCCTCTTGACCCTATCTGCCTCAGTTTCCTCATCTGTAAAATGGGTTGGAGCAGGAAATAGTCAACTACTCCAGTATCTTTGCCAAGAAAACCTCAAATGGGGTCGCGAAGAGTCAGACACACTGAAATGACCAAACAACAAATTGAGGCAAACGGAGGAGGAAGAAGAGGAAGGGCCATACCTGGGGCACCAGGTCATTCTACTGGGCTGGCAGAGAAAGGAGAGGGCCATGCTGTGCCGCTACAACAGAAAACAGGGGCCAGCACAGGTAGTAGTGGCCACTGGTACTGACCAAATAGGAGGAGAAGCGGTCGGCCCAGCCAGCAGGAGAAGAGGCCGGATTCACTGTCAGCCTCAGGGGCCAGTCCAGAGGGCTCAGGTTTGAGGCTACACGGGGTGATCAGACTGGAGGCTGGGCCTTTACAGAAAGGCGAGGCCCCCCCCCCAGCAGGAGCCCAGCAAGAGGAGCCAAGCCAGTGAGTCACAGGCAAGCGCTGATTGAGCCCCTTCCTTGGGCCTGTTTCTGGGAGCTCTGATCTGGGTGCTCATGGCAGCCCACAACATGGCCTCCTCCAGAGGCAAGAGGGGGCCGTGGGAGACTGTCTCGGGCTGTGGCCCCCTCCGGAGCCCAATGGGGGCTCCCGAGGGCAGATGGGAGGCCTCACGAAAGCCCCCCATTGCCCACCCCTGCCCTGCCCTGGCAGAGCCGAAGAGGGTATCCCAGATGCTGCCCCACCCCACAGGCGAAGGCACCTGGCTAAGGGCACACGGCGGGCTGCGGGGCACCACCAGGCCCCTTCCCCGGCTCTCCTGCCAGTGTGTGGGCACAGACAATCTCCCGAGGTGAGAATTCATTCCAGCCTTGCCCAGCGCCAGCCCGATTGTCAACAAACTCTTCCTGGGTGACGATAATGAGTGTGACTTCTGCTGGGCCGACGTCCTCCCCCCACCCCACCCCCCCAGGCCCCCAGAGCTCAGCCAGACCTGAGGAAGGTGGGGGGGGGGAGCAGCCAGAGACAGAGAGAGATGTGGAGAGAGAGGCAGAGACAGAGACAGAGACAGAGACAAGAGACAAAGAGAGAGAGAGACAGAGAGAGACAGAGAGACAGAGAGGTGAGAGAGAGAGAGACAGAGAGAGAGAAAGGGAGAGGGGG
>NC_058130.1:801340123-801374265 GCF_016433145.1 Gracilinanus agilis | reverse complement strand
TCAAAGGGCAGGCATTCTTTTATAGCCCTTTGAGCATGATTCCAAATTGCCAGCCAGAATGGTTGGATCAGTTCACAGCTCCACCAGCAATGCATCAATGTCCCAATTTGGCCACATCCCCTCCAACATTCATGACTCTCCCCTTCTTTCATTTTAGCCAATCTGCTAGGTGTGAGGTGATACCTCAGAGTTGTTTTGATTTGCATTTCTCTAATTATTAGAGATTTGGAACACTTTCTCATGTGCTTGTTGACACTTTTGATTTCTTTACCTGAAAATTGCCTGTTCGTGTCTCTTGCCCATTTATCAATTGGGGAATGGCTTGATTTTTTATACAATTGCTTTAACTCCTTGTATATTTGAGTAATTAGACCCCTGTCAGAGTTTTTCGTTATAAAGATTTTTTCCCAATTTGTTGTTTCCCTTCTGATTTTGACTACATTGTTTTTGTTTGTACAGAAGCTTTTTAGTTTAATATAATCAAAACCATTTAATTTACATTTTGTAATTTTCTCTAACTCTTGCTTGGCTTTAAAGTCTTTCCTTTCCCAGAGATCTGACAAGTATACTATTCTGTGTTCACTTAACTTATTTATAGTTTCCCTCTTTATATTCAAGTCGTTCACCCATTCTGAATTTATCTTGGTGTAGGGTGTGAGATGTTGATCTAGACCTAATCTCTCCCATATTGTTTTCCAAATTTCCCAGCAGTTTTTGTCAAATAGTGGATTCATGTCCCAAAAGTTAGGCTCTTTGGGTTTATCATACACTGTCTTGCTGATGTCATTTACCCCAAGTCTATTCCACTGATACTCCTCTCTGTCTCTTAGCCAGTACCATACTGTTTTGATGACTGCTGCTTTATAGTATAGTTTAATATCTGGTACTGCCAGGCCCCCTTCCTTCACATTTTTTTTTCATTATTTCCCTTGATATTCTTTTTTTTTTTTTTAAACCCTTAACTTCTGTATATTGACATATAAGTGGAAGAGTGGTAAGGGTAGGCAATGGGGGTCAAGTGACTTGCCCAGGGTCACACAGCTGGGAAGTGTCTGAGGCCGGATTTGAACCTAGGACCTCCCGTCTCTAGGCCTGGCTCTCAATCCACTGAGCTACCCAGCTGCCCCCTCCCTTGATATTCTTGATCTTTTGTTATTCCAAATGAACTTTGTTATAGTTTTTCCTAATTCAGTGAAAAAGTTTTTTGGTAGTTTGATAGGTATGGCGCTAAATAGGTAAACTAATTTGGGTGGAATGGTTAACGCTCCTCCTCCCCATGAGCAATCGATGTTTTTCCAATTGTTTAGATCTAGTTTTAATCGTTTGGAAAGTGTTTTGTAATTGTTTTCATATAATTGCTGTGTTTGTTTTGGTAGGTAGATTCCTAAGTATTTTATATTGTCTAGGGTGATTTTAAATGGTGTTTCTCTTTCTACTTCTTGCTGCTCTAATGTGTTGGAAATGTAAAGAAATGCTGATGATTTATGTGCATTTATTTTGTATCCTGCAACTTCGCTAAAGTTGTTGATTATTTCTACAAGCTTCTTAGTTGATTCTCTAGGATTTTTTAAGTAGACCATCATATCATCTGCAAAGAGTGATAGCTTAGTCTCCTCCTTACCTATTTTGATACCTTCAATTTCTTTTTCTTCTCTAATTGCAACTGCTAGTGTTTCTAGTACTATGTTGAATAATAGAGGTGATAATGGCCATCCTTGTTTCACTCCTGATCTTATTGGGAAGGCTTCTAATTTATCCCCATTGCATATGATGTTTGTTGATGGTTTTAGGTATATACTGTTTATTGTTTTTAGGAAGGGCCCTTCTATTCCTATACTTTCCAGTGTTTTCAATAGGAATGGATGCTGTATTTTGTCAAAGGCTTTTTCAGCATCTATGGAGATAATCATGTGATTTTTGTTTGTTAGACTGTTGATATGGTCAATTATGTGGATGGTTTTCCTAATGTTGAACCATCCTTGCATTCCTGGTATAAATCCCACCTGATCGTGGTGGATGATCCTCTTGATTACTTGATGGAGTCTCTTTGCTAAGTGTTCTATTTAAGATTTTTGCATCTATGTTCATTAGGGAGATTGGTCTGTAGTTTTCTTTCTCTGTTTTTGATCTCCCTGGCTTTGGAATCAATACCATATTTGTGTCATAAAAGGAATTTGGTAGGACTCCTTCTTTGCTTATCATATCAAATAATTTGTATAGTATTGGTATTAGTTGCTCTTTGAATGTCTGATAGAATTCACTTGTGAATTCATCAGGCCCTGGTGATTTTTTCTTAGGGAGTTCTTTGATGGCTTGTTCAATTTCTATTTCTGATATGGGATTATTTAGGTATTCTATTTCTTCTGCTCTTAATCTAGGCAATTTATATTTTTGTAAATATTCATCCATATCTCCTAAATTGTTATATTTATTGCCATATAATTGGGTGAAATCGTTTTTAATGATTGCCTTAATTTCCCCTTCATTAGAGGCGAGGTCTCCCTTTTCATCTTTGATACTGTCAATTCGGTTTTCTTCTTTTCTTTTTTTTTTATTAGATTGACCAGTACTTTGTCTATTTTATGTGTTTTTTCGAAATACCAGCTTCTAGTCTTATTTATTAATTCAATAGTTCTTTTACTTTCGATTTTATTAATTTCTCCCTTGATTTTTAGTATTTCTAATTTAGTTTTCATCTGGGGATTTTTAATTTGCTCGCTTTCTAATTTTTTGAGTTGCATGCCCAATTCATTAATCTCTGCCCTCCCTAATTTGTTAATATATGCACTCAAGGATATGAATTTCCCCCTGAGTACTGCCTTGGCCGCATCCCACAGAGTTTGGTAGGATGTCTCATCATTGTCATTTTCTTCAATGAAATTGTTGATTGTTTCTATGATTTCTTCTTTGACAAATTGGTTTTGGAGAATCATGTTATTTAATTTCCAATTAGTTTTTGATTTGCCTGTCCAGGTGCCCTTACTAATTATTATTTTTATTGCATTATGATCTGAGAAGGTTACATTTATTATTTCTGCTCTTTTGCATTTGTTTGCAATGATTCTATGCCCTATAATATGGTCAGTCTTTGTGAATGTGCCATGTGCAGCTGAAAAGAAGGTGTATTCCTTTTTGTCCCTATTTATTTTTCTCCACATATCAATTAAATCTAATTTTTCTAGGACTTCATTCACCTCTCTTACCTCTTTCTTATTTATTTTTTGGTTTGATTTATCTAGATCTGAGAGAGGAATATGTAGATCTCCCACTAGTATGCTTTTACTATCTATTTCCTTCTTGAGCTCTGCCAGTTTCTCCTTTATGAATTTGGATGCTATGCCACTTGGTGCATACATATTGAGCAGTGTTATTTCCTCATTGTTTATACTGCCTTTAATCAGGATGTAATGACCTTCCCTTCTTTTTTAATCATATCTATTTTTACTTTGGTTTTGTCAGAAATCATAATAGCCACCCCTGCCTTCTTTTTCTCATTTGTCACCCAAAAGATTTTGCTCAAGCCCTGAACCTTAAACTTGTGTATGTCCACCCATCTCATATGTGTTTCTTGTAGACAACATATGGTAGGATTTTGGTTTCTAATCCACTCTGCTATTTGCTTCCGTTTTATGAGCGAGTTCATCCCATTCACATTCAGATTTATAATCATCAGTTGTGCATTTGCTGACATTTTCATAGCCTCCCCTATTCCTACCCCCTTTTTCTTAAACTATTTCCTTTTAAAGCAGTGATTTGCTTTAAGCTGGTATCCCTTATCCCCTCCCTTGATTAACTTCCCTTTCTACCCCCTCCCTTATTTTTCCCCTCTTTTTGTTTTTAAAGGCCTTATGGATTCCCTCCCCTTTCTTCTCCCCTCCCTTTTTTGATCTCCCCACTCCCCTGCTCCCCTTGGTTTATCCCTTCTGACTTTCTCAGAAGGGTTAGATAAGAGTTTTATGTCCCAATGGATAGTATAGCTACTCTTCCCTCTCTGGGTTGTTTACACTGAGAGTAAGGTTTGATCATTACCTCTTAATGCTCTCTTCCTCTCCTTCTTATAATAGTACTTGTCCCCTCTCCTTCCCATGCCCTCTTTGTGTGTAATAGAATATCCTATTTTTCTTATTCACTCAAGTTTCTCTTGGTGTCCCCTACTATTCACCCCCTCTTTCCCATCCCCCATATCATCTTAGATTATTTAGTGTTCCACCCTCTCCCTGTGAATTATTCTTCTGTTTACTATAATAGTGAATACTATAATAGTGAATAGAGTTTACTACAGAGAATTATACATAACATTTCTCTACATAGGAATATAGATAATTAGATCTTACTGAGGCCCTTAAAAAGGCAAATTTAAAAATTATGAGTTTTCTTACTTTCCCCTCTGTTTCTTATTTACCTTTTCATGTTTTTCTTGATTTTTGTGGTTGGATCTCAAACTTTCCATTTAGTCCCGGTCTTTTCTGTGCAAATACTTGGAATTCTTCAATTTTGTTGAATGTCCATACTTTCCCCTGGAAGTATCTAGTCAATTTTGATGGGTAGTTGATCCGTGGTTGCAGGCCCAGCTGTCTTGCCTTTCTGAATATCATATTCCAAGCCTTGTGGTCTTTTAGCGTGGAGGCTGCCAGATCCTGTGTGATCCTGATTGGTGCTCCTTGATATTTGAATTGTCTCTTTCTGGCTTCTTGTAAGATTTTTTCCTTTGCTTGGAAGCTCTTGAATTTGGCAATTATATTTCTGGACGTTTTCTTTTCTGGATCGAATGTCGCGGGTGTTCTATGGATCCTTTCAATGTCTATATTGCCCTCTTGTTGTAGGACTTCAGGGCAATTTTGCTGAATAATTTCTTTTAGTATGGAGTCCAGGTTTCTATTAATTTCTGGTTTTTCTGGAAGACCAATGATTCTCACATTGTCTCTTCTAGACCGGTTTTCTTGGTCTGTCACTCTCTCATTGAGATATTTCATGTTTCCTTCTATTTTTTTCAGTCTTTTGACTTTGTTTTATTTGTTCTTGTTGTCTTGAGAGATCATTAGCTTCTAATTGCTCAATTCTAGCCTTTAGGGACTGGTTTTCGGCTCTAATCTTTTCGTTTTCAGCTATGATGTTTTGGTTTTCCTTTTCAATCTGGTCATTTCTGGTGTTGAATTTGCTCATCAGTTTATTTGATTTCTGAGCCTCACTTTCCAATTGCAAGATTCTACCTTTTAAACTGTTATTTTCTTGCCAGATCTCTTCCATCTTCCTCAAAATCTCAGTTTTGAACTCTTCCAGAGCTTGTGACCCGTTTTCCTTATTTGAGGAGGGTCCGGATGCTTGTTTGTTCTCTTCCTCTGTTTGCTCGGTTGTCTGGATTTTCTCTGTGTAAAAGTTGTCGAGTGTTAAAGACTTTTTTTTCTTGTTGTTATTCTTTCTCTTCTGAACTTCCTGAGTCTGGGTAGCCATCATTAGCCCAGCAGCTTCTCAGCTTTATCCTCACGCTCAGGGTCTATCTGTGGTCTTTTGGCTCCTGAGGTCTGAGGTCTGGTTTTTTTCCAAGGTCAAGCCCCCTGGTGGACCCCCTTGCTTGGTCCTCTGCCAGAGGTTTCTTTACAAGTCTCAGGGCGCTGCTTCCACAGTCTATACTGGTTCCCCACTCAGGGTTTCAGAGCCTTAGCTCGTGGCTGTGTCTGCCTCCTCCCACGCCTCCGCCCTGCTCCTGTCCTCTGCGCCTGTGCTCAGAGTTCGTGTGCATTCTTTAGCTTTTTGGGGACCTAAATCTTGCTGCTCTCAGGAACAGGCCCTGGAGCTGCCAATGACTCGATGGGTGCCCCAAACTTGCTCTATTTCTTTTTAGCTGGCTTCAGCGCTATAGGTGGTGTGTGTGGAGGGGGTGGGGGTGGGGGTGGGGTGGTTGCTCAGCCCGCGATTTAGTGAGAGCTGTTTCACCCCTTTATAGCATGGAAATGTTCCACGTACCTTCCACGCTGCACCCTGTTGTGGGGTTCCTCCGTTCGTCTGGACTTGTTTTTATGTCCCCTTGAGGAGTCCTGTGTGTTTTGGTCAGGAGAGGTTAAGAGCTGCTTTTTACTCTGCCACCATCTTAACCCGAAACCTCTTACTTTCTTTTTTTTATAACAATCTACCAGCATTTCAGCCCCCTACTGTGTACCAGACACCACACTGGCCACAGTGCCCCATATTAGCGCTCATGCATACGAAAGGTGGTGCCTTCTTTGTCTGGAGGCCAGTGTGGACCCTCAGGCCAGGCCCACATACCAGTCATGGCATCCATAGAAGTGATGGCCAGGGCTGTAGAAAGGGAAGCACAATTAGTGGCTAAATAAAGGTGGGTTCAATAAAGAAATCCAGTGGGTAAATAAGTCCTAGGTGGTTTGGGTAAGGTTAGGAATGGGGAAAGTGGAGGAGAGAGGAGAAACCACCAGGGGCACAAGTGAGTCAATCGCAGTGGGTCCTTACTGTCAATGAGGTGCCAGGATTGGGAAAGGAGGAGTAACAAGGGAGGGTCTGTGTATAAAAAGGTTTTAATAAAACTTTGGGGACAGATAATGGAAGGGAACGGGCGTTCTACCTTGAAAATATGAAGGGGTCCCTCCCAAAGGTCTGAGAGGATATATCTACACTACTGCTAAGTTAACAAGTGTAGTAACAGGTCCAGCTGTGTAAAATTGGAATTTGGGAAATGCCATTTAAAAGTATATATATATTTCTATGGACACGTGGGAACTATCAATCTACATTCCCGTGGTCCAGCGGGTTTCCGGTTCCGGTTCTTTGGGCATGGGGATGCCTGTGTCACCACGTAGAGGACAGTTTAAATGGGAGGAGAATGGAGAGTAAGCCCTCTTGGCTAGCAGGCTCGGGGAGAGACGAGAGGTAACAAAAATGGAGGCGGCAGTTTTGAATTCTTACCAGCGCGTGGTCTAATGATTTTACCAGCATGGCCATGGCTTTAATTAAAATACTAATTTCTATATTTATATCAGTCTTTATTATTTTTAATCGTAACAGCTGTAGTTTAGGATCTCACGTGTGTTCACAGATCTTCACAGATCCATAGTCCAGGGTAACTGCCAGTAAATCCAAGCTTAGAGATGGAGCTAGGACTGTTGACACTCAGTGTCCACCACTGAAATGTCACACCACAGCTTGACCAATCTCCAGAAAATCTCCAGATAGTAGGTCTTGATAGTAGATGTCCTCTGGAAAAGAGTCTCCACACACAGGGAAAAAAACCAACAGGTCTCCCTCCCTCCAGGAGTTCGACTGTCTTTCTTCTCCCTGAGTCTCCCACGCAGAATTCTGCAGCTGGCCTGTCACTCAAGTCTTCCTAAGCTCGTCTACATATCCTTCTAACAGAGGATACTGGAACACGGTGCAGCATTCAGGAAAGGAAGGTAGAATTGTGGGAAGAAAGGGACTCCTCATAGCAGCCACCCTCTTTCTTCCCCTCTGTTGGGAAGGAATGAGGGGAGAAATCCATGGCAGTTACCTAAACCCACCCGCAGCACCAGGGAGCCCCGCTGCTTCTCCCTGTCAGGAAGGCTTACCGCCAGGCAGTCAAGAGGGGCCTCTGGACCTTCTGCTGGTGAAACAGCAAGTGGAAATCTTGTTTTCTTGCTGGGGCTGGCTCTACTTTTGTTTTTGTTGTTACTGGTTGGGGTTTTTTAACTCTCACCTTCAGTTTGTTGGTTCCATGGCAGAAGAGCAAGGAAGGGCTGGGCAGATGGGGTTAAGTGACTTGCCCAGGGTCACAGCCAGAAAGTGCCTGAGACCACATTTGAACCGGGGACCTTCTGTCTTGTAGGGCACCGAGCCAGCTCACTTCCCCCATGGCTGACTGACCCGGGAGTGGACCGCCAAGCCCTCCATCTCCCCTACTATGCCCTCTTCCCGTCCATATGCGCTGTTGCCTTTGGGCACCTTTCAAATGAGAGAAGAGACGCTCCAGTGCTTCACCAATTGCAGCACCTCATTACTTCCACAACCCGCACAGGACACACTTCCAAGGCCCTCCCTGTGTCCCCTGTCTCGGCCCCTTATAAATTGTAAGCCCCTTCTTTGACAGGGTAGAACTCCAGGCCCAGTTGGCTGCGTCCCTGGAGAGAGAAAGGAAGAAGGGGTTGGGAGGGAAGAGCGCCCGGAAATCCCTGCATTCCCCAGGTGCCTGGCCCTGGGCTGTTCTGGTCCGGTAATAAGAACCGCAGCTCGCTCGGATAACGCGTCTGTGGGCAGACGTGCAAAGGTTTTTTTCAGGATTCTCTGTCTAGTCCCGATAACTTGGAAGCGCCTCCGACTTCATCGCGCCCTTTCCCAGGCAGCCCTCGAGCCTCCACAGCCCCAGGTCCCTGCAGTGATTTGCTCCCGATCCGCGCGCCCTGCCCGGGCTAAAGTATATAGGGAGTGATCCTAAGTGGCCCTTCAGCCCCCCTCCCCCTCCTCAGCCCGGGCCCCGTTACTGATCCACTGCCCCTCCGGGCCAAGGAGGATGGGTGCCCAGGCCCGGAGGCCCTCCCACCTGGGCAGGGCCAGCGGGCACCGGCCCACCAACGCACCCAGGGATGCCCAGCGCTTAGGAGCAGGGGCTGGTGAGGCGGGGGTGGTGGTGGGGGAGAAAGGAGTCTGGGGGGTGGGGGAGTGGTTCAGCACGATGGGCACAGCGGGACCCTAATTCCGAGGCGGCCGGTGCTCCAGGTTTTGCTTCCTCCCATTCCCGCCAATGTGAATTTAGGGTCAGGGTTACACGGCTGGCTACCTTGTTGCCCTAGCGGATACACGACGTTCCATTCCCCTCCCCCCAGCCCCCCCCTCCGCGCCCACCTGCAGCAGCCCCCACCTAGCCCTGCCCTCCACTTGGCCCCGCAGGGCAGACCGAAGGCTCCTGCAGGCTGGAGCCGGCGGGGAAGTGAAGGGGCAGGTTCCCCGGGAGGCGGGGTTTAGCACCCTCGGAGTGGGCGGGGAGGGGGGGTCAGCCCACCCTCCCGGCGCCCCACTTGTCCCTGAGCTCTTCGGCAGTCTGCACCTTCCCAGGGTTGCTGGTGAACCTTCTGGCCCGGTTCCGTCTGCACTAAAGAAAGGGTAAGTAGAGGCAGGGGGAGCGGGGCGCTTCCGAGGGAAATGCCCCGGGGGTCCGTGGACCGCTAGCCTCCTTTCCATTGACCCATCTTGGATCACACTAACTCGGGGAGCGCGAGAGGCCTGGGACCACTTGGAGAAGAGTCTCTAAAGCCTGGAGGAGTCGACCCCGGGGTTCCTGGGAGCTGCCCTCCAGCTGGGGAAGTTCTTCTGGGAACAAGGAGAAAGGGGACATTGCAGAGCCTCGAGGCCTCCTCCCCTAGGAAAGGATGCTAAGGGCTAACACAAAGCCAGGATCCGTGGGCACTCAGGCCAGCACCCTTGGCCTGAAAAGGGGGACCTTTGTGGGGTGAAGTTCCCCTCCCCCGACGTCCCCCTTCCCTTCTCTCCCCCCCCCCCCACCCCGCGCCAAGAACTGGCCAGTCAATCAAGATTTAGGGATCTCTTTGTCTCAGATAGAGTAGACGGGGAGCCCCACCCCCACCCCCCCGAATGGGTAGCAAGAGCCTGTTTTTTTGGTCAGGATGCCCAAGGGCAGAGAGAACTGGCCACCCCCACCCCCACCCCCAGCCCAGGCCTTGCCGTCTTCCCTTGCCCGAGCTGGGGATGATGAGGTTGCGTGAATACAATTGGTTCTGACCTTCGGGTATCTGAAGGGCTGTGGCCGGAATCAGCCTTGTCCTGCTCAGCCCCGAGGTAGGGAAGCCATCTGGGTAGCTCCCGGGGGAGGGAGGGGAGGGGGGGCGCTGGGGTCCCTCCCGCTCTCATAGGCCCTTCCTTTGCCACAGGTGACCAGCCGGGTGCCGAGTCACAATGCTGTACAAATTGGTGGTGATGGGCAGCAGTCAGGTGGGCAAGACCGCGCTGACCGCCCAGCTGATCGGGAACTGCTTCATCCCCGACTACGACCCCACCATCGAAGACTCCTACCGCACCCAGCTGGTGGTGGACGGCGAGCCCTGCCAGCTGGACATCCTGGACACCACGGGCAACGAGGAGTACCATGCCCTCCGCCAGGAGTTCATGCGCCGCGGGCAGGGCTTCCTCTGCGTCTATGCCGTGGACGACGTCAAGTCCTTCGTGGACGTGAACATCTTCCGCGACCAGCTGCGCGGGATCAGAGACACCGACCGCGTCCCCCTGGTCCTGGTGGCCAACAAGACCGACAAGGCCGACTGCCTGGTGACCCGGGAGCTGGGCCAGGAGGCAGCCAAGAGCTTCAAGGTGCCCTTCGTGGAGACCTCGGCCAAGACCGGGTCCGGCGTGGAGCGCGCCTTTCAGGAGCTGGTGCGAGAGATTCGCCGCTTCAGCGTCCAGGAGCTCAAGCACTGCCGAGATGCTGAGCACGACCAGGGCTGCGGGTTCAAACCTTGCAAGGTCATGTGAGCCAGTGCCTGCGCCAGAATCTCCCCAGGAGCCCCTGGCTGGGTCTCCTCAGCATTTCTCCACCCAGGCTTTTCCGATTTCTATTTTTTGCTTTGAGAAGGGATGACTCCAGGTGACCGGCCCGGGGAAGATGCCCGCCCACCCCCCTCCCCAGCCTCTCTCTCTTGCCCATCCCTCACCATCCCCCTCAGCAGTCTCCTCTCCCCTCCCTCCTGTCTGGGCCGGGAAGGGGGGCCTTTTCTTTCTCCCACTTTCCCACTCCGATTCAAAGGCCGCCGTTTTTCTTGTTCTGAGATTGGTCAGGAATAAAGGTTGTTGGTTTGTTTATATAAGTGAGTGTGTGTTGCTGGTGATTTCGGGGGGGGGGGCTCTTCTGTTTGGGGTTGGAATAATGGGAGTGCTGTGTAGCCTGGTGGAGAGAAAGCTGGGCTTGAGAGTTACCTGGGCGTGGGTATTTTGGCTATGGGACCATGGGGCTCAGGATCCTCATCTGAAAGAGGTAGGGGTTTGGAGGAGAAGGATTTCAGGTCCCGTCCAGCTCTAGGATTTATTTCTGCGGTTAGATTGAAATCCTATGGACCCCTGGCTCCTGGAACCTCCGTTTCCTCATCTGTGAAATGGGAGTAATGACACCTGATTCATCCGGCTTTGGTCAGGCTAAGTAAGAAGTCCTTGGGGGACCTGGAAGCCTGGTAACAGGCATTACTGGTCCCTTTGTAAATGACTAAGGTCCTAGAGAATCAACTGAAAATCTAGTTGAAATAATGAATAACTTTAGTAAAGTTGCAGGATCCCAAATACATCCCCATCAATCACTGGCATTTCTATATACTATCAACAAAGTTCGGCAGCAAGAGAGGGAAATTCCCTTTAAAATAACTCTAGGGGGGGGGGGGGCAGCTGGGTAGCTCAGTGGAGTGAGAGTCAGGCCTAGAGACAGGAGGTCCTGGGTTCAAACCCGGCCTCAGCCACTTCCCAGCTGTGTGACCCTGGGCAAGTCACTTGACCCCCATTGCCCACCCTTACCAGTCTTCCACCTATGAGACAATACACCGAAGTACAAGGGTTTTTTAAAAAAAATAACTCTAGAGGGGGCAGCTGGGTGGCTCAGTGGATTGAGAGCCAGGCCTAGAGAAGGGAGGTCCTGGGTTCTAATCTGGCCTCAGACACTTCCCAGCTGTGAGCCTGGGCAAGTCGCTTGACCCCCATTGCCTAGCCCTTGCCACTCTTCTGTCCAAGACGGAAGGGAAGGGTTTTTAAAAAAATAACCCTAGACATTATAAAATACCTGGGAACCTTGTCAACACAAACCAGGAATTATAGGAACGCAATTACAAAACACTTCACGCAAATAAAGTCAGATCTAAACAACTGAAAAAATATTAATTGTTCATGGGTAGGCAGAGCTAATATAATTCTACCTAAACTAATTATTCAGTGCCATACCAATCAAACTACCAAATCACTGTTTTATAGAACTAGAAAACTATGACATCAAAATTAATATGGAAGAACAAAAGGTCAAGAATATCAAGGGAATTTAGGAAAGGAAAATGTGAAGGAAAGATACCTCACAGCACTAGACCTCAAACTATACTACTAGGCAGTAATCATCAAAACAATCTGGTACTGGCTAAGAAATAGAAGGCTACATCAATGAAGCAGATCAGATATATAATATACAGGGGTAAATGATCTTAGCAACCTAGTGTTGGAAAAACTCAGATCCCAGCTTTTGGAATAAGAACTCACTCTTTAATAAAAACTGCTGAGGCGGGGGGGGGGTGGGGGCAGCTGGGTAGCTCAGTGGATTGAGAGCCAGGCCTAGAGACAGGAGGTCCTAGGTTCAAATCTGGCCTCAGACACTTGCCAGCTGTGTGACCCTGGGAAAGTCACTTGACCCCCCCATTGCCTACCCTTAACACTGTTCTGCCTTGGAGCCAATACCCAGTACTGACTCCAAGACGGAAGGTAAGGGTTTAAAAAAAAAAAAAACTGCTGGGAAAATTGGAAAACAGTATAGCGGAGGCAAGGTGTAGGCCAATATCTCACACCCTATACCAAGGGAAGGCCAAAATAGATATATGATTTAGATATAAAAAATGATGGCATAACTAGATTAGGGTTAGGACTTTTTATTATTTTTATTTGTTTGGAGTTCAGTGACATTCCTTCTGAAATTTTTGGTTGACTGCAAACCTCTCTTCTGTTAATATTAACCTCACTTGACCAAAACCTTTCCCATAGGATGTCAAATTTTACCTGACAGTAAACATTTTTTATATAAGTAGCCAGAGGAAGAATCCCAACTGTCCCTGACTCTTTCATGTCATATAAATCTCCCCCCCCCTCAACTGCAGGAATGCGCTAAATCTAGTTTTACATAGATTTGCATACACTACTAAGATATTAGAAATCAGGAATTAGTCTGGCATTTAAGAGTCCAGTTTGTTTGTTTGTTTGTTTTTTCCTAAAACCCTTACCTTCCATCTTGGAGTCAATACTGTGTATTGGCTCCAAGGCAGAACAGTGGTAAGGATAGGCAATGGAGGTCAAGTGACTTGCCCAGGGTCACACAGCTGGGAAGTGTCTGAGGCCAGATTTGAACCTAGGACCTCCCGTCTCTAGGCCTGGCTATCAATCCACTGAGCTACCCAGCTGCTCCCAAAAGTCCAGTTTTGAAGATGATGACAGAAGGGGAAAGAGTGGGTCTGTTACAGGAGGTAAGAGCAGAAGTGGATTGGAATGTAGAGAGTGGACAATGTTAAGAGGAGAGGAAGCAGCATCTTATGGGATCACAGGAGGAAGGAATAGAAGAGGGTAAATAGGAGGTGGCAGCCACTGCTAATCTTTCAGGGGAGAGAAACTTCACAAGGAGATGCCTTCTTTTAGCCCTCACAAACCATGGATAGGTCCTTTATAATTTGGTACAGAAGCCAGTTGTTGGACAGGTTTTCTGTACTTTTAGGGCATCATTTTAATTTTTCAGGATCTGTGCAAGATACCAATAGATCATTTCATCAGGGTACTGGTGCCCAAGAGCCCATCTGATCTTATAGAAAGTTTCCAAGTCAATGCAGCCTTTTTGGGGCCAAGGATGTTCAGTATAAGGAGTTAATCCTGTCCGGGCATTTAACAAAGATGCTAAAACCAGGTTTTGGACAGAATGGGTTCTTTGAAAGGGATTTTTTTAAATCCTCACCTTCTGTCTTGGAGTCAGTACTGCGTATTGGCTCCAAGGCAGAAGAATGGTAAGGGCTAGGCAATGGGGTTAAGTGACTTACCCAGGGTCACACAGCTGGGAAGTGTCTGAGGCCAGATTTGAACCTAGGACCTCCTGTCTCTAGGCCTGGTTCTCAATCCACTGAGCTACCCAGCTGCCCAAAAGGGATTTTTTTGCAAGTAGGGTGAAGACAACCCCAAAGAGGTGTATCAAGAGGTGATGAACTGACTAAGTCCAAAGCTTGGAGTAGTAATAACTAGGAATAACCAGACCAACATTACCAGATCTTGAGGGATCCCAGAATACTCTCTGATTTCTTACAGTGGAATAGTGGTTCAGCTCAGGTTTTTATACTTAACCATAGGGACTCTACTGACATGAGAGATTTACATCAATATCAAATCAGACCAGGAATTTTGGTCAAAATAATAGCTACAATTGCCAATCAGATAGACCTCTTACTTATGCAACAAGCGGAAATGAGGTGAAAGGGCTGAGGGTTCAGACAAGCCTCCTCCTAGCCTAGGTATTCACTCAGAGAAAGGAGGCACGAAGCCCTCCCAGTAAGTCTTAAATTGTGAAACTCAAATAAAGAGTGCCATGCTCACCAGGCATCAATGTAATTGCCTGACTGATCACTCAAGAGCCCAATGGCTAGTGTCTGTGAGTATTAGACACAAGAGACAGACAGACCAAATATACAAAGCACTAATTTGTCTCTGATTTTTTTCTCGATAGGACTGCAAATTTAGAGGCCAGCAGACCTTCTGCTCAGAAATCTCCCTAGGCAGATTTTACCTTAAAGGCCAACATGGTCAGCAAAGTGCCAGCTCTGACAGGAACTACCAAAATGGAACCCTCCAAGGTCAAGAGAAGGGAGACATGGCTAGCCATCATAATCATATAAATAGAGAGCTGCAAGGGACTTTGGGGACCATCCCCAGGGCAGACTCTGGTTCCAGTCCATAGTATGGACTGTTACGTTGATTTGTTTTGGAACATCAACACCAGAAAATACAATTACAGGATTGTTTGATGCACTGTATGTAGGTGTGATAGTAAGTGTGATAATACTCATAGTAGGCGGAATAGTTTATCTTTCCTTCTCTCAAAAGAAACTGCCAGAGACGCTGGATGACACTAACTCAGAGAGAATTAGTAAGATAGAGAAGGAAATAGGAAATATAACAGAGAAGCTGGATGACACTAACTCACAGAGATTTAGTAAGATAGAGAAGGAAATGGGAAATATGAAAGAGGGCCAAGAGCAACTGCTGGCTTATATAAAAAACCATGCTAAGCATTTAAGAAGGAGGAAACAGTTTAAAAAGAAGTTCCAACAAAAGAGAGAATTATTCCTCAATAGTTCTGCCTTTGAGGATTCCTCCTATGAAAGCGCTCTTGACACACCCTCTCCTCAGCCCATCCCCTGTCCCCAACCCCTACTGCCCCCTCCTCAACCCGTCCCCTTCCCCCAACCTATCCCGCCCCCTCCCCAACCCATACCACTCCATCCCCAGCCTGTCCTGCTCCCACCTCCTCAACCTGTCCAACCCACCCCTCAGCCCCTCCTACAGACAATCAGAGCTGCTGCTATTGCTGCAGGACATACATTCCCTGCCATTCAGGAGAGCACAACACTATTTCCTTTACGAGAAGTACCTACTTTTAATACTGAAGGAGACCTGGTATCTGTAAGACACTTTACTCCCTTCAGCCCTGATGATTTAGCTGGATTGAAAAAGAATATGCCTAGTTTTGAAAAAGAACCAGTTTTAGTTTTAAAAACATTAGAAAATATATTTGATACTTATGACCCTACTTGGCAGGACGTTGAAAATGTTTTAGGAGCAATTCTGACACATGGTGAGAAAGAGAGGATCATTAATCGGGCCAATCGTAATAAAAGTAAAGACTCACCTAACTGGCCCCATTCAAATCCAAAATGGAATTACAACTCTCCAACAGATATTAAAAAATTACATGATGGCAGGCAAGCATTATTAACAGCTATAAAAGCTTGTGCTGACACAGGATACATGTGGGGCAAATTCGAAAGAACTAAACAGCGTGCCGATGAAACTCCGTCCCATTTTATGGACAGACTGATTGAGGTTGCAAGGCTATATATGGACTTTGACTTAACCGTAGAACGGGAAGTAAAACATGTACGTAGACAATTTGTAGAAAATTCCTGCAAAGTAGTCAAAGACTATTTTAAGACTCATTGCCCAAATTGGGATAAAATGGGCCTTGAGGAATTAAGGAAGACAGCATCTTATGTTTTTAGAAGCCAAGAAGAACAGGAGGATGATACTGACTCGATAGATGTTTTAAAAGCAGAAAACAAAATGCTAAAAGCAAAACTAAAAAATAAAGGAGAGGTTATAGCCCCTCTCCAAGAATCTAACAATCAGCCTGTTTTCTGTTATTTTTGTGAAAAAAAGGGCCATAAAATGAGGGATTGTAGGACTTTTTTAAGAGTATTCGGGAATAATACACAGCCAACAGATACCTATAGGAATAACAACAGAAACAGGAATAGCAATAATAATGATGATGATTCCAGGAATAGCAATTTTAGGCATGATAGAAATGCTAAAAATAAGCCTCGGGATGATGATAGCTCATACCAAATGACCCCACAACAGTATATCTCAAGTGGAGCTCGCCCCCGAACTAATCAGGGTGCTAATGCCCCTCAGGGGGGTGCCCATGGAGCCCAAGCATCTTTATGAAGGTGCGTGGGGGGAGGGACGGCTTTGGAATCAGAAAGGGAAACCTTTGACTTTCCCGATCAGGATGTTCTAATGCCTATTATCCCTGTACATTCCCCCCCAAATAGTAAGGAACCTTATGTAACCCTAAAAGTGGGTAATTCATGTTATGATTGTTTATTAGATTCTGGGGCTTCAAGATCAGTACTGGTGAGCAAACCAGATGTAAACTGTAATTCTATTGGCTCTATAAACGTAGTAGGGGTATCAGGAACATCTCAAAAGGTCCCAGAACTTTCTCCTCGTGTGGTAAGCCTTGGACCTTTATCAATAGAACACTCCTTTCTTTTAATGCCTGGATCCCCCACAAATTTGCTGGGAAGGGATCTATTATGTAAACTTAAAGCCACAATAATTTGCAATCCAGATGGTTCTATGTCACTGGAATTGCCAGAGGACTCTTTAAACCTACTCCCTGTACTTCTTTCAGAAGAGCAGGAAGTAAAAGAGCCTCCTACTTTTAAAATCCCAGATGATATCCCAGAGTCTCTATGGGCTACATCTTCTACTGATGTAGGCCTACTTAAATCAGCTGTACCTGTTCAGATTAGAACAAAAGGAGGACCAGCTCCCTCCATTCCTCAGTACCCCTTATCAAAAGAAGCCATTGAGGGAATTACCCCGGTGATAAATTCACTAATTGAGCAAGGAATAATAATCCCGTGCAAGTCAGAATATAATACACCTATTTTACCTGTCAAGGAGCCGAAATTAGGCCCAGATGGAAAACCCCAATATAGATTTGTTCAGGATCTAAGAGCTATAAACAATCATGTTATAAAGAGACACCAAGTGGTTTCAAACCCAAACACAATTATTTCTTCTATTCCCAGCACAGCCACTTACTTTACGGTCGTGGACCTGTGCTCAGCCTTTTTCTCAATTCCCATTCATGAGAATTCCAGACATATATTTGCCTTTACCTGGAATAATTCTCAGTGGTCCTGGGGGCGTCTTCCCCAGGGTTATTGCGAGAGCCCGTGTATTTTTGCACAGATTTTGAGCCAAGATACAGAAAATATAATATTTAAAAACAGTAAATTGATTAAATATGTAGATGACTTGCTCCTGGCTTCACCTGATGCTGAAACATGCAAAGAAGATAGTAAACATCTTCTTTTAGAGTTACATAAAAGAGGACATAAGATAGCAAAAGAAAAAGTGCAGTGGTGTCTCCCCAGAGTGGAATATTTGGGGTTCATCTTGACAGCTGGTGCACGACATATATCCCCTAAGCGCATTGAAAATATTCAAAAATTGAGCAATCCTACCACTAAAAAACACTTAAGGGCAATCCTAGGAGCAACAGGTTTCTGCAGACAATGGATCCCTTGCTATGGGGAAATTACTAAACCCCTTATAGCATTAACAAAAGATTCAGTCCCTGAACCACTTAAATTAGAGCCAGAACACAAGTTAGCTCTATCGAATTTAAAACAGGCTATTCTGTCTGCTCCTGCTCTAGGCATCCCAGATTATAACAAACCATTTACTTTATATGTACATGAGCGTAGAGGAGTAGCTTCAGGTGTTTTAACCCAAACTTTGGGACCATACCAGCGTCCAATTGCTTACTATTCAGCTCAGCTAGATCCTATAGCTGCAGGTGCACCACCATGCCTTAGAGGTGTAGCTGCCACAGCTCTGTTAGTGACAAAAACTGTTGATCTAGTATTGGGATGCCCATTAACAATTATGTGCCCACATGAAGTAGAAGCATTACTGCTAAGACATAGAACACAGGCATTTTCTGATCAGAGAATTACAAGGTATGAAATAACCTTGCTAAATAATGAAAATATTACTTTAAAACGTTGTACAACCCTTAACCCAGCCACCTTGCTTCCAGATTTACCAGTTTCAGAAGAACCTTTACATAATTGTGAAACACTAGTGTCCATGGCTGAAAAGCCTCGAGACGATCTCCTGGACACTCCTTTAGAGAATCCTGATCTAGTTTTATTTACTGATGGCTCTTCATTTATGAGGGATGGCATACGCTACACTGGAGCTGCTGTAGTTACAGAATTTAACACTGTATGGTCAGCTTCACTGCCCTCAAATCTAAGTGCTCAAGCCGCAGAACTCATGGCTCTAAAACATGCATGTATAATTGCCAAAGATAAAAAGGCTACAATTTATACGGATTCTCGATATGCATTTGGAATATGTCATGCAGTGGGTATGTTATGGCTCCAGAGAGGATTTTTAACCTCAGCTGGAAAATCTATAGCTAATGCAAAAATTATTAATGAAGTTCTTTCTGCTCTCCAGCTACCAAAAGCCCTAGCTGTAGTTCACTGCTCTGCTCATACAGGTGGAACTGACCCTGTCTCTAAGGGAAATAATCGGGCAGATATTGCTGCAAAGCTAGCAGCAATAGAAGGGCCTGAACTAATTTTAACATTAACAACCACTGATGACTTAAATTTATCACTTTCCTATGATGAGAAGGAAATAACAAAATGGAAGCAGAAATTTAAAGCCAAACAGATAAATGGAGTATGGGTGTCCTCTGAAGGAAAACCCCTGCTCCCTAGACACTTTTATCGCCAAATTTGCCAATCTATTCATAAAAATGGTCATTTTGGTACCCAGGGCATCGTGGACTCTGTTAAGAGAGTATGGATAGCTCCTGGCATAACCACTATAGCCTCTAAAGTGTGTGCAGCTTGCCCTACTTGCCAAGCATATAACCAACACGCTTTTCGTGGCAAGGCTTTTGGTGGGTGTCCATTAGCTTACACACCTTTTGAGCACCTACAAATTGATTTCATAACAATGCCAAAGGCTGGACAATATAAATTCTGTCTGGTCATAGTGGATCAACTGACCAGGTGGCCTGAAGCATTTCCTACTGCCCGAGCCACGTCAGCCTTTGTTGCCAAGGTGCTTTTAAAAGAAATTATTCCTCGTTTTGGTCTGCCTGCACGTATTGACTCGGACAGAGGGAGTCACTTTACTGATTCAGTTTTATCTGAAATATATTCATGCCTGGGGATAACTCCAAAATTCCATGTACCATATCACCCCCAGAGCTCAGGCCAAGTTGAACGGATGAACAGAGAACTTAAAACCATGATTGGCAAATTATGTACTGAGACACATCTAAAATGGCCTGAAATTCTCCCTCTAGCTCTATTTTATCTTAGAAGCAGACCTAGGGGAGATCTACACATCTCACCATATGAGATGCTTTTTGGACATCCTCCTATACAGGCTAAACCTTTTTCTCCTGCATATACATCACTATTAGGAGGAGATACTTCTATTGCTTCCTATATACAGGAATTGCAACACAGACTGCGTGAACTCCATGAATCTGGAACTGCAGTACAAGCAGGACCAATAGACTTTTCACTTCACGACCTGAATCCAGGAGACAAAGTGTATATAAAGAACTTCCAGCGCACTGGGGCAACCCAGCCTTCGTGGGATGGCCCGTTTGAAATTTTAATAACCACCCCAACAGCTATAAAGATCGGAGAAAAGGACTCTTGGATTCATTGCTCACATGTAAAGAGGGCATCTTCTATTGAACCTGATTGACTGTTTCCTGTTACCTGCATTGGAGATAACAGTTCATGGACTCATGGATGTTAATTTGGAATCATTGGTTTGTCTTGATTCTTTCCCTGATTTTATTTTAATTTTCTTATTGATTTACCTAATATCTTTAATTGAATATTTGATATTTTTTCTTTTTTCTCATTTCTTGTACTTGAGTACATATAATCACTTAATTTTTTCATTTTTTGCAATGCTATAATTTTAATGTATATATAATTGCTGTAATATTACTGCTTACTCACAAGGTGTAGACTCCAAGAACTTGCCATATATTGTTAAATGTTATGGGACTGTGATTAATGCTTCTATCTAATTCCAGGAGAAGGGAACACATGAGCCATTAATGGTGCTAAGGAAAGCACAAGGTCATGAAGACCGACCGACAAATCCAATGGGATTTCTGAGAACATCTGCACAGTGCCGAGGAGCACGAGGTTAAAGAGATCACACATATACAGGTGGGATTGAGGTACTCCCACGCCAACACTGAGGACTTGAACTCAGTGTAAGAATCGAAGCTGCGACGCTTAACATATGTTAAGACGTAGGACTCTCCGAACTACACTGCCAGTCAGGTACCGCAGGTTGGCTATTATTTGGCTCACCCATATACTCCTGAGAGTAAAGGGAATGACAGACGCTTCCCTTGCATTTAAAATCTGGTCCTTTTTTCTCTCTTATAGAATGGCAACTTCCTGTAGTCTTAGCTGCAAACGGGTAAGTGCAGTATTACTGCATTGTATCCTACAGACTAGTAGGATGGAAATTATAATTGATTAGACCCTAATACAAGGGCCTGTTATAATTTTATTTTGTTTTCTTCAAAAATTTTTTATGTACATAACTTTTGATATTTTGATTTTAATGTTTTTTTTCTCAAAAGCTTCAATTTTCTTCTATTTGATTTTTATATTTTTTTCTTTCTTTTTTCTTTTGAATTGACTCATACAACCCCATGATTCAACTGTATATATTGAGCTGATCTGGATATTTCTTTCTAAATACCCACGTCAGGGGGGATTGTATTTTTATAAAATCCAAGATTAATCGTATTTTTATTATATCCAAGATTAATTTTTGGTTTTGTTTGAGAAAATTCTCAGGGAAAGAAACTTGCTGATTCCTTAAATCCAGAGAATGAACTGTTTGCAGAGAGATGCCTGAAGAACCTACGTTTAATCAAGAGATCCAGAATGAACTTTGGGTTGCAATTGATTGAACTGATGGGGTTTTGTTGCATCAAGTGATCCAGAACGAACTTTGGGTACTAATGAATGGACTGATGGGTTTTTGAACAGTTACCTTAATTGTACATGTTATGCTGATTGGGGACTGCCCCCAATTGGTTTCTTGTCAACGCGCTTAGCAAAACATTGGTTTTGCTTTCTCTCTTTTCCATTTCCCTCTTATCTCTAACTATTGTAGTTAGAAGGACCTTTGTGGTAGAAGATGTTTGTGTAACATGATCACTTGGGGTGACTAGGCACCCAATGATCATCAGGGGGGATTGTGTAAATAGAAATTAGCTCTATCCCATTAATAGTCAAAAATCTACTCAACCCAGGCGTGCTAATGATGTCACTCCCACCTCCCTTAGTGGGGAGGGGAGACGAGTTACCCACACGTGACAATAAGTAACAAATCAAGAATAAGGGACTGCCCTTTGGGCAGTCCAAATCAATGTAGAAACTGCCATTTGTCCATTTGAATTAGAGGTGGACCACAGGAAGTGATGAAAGACACTATCTCTTTAAGTAAGTGAGTGAACTTCCTGTGGGGGAGTTGCCGTCTGGAACTGGAAGAAGAAGCATCTCCTGAGACCACAGACAGCTTATACTCTGTATTGTCACGTGGGTAAGTTAGGCTGGCTTCCTTGGCCTAGCTGGGCCAATTCTAAACTCTGCCTATCTGGCTGTTGGGCCTTGCGGCTTACAGCTTCATTTATTTAGACTTCTAACCTCCCTCTTCTCTTTATCCCTACTTACCTTCCTGATTGTAAATAAACTCTTCAACCCCATGCTGACTTGGGTCTGATTTAATTAAGGAATCAACCTGAATTGTTGATTCCTGGCGGCCACATAATTTTAATATATAGCTATAATAACTAAATTTTAATTCTTACAATAGGTATGATAACACTGGGTGCATGTAGACTAACTATTCCTATTATTTTATCATCTAGCTTCTCTGTAAGCATTATGTAATTCCCTTCGTGATTGCTTTCAACCTTATTTTTTGTTCCAGTATCTGAGAACAGTTGAACAAATTCAGCACTCTTTTTTTTCCCAGCACTCTTTTTTGCATTTATCCAAAGCACAAAAGATTTTGTTCTGTTCCCTACTCTTTGGGAGCAGCCATTTCTCTTAATACCCTTTTTCACTAAAATAAAATCCTTCAACTAAATACAATTTAAACAAAATGTTGGCATTTCCCATGTTTAAAAATATATTGCATACAGTATGTTGAGTCCATGATCCTTTTGTAAGGAAATGGGCAAGAAAGCCCGTACAATTCTCTTCCAATTTGCCACCTTATACAGATGTTGGCGTTTTCGTGATATTCTACTTAAAATTCCCAACACAGGTGGTAGTGCATTCTCATTGTATCTTGGAAACTTGCTAGGATTTTTAAGCCTGGGCAAGTCACAGGAGCTCTGTTGGTCTCAGGCTCCTCAACTATAACATGGACATAATATCAAGTGACTCATAGGGTTCCTATGAGGCTCTAATATTTACAAAGTGTATGACACATACTAGAGGCCACATGCCAATGGCGACGTTTATTTTTATGCTTAGAATTTAGACTATTTCCTCCTCTGATTGCTTTTCTTCTTAAACCGTCATTCTCTTCACTCCTCTAGTTCCTAATTTCCCAATTGAATTAAATGCATTTCCATTCCCCAACACTCCTTTCTCCCTGGATCATCTCAGAGTGAGATTTAGGATATCTTTTTTTCTAAACCACCTCCATGTTTGGGTTCTAGATTGTGAGCTCCAAGATAGCCCAAACTGGTGTTTCCCTTCCTTTCTATACTCAGAGCTTAGTACAGTCCCTAGAACACATTTATTATTTAATACATGTTTACTGACTGGGCGCAGGGCTTATGTCAGGTCCAACCTCTAACAGGATCTCTGGTCTCTCTCCTGGAAGGCAAATGCACGCTCTGGCCAGAGCTTTGTTTCCATCTCTCTCTTTTTCTCAGAAGTCAACAGTAACTCCACTGGAACTAGAGCAGATTCAATTCTGAAGATTCCAGGCTTCTCTCTAAGCTATCATCTCCCTAAAGAGAGGTGCTGTGCTCACCTGATTGTCCAAGAACAGGACTGAGCCTAGACAAATACTGAGCTCCAGAGACCAGAATAGGGCCTGGACAGATGATTTAGGCAAAGTTTAGCCTTGGATCACTACCAGCAAAGGGAGCAGTCTTCGCTCCTGCTCATAGGTGGCATGTCAACGGGGAGAAGGAAAATCTACAAACAAGCTTCCCGGCTCTATTCTACAATGAGGTGCCCTGACCTTAGCTGGGTCCTCACCATGGCAAGGCAACCCTGTGATGTCGCCCTAATAGATTCCCTTTGCCACCCACTGTGTAAATGGAATTAGCTCATCTTCATTCATTGTTAGACTCTAGCCATCAGAACTAATTAGTTAGCCACATGTGACAATAAGTAACAAATCAAGAACAAAAAAATATTATGGTTAAGAACAAGTGAATAGAATAGCCTCATGTGAACAGACTCATAGAGGTACAGAGACCAATCAAGCATGATTTGCCAGCCTAGCTCTGTAAAGTGAAAAAAAAAATGAACAAGAAGCTAATAGCAAATTTATAACACCGAATCGAGTCAATTTTTGACTCACAGTCCCACTTGGGATGACTGCCAACAACTCCTCCGTACCCTCTTTTACCTCGGAGGAGCCCAAGCTTCTTTATAAGTGTGGGGGAGAAAGGGCCTTGGAATCAAAAAGGGAAAACTTTGACTTTCCAGACCCTGATGTTTTAATGCCAATTATCCCCATACGTACCCCCCCCAAATAGTAAGGAACCTCATGTAACCCTAAAAGTGGGAAATTCATATTACAATTGTTTGCTGGACACTGGGGCTGTAAGATCAGTACTGGTGAGCAAACCAGATGAAAACTGTAATTCTATTAGCTCTCTAAACGTAGTAGGGGTATCAGGAACACCTCAAAAAGTCCCAAAACTTTCCCCTCGCATGGTAAGCGTAGGACCCCTAACTGTGGAAAACTCCTTTCTTTTAATGCCTGGATCCCCCACAAATTTTCTGGGAAGGGATCTATTATGTAAACTTAAAGCCACAATAATTTGCAATCCAGATGGTTCTATGTCATTAGAATTGCTGGAGGACTCTTAAAACCTGCTCCCTGTACTTCTCTCAGACAATCAGGAAGTAAAAGAGCCTCCCACCTTTGAAATCCCAGATGATATCTCAAAGTCTCTCTGGGCCACATCTTCTGATGTAGGCCTACTTAAATCAGCTGTTCCTGTTCAGATTATAACAAAAGGAGGGCCAGCTCCCTCCATTCCTCAGTACCCCTTATCAAAAGAAGCTACTGAGGGAATCACCCCAGTAATAAATTCATTAATTGAGCAAGGAATAATCCATGCAAATCAGAATACAATACACCTATTTTAGCTGTTAAGAAGCCAAAAATAGGCCCAGATGGAAAAGCCCAATATCGATTTGTTCAAGATTTAAGGGCTGTAAACAATCATGTCATAAAGAGACATCCTGTGGTTTCAAACCCAAACACAATTATTTCCTCTATTCCCAGGACAGCCACTTACTTTACAGTAGTGGACCTGTGTTCAGCCTTTTTCTCAATTCCTACTCCTGAGGATTCCAGGCATATATTTGCCTTTACCTGAGAAAAATTCTCATAGACAAGGTCTTGTCTGCCACAAGGGTACGCGGGAAGTCCTAGCATTTTTGCAAACATTTTGAGCCAAGACACAGATAGTACAACATTTAAAAACAGTAAGTTAATTAAATATGTGGATGATTTGCTCTTGGCTTTACCAGATGCCGAAACATGTCAAGAAGATAGTTGTGTAAATGGAATTAGTTCATCCTCATTCATTGATTAGACTCTAGCCTTCAGAAATAATGTCATCCCACCCAACTTAGTGGCAGGAGAGATCAGTTACCAACACGTGACAATAAGTAACAAATCAAGAACAAGGGACTGCCCTTTGGGCAGTCCAAAACAGTGTTGAGGCTGCCATCTGTCCACTTGAATTAGAGGTGGATGCAGGAAGTGACGAAACATGCTATCCTTCAAATATGATGTTGACTTCCTCTTGAGGCGGTTGGTGCTTTGAACTTGGTGCTGAAAGATCTCTGCTGAGACCTCAGATGGCTTCCCTCTGAATTGTCACGTGGGTAAGTTAGGCTGACTTCCTTTCTCCTCCCTTGGCGTTTCTAGAGTCTCTACCCTCAAGGGGGCTTCTTTGCCTCTCTAGTTGTCAAAGGCCCTGCGGCTAGTAGCCTTGTTTAATTAGCCTCCAATCCTCATCCGGGCCGGACAGGGCTGGAGTTTCTTACTCTTCCTTACCTTCAAACTTCCTAATTGTAAATAAACTTCCATAAAAGCCATCCTGACTTGGGTCTATTTTTAGTTATGGAATCAATCTAAATCTGATTGATTCCTGGCAACCATACCTTAAGTGTATATATATATATATATTAAAAATTCCTTTCTTACATAGTAAATATCTTTTACAGGATTACATAAAAGAAGCCCTAAGATCTCAAAAGGAAAGATTCAGTGGTGTCTCCCCAAAGTGGAATAGTTAGGGTTCATTTTAACTGCTGGTGCCCGTTATATTTCTCCTAAGTGCATTGAAAATATTCAAAAATTGAGTGATCCTACCACTAAAAAACACTTAAGAGCAATCTTAGGAGCAACAGGTTTTTGTAGACAGTGGATCCCTTGCTATGGGGAAATTACTAAACTCCTTATAGCACTAACAAAAGATTCAGTCCCTGAACCACTTAAATTAGAGCCAGAACACTGGTTAGCTGTCGAATCTAAAACAAGCTATCCTGTCTGCCCCTGCTCTAGGCATCCCAGATTATAACAAACCGTTTACTTTATATGTACATGAGCGTAAAGGGGTTAGCTTCAGGTGTTTTAACTCAAACTTTGGGACCTTACCAGCATCCAATTGCTTATTATTCAGCCCAGCTGGACCCAGTAGCTGCAGGAGCACCACCATGTCTTAGAGGTGTAGCTGCCACAGCTCTGTTAGTAACAAAAACTGTTGATCTAGTATTGGGATGCCCATTAACAATTATGTGCCCTCATGAAGTAGAAGCATTACTGCTAAGACATAGAACACAGGCATTTTCTGATCAGAGAATTACAAGGTATGAAATAACCTTAAATAATGAGAATATTACTTTAAACTGCTGTACAACTCTTAATCCTGCCACTTTGCTTCCTGATTTACCAGTCCCAGAAGAACCATTACATAATTGTGAAACACTAGTGTCCATGGCTGAAAAGCCTCGAGACGATCTCCTGGACACTCCTTTAGACAATCCAGATCTAGTCTTATTTACTGATGGTTCTTCTTTTATGAGGAATGGCATACACTACACTGGAGCTGCTGTAGTCACAGAATCTGACACTGTATGGTCAGCTTCACTGCCCTCAAATCTTAAGAGCTCAAGGCACAGAACTCATAGCCCTAAAACATGCATGTATAATTGCCAAAGATAAAAAGGCAACATTCTAGATATGCATTTGGAATTGGTCATTCAGGTATGTTATGGCTTCAGAGAGGATTTTTAACCTTAGCTAGAAAATCTATAGCTAATGCAAAAATTATTAATGAAGTTCTTTTTGTTCTCCAACTACCCAAAGTCCTAGCTATAGTTCATTGCTCTGCCCATACAGGTGGCACTGACCCTGTCTCTAGGGGAAACAGCAGATACTGCTGCAAAGCTAGCAGCTATAGAAGGGCCTGAATTAATTTTAACATTAACAACCACTGATGACTCAAATTTATCACTCTCCTATGATGAGAAGGAAGTAACAAAATGGAAGCAGAAATTTAAAGCTAAACAGATGAATGGAGTATGGGCATCCTCTGAAGGAAAACCCCTGCTTCCTAGAAACTTTTATCTCCAAATTTGCCAATCTATTCATAAAAATGGTCATTTTTTACACATCTCACCATATTTTTTGGACATCCCCCTATACAGGCTAAGCCTTTTTCTCCTGCATATACATCACAGTTAGGAGGAGATGCTTCCATTGCTTCCTATATACAGGAATTGCAACATAAACTGCGTGAACTCCATGAATCTGGAACTGCAGTACAAGCAGGACCAATAAACTTTTCTCTTCACGACCTGAACCCAGGAGACAAGGTGCATATAAAGAATTTCCAGCTCACTGGAGCAACTCAGCCTTCATGGGAAGGGCCATTCCAAATATTATTAACCACTCCAACAGCTATAAAAATTGAAGAAAAAAACTGATTGACTGTTTCCTGTTACCTGCATGGGAGATAACAGTTCATAGACTAATGGATGCTAATTTTGGAATCACATTGTAATTTTTTTTTTGGTTGTTCTTGATTCTTTTCCCTGAACTCATTTTAATTTTCTTATTGCTTTTCCTATTATCTTTTAATAGAATAATTGATTTTTTCCTTTTTTCTCATTTCGTGTACTTAAGTACATATAATCACTTAATTTTTTTAAATTATTTTTTGCAGTGCTATAATTTTAATATATATATATATATATATTTGCTGTAATTACTCACAAGGCTTTAGACTTTGGGAACCTGCCATGTATTGTTAATGCTATGGGACTGTGATTAATGCTTCTGTCTGACTCCAGGAGAAGGGAACAGGAGAGCCGTTAATAGTGCTAAGAGAGCACAAGGTCATGGAGACCGACCAATCCCAAATGTGATTGATGAGAAAATCTGCACAGTGCCAAGGAGCACAAGGTCAAAAAGATCATACAAATACAGGTGGGATTGAGGTACTCCCACGACAACACTAAGGACTTGAACTCAGTGTAAGAATCGAAGTTGCGACACTTAACATATGTTAACATAAGATGTAGGACTCTTCGAACTACACTGCCAGTCAGGTACCGGAGGTTGGCCATCATCTGGCTCACCCATATATTCCTGAGAGTGAAGGGAAATAGAGGCACTTCCCTTGCATGTAAATCTGGTCCTTTTTTCCCCTCTTATAGAATGGCAACTTCCTGTAGTCTTAGCTGCAAATAGGCAAGTGCGGTATTACTGCATTGTGTCCTACAGACTAGTAGGATGGAAATTATATTAATTGGACCCTAATACAAGGGCCTGTTATGAATTTATTTTCATTCAGAAATTTTATATAAATAGCTTTTGATATTTTGATTCTGATTTTAATGTTTTCTTTTTTTTCCCCAAAGTTTCAATTTTTCTTTTATCTATATAATACCTAAATTTCCCTCTTACAAACTCAACCATGTATTGTGTGTTTGGAATTCAGGGAGGTGCCATTTAAAAGTATCTTACAAACTTCCTGTGGACACGTGGGGACTTTGAGACTACATTCCCCGTGATCCAATGGGTTTCGGTTTCTGGACATATGGGGCAGCTTAAATTCGGAGGGTGGCCGGAAGATGGCCTCTTGGTTACCTGAGCGGGCTCCGGGGGGACAGAGAGGAGTAGTAGGGAAGGTATAGAAGAAAATGGCGGAGGCGCCAGAGATTTCTTACAGGCGCGTGGTCAATTTATCTCTATCAGCAATGGCTTTTATTAAAATGCTATTTTCCCTTTTAATATCTGCCTTCATTTTTAATCGTAAAACTGATGGCAACCATACGAAGTTTGGATTTAGAATTCTAAATTTTCCAGATAGCCTAATGAGAGCATTTAGAACCATGCCTGCTTTTCGGCCATCTTGCTCAGCTCTTTTGAGCAATTTTTTAAAAAAGGAAAGTGGCTTTGCTCGCCATGTTTTTGCTAAAAGCAACAGTGTGTTTTTGCCTCCCGGGGGACTCAGCCAGCCAGCTGAGCCCGACCCCACCTTGGGGGGTCAGAGCAGCCGCTTCTGGCTTATGGAACCCTCCCTTCCTGCCTCTTCTGATCTCTGCCGAATCCTGAGATTTCCAAGCGACCCCCGCCCTGACTTGCTGAGCGCCGATGCTCCAGAGACTGCTGCTAAAAATTTATTAAGTATTGCCCCGACTCTTAACCTGAAAGACCATTCTAGCCCTCCATGTGTTTTCTCAAAAGACTGATCTAGGAACCCCCCCAAACCCCCTCCCCCACAATCTCTACACTTGGCATGTTCTAAAAACTGACCTAAGCTTTTCTCTAGCCCCTACTCCACATGGAACTAGCGTTTACTGTTCATCATTGTGTAAATAGAATTAGCTCCAGCCCATTAATAGTCAAAATTCTACTCAACCCAGGCATGCTAATGATGTCACCCTAACCTCCCTTAGTGGGGAGGGGAGACGAGTTACCCACACGTGACAATAAGTAACAAATCAAGAATAAGGGACTGCCCTTTGGGCAGTCCAAATCAATGTAGAAACTGCCATTTGTCCATTTGAATTAGAGGTGGACCACAGGAAGTGATGAAAGACACTATCTCTTTAAGTAATTTAGTGAACTTCCTGTGGGGGCAGTTGCTGTCTCGAACTGGAAGAAGAAGCATCTCCTGAGACCACAGACAGATTACGCTCTATATTGTCACGTGGGTAAGTTAGGCTGACTTCCTTGGCCTAGCTGGGCCAATTCTAAACTCTGCCTATCTGGCTGTTGGGCCTTGTGGCTTACAGCTTCATTTATTAAGCTTTGTAACCTTCCTCTCTCTCAGTCCAGGCCTTTGGCCTGGACTAGCCTCTCCTTTTTCTCTTTATTCCTACTTATTACCTACCAGACTGTAAATAAACTCTTCAACCAGATGCTGACTTGGGCCTGATTTAATTACGGAATCAACCTGAATTGTTGATTCCTGGCGGCCACATATTTAATATATATCTATAAATACCTAAATTTGCCTTCTTACATCGGGCCGCATGGCCTATTCAAACTTTCTTGCAATTATTAAACTGAAACTCAGGGGAAGAAATTGACCCCATACCTGCTCGGAACTTTGAACTAAGAGCAGAGACTGATTATAAGGACCATGAATTTGAACTCTGAATTGGACCAGAGGTGGGTTTTAAAACCTCAGAACTGAATGGGTTTAAAAAAAATTCTGTATCTTACTGTATTTTGCTGATTAGTTTTATGAATTAATCTCGCTTATTTCGTTGATTTTCTTGTTGCACTGAATCATTTTAAGCTAATGAAGTTTCTGCTTATGGTTTTATTATATTTCCTAATTTATTTAAGGTTTTACTGTATCAAAACAATGCTGTTATATGTACCATCTATGAACATCTTATAGGAGCACATGTCTTTTAAGTTTTATTCTATCTTGGTAATTATATAAAACCTTGGAGGCTTTGATGTCTTGAGATTTAAATTGTGATTTTGTGAGAGGTCGTTTAAATTTTACTTTAGATCCTAAAGAATTGTTGTCTTAAAGGGTAGGCCTTTATATATTTTATTATAAAAAAAAAATTGTTGCCTTGAATGGGTAGAAGCATGAAAATTTCCTACCCGGGACATTTTTTTTTTTAAGAACAGGAAGCCAAGGGAGCTCCTGTATATGTCTATCAGAAGGATCTAGAATTCCTGAGGATAATTTAGACCAGAAGGTTTTTTTTTACTATCAGATTTTGATATGGAGGCAGTAACAGTTTGTTGAGAAACTCTTAGCCAAGATTTAAAATTTGTAACAAGTATGATTTTTAAACATCATTGTTTATTGTTTTAAAATGTGTTATTAGAAAATATGGTACTCTATTTGAATGTGCATTGTGAATCTGCTATTTTGTAAAACCCATTTACACTCACAGAAAACGAATTTCATTGTTGGGTAAAAAAAAAACCCTTCTCTAGTTATAAGCTATGTATATATTTTGATTTTTTAAAACATTCTTTTATTTAATTAGAACAATTGATTTTTCCTTTTTCTCATCTTGTCCTGGAAGTACATATATAATCATTATTTATCCTTTTTTTTTATTTTACAGTGATATAAGCTTTAAGCAAATATATATTTGCTATAATGATGCATACCTGAAGAGCCTGAGACTATGGGACTGTGTCTCTGTCTGATTCCAGGAGAACTATGCCAATACTGAAGGACTTGAAACTGGGGTTTGAGTTTTGGAGTCGGCTTTTCTAACGCTTAAGAGGGTCAGTCCCCCTCAACTTAAATTCCTAGTGAAGCACCTAAGATTGGTTATTTATTGGCTCATTCCCTGAGAAGTTGAAGGCAAATCAGAACAGAGAGAGATCTCTTGCCTCTCTAGTTGAAAAAGGCCTTGTGGCTAGTAGCCTTGTTTAATCAACCTCTGTGCTCCTTTGCTGGGGCCTCTAAATTCTCAAATGGTCCAGACCTTTGGTCCAGGCCAGAGTTTCTCTCTATTTCCCTACCTTCAACCTTCCTAATTGTAAATAAACTTCCATAAAAGCCATCCTGACTAGAGTCTATTTTAAATACGGAATCAAGCTAATCGGAATCCTGGAGACCAAACTTTAAATATCTAGTTCCCCTCTTACACCAACAAAGGAGTCTTCCAAATATTTCCCTGGTCTCCAGCTCTCCTTCATGGTTTCCACCCCCTGCCTCACTTATGAGCTCAGAACTTGGCCTCGTATATATTTCACTGAACAAAAACTGGACCTCTCTGCAGAGCTCTTATCCTCCACATCTCACCCAGCTCAGCTGCCTCCTTTTCCTCTCTGGCCCTAGGATCAGAGGAAAAGCTCATTCTTCTCCTAGCGAAACAAAATTTTTCCCATGGGCAACGAAGGCCACCTCATCCCTCTTCTAAGCCTGTCTCTTCCTCCCTACAGGGGGCCCATTGTTCCTTCACTTTCAGCCTTTCCCACACTATTGAGATAATGGGAACCAATAAACCATTTCTCCCCAATGCTCTCACTTGATCTCTTCATCCCCATGGGATACTGTCCAATGTCTGTCCTCGGGTTCAGCACTAAACTGCTAGAGAAGGTCATTTGCAACGATTCATATCGGTGCCTTTCCCTTGTTTTCTCTGCTATACTTTCCCCCAGAATTCTCAGTCTGGCCTTCCTGAAGTCCCAGGCCACCTCGCCCCATTAGACCCCTCTTGTGCTCCTTCCCTTCAGTCTTCCCTCTTGTGACTGGCTGCCCTGGAGCTGGGATCTAGAGGGCTTCTTCAGAAATATCAGTATGCTGCTATCTGCTCCAGTGAGCTTCCTGAGGGAAGGGGATGTCCATTGCAGCCTTTTTTATCCCCTATGACTTAGCCTAGGACCCGGCACAGAGGAAGCCCTTATATGTGTTTCTGGATACTAAAGAGCTCAGAGGGTATAAGCTCAGCACTTCTGGCCCCTAAAGCAGACTTCCAGGCCCTTCAGTCTCAAACATTGACTTCTTAGAGGGTCACAGACTGATCCCATGAAGGGAGCTGATAGGAAATGGAGTCCAAGAACCTCATCTTACAGATGGGAAAACTGAGGTTCAGGGGTTTCAGTGACGTTCCCTGCTAAAACCTCTGAAAAAGAATATCAAGTTGGGTCCTCCTTCCCCCAAATCTAGCCCTGGACTCACCAGAGTACACAGAAGCCTCTGGTGAACCTGGCTCTCCCACACCTCTTTTCCCCTCCCTCACCTGGGCAGCAGCTCCTCAGGCCTTCTTGCTCCAGCATCCACGGGGCTTCCCTCTGCTCCAAAAAAGAGAGCACGTCTTCTGGGGGAGCTGGAAGCCCTAGGCATGGGGAAATCAGCCAGGAAGATGGAGAGAAGCTTGTCACTGAGTTCTCTTTAGGGAAGGACTGCAGAGTCCAGTCCCTCCACTCAGAGACTCTGTCCATGGGGTTCCCTCAGGATTCTGTCCTCACTCCTCAGTGTCTGTAATGCAGGAGCTCAGAGTAGGATGTGCCTGTAATCCTGCTGGGGGACCTGGGATGAGCAACAGCTCCCACCACCCACGTCCTGTTCTGGTCTATTCTGGCCGAAACTCCTAAATTCCTGCACTGAGTCCAAGGATCAGGGTTCTGGGTAAGTCTGAAGCCCCAGACACGGGGACCTCGGAGGATCGACTTTTGTCCCATCACCCTGCCTGCTCCTCCCTCCCTGACACCTCTCTGAGTCTGGGGGATTGTTCTTTCGGGGAGTCTCTGCCTCCTCTCCTGGGGAACTCGACAATCCTCATTGGGCCCAAGACTGTCTCTCAGCCAGTCCATTCATCTTGACAATCACAGAGGAGGGCAAGCAGGGCCTGCGGGAGGCTTACAGGACTCCTGGAGGAGAGTCTCCACAGCATTTTGGGTGGGGAGGGGAGAGGGGACGAATTTAGGGAACCAATCTGGAACCAGAACATTTGGTTCTGGGCATTTTCTTCAGAGAAGGCTGGACTCAATCCATAGTTTTCCATTATCTGGAAATGAGAGGTAGCTAGAAGGGGAGAGGGCAGGGACCTGGGCTGAGAGGCAGGAAGGCCTTGATTTACATCTGGCCACAAACAGCTCCTAAGTGGGTGCCTCAGAACAAGACACTTAATAGAATCTATTTCCCCATCTGTAAAATGGGGATAGTTATGTCACTGAATTAGGAAGATGAAGGTGAGGAAGAAGTGCCATAATGTTACAGAGAAAACACTTGCCAGAACCCTGGGCCAAAAGCAGGTTCTTATAAATGCTTCATCCCTTCTCTCCCTTCCTCACTGGCTCTGCTAGAGGCTTAGAGCAAAAGGAAGAAAGACTAAGGACAAACCATCTCTCCTGGGCACACCTAGGAGCTGTGAGCTACGAGTTTATCCTGGTTAAAGAGAAAAAGATCCCCAACAGTAGATCCAGCCAAGAGAGGAAGAGGGTGGGAGGAAAACCCTCCGGAACAGTTTTCCCAGATGGGTTTGGGAGACACAATTCTGTGCCAGGGAGAGGCGAGATGGAATCAGCTCTGAGATTACATCCACGTCTTAAGATTCTCCAACATAGATTTGATCTCGGACTTC
>NC_058130.1:801302717-801315515 GCF_016433145.1 Gracilinanus agilis | reverse complement strand
TAAATGGAATACTAGCAAAGAGACTCCAGCAAGTAATTAAAAAGATCATTCACCACGATCAGGTGGGATTTATACCAGGAATGCAAGGTTGGTTCAACATTAGGAAAACCATCCACATAATTGACCATATCAACAGTCTAACAAACAAAAATCACATGATTATCTCCATAGATGCTGAAAAAGCCTTTGACAAAATACAGCACCCATTCCTATTGAAAACACTGAAAAGTACAGGAATAGAAGGACCTTTCCTAAAAATAATAAACAGCATATACCTAAAACCATCAACAAACATCATATGCAATGGGGATAAATTAGAAGCCTTCCCAGTAAGATCAGGAGTGAACCAAGGATGCCCATTATCACCTCTATTATTCATCATAGTACTAGAAACACTAGCAGTTGCAATTAGAGAAGAAAAAGAAATTGAAGGTATCAAAATAGGCAATCAGGAGACTAAGCTATCACTCTTTGCAGATGATATGATGGTCTACTTAAAAAAATCCTAGAGAATCAACCAAGAAGCTTGTAGAAATAATCAACAACTTTAGCAAAGTTGCAGGATACAAAATATAAATATGAAAAATGATAAAGGCCGGTATAATAATATAAATTAGTAATTTAATTAAAGCCATGTTGATAGATAATTAGACCACGCGCTTGTAAGCATTCAAAACTGCCGCCTCCATTACTGTCTCGAGTCTGCTGGCCAAGAGCCTACTGGCAAAAAGAGTCACTCCCTCCTAACCCAGGAGATTTAAGCTCTTCCCTGCGTCAAGACGTTGGCCTCCCCAAGCCCAAAGACCCGGAAACGGAAACCAGTTGGACCATGTTGGATCACGGGAAATGTAGTTTTGATACATTTCCCATGTCCATAGAAATATATACACTTATAGAATGGCATTTTCCAAATTTCACTTTTACAAAATAAATGCACATAAATCATCAGCATTTCTTTATATTTCCAACACATCAGAGCAGCAAGAGGTAGAAAGAGAAACACCATTTAAAATCACCCTATGCAATATAAAATTCTTAGGAATCTATCTACCAAAGCAAACACACCAATTATATGAAAACAACTACAAAACACTTTCCAAACAAATAAAACTGGATCTAAACAATTGGAAAGCCATTGACTGCTCATGGGTAGGATGAGCTAACATAATAAAAATGACCAACTTTTGGGACATGAATCCAGTATTTGACAAAAACTGCTGGGAAATTTTGAAAACAATATGGGAGAGATTAGGTCTAGATCAACATCTCACACCCTACACCAAGGTAAATTCAGAATGGGTGAAGGACTTGAATATAAGGAGGGAAACTACAAATAAGTTAAGTGAACACAGAATAGTATACTTGTCAGATCTCTGGGAAAGGAAAGATTTTAGAACCAAGCAAGAGTTAGAGAAAATTACAAAATGTAAAATAAATTATTTTGATTATATCAAACTAAAAAGCTTTTGTACAAACCAAAACAATGTAGCCAAGATCAAAAGGGAAACAACAAACTGGGAAAAAATCTTTCTAACAAAAAACTCTGACAGGGGTCTAATTACTCAAATATACAAGGAGTTAAATCAATTGTATAAAACATCAAGCCATTCCCCAATTGATAAATGGGCAAGAGACATGAACAGGCAATTTTCAGGTAAAGAAATCAAAACTATCAATAAGCACATGAGAAAGTGTTCTAAATCTCTAATAATTGGAGAAATGCAAATCAAAACAACTCTGAGGTATCACCTCACACCTAGCAGATTGGCTAAAATGAAAGAAGGGGAGAGTCATGAATGTTGGAGGGGATGTGGCAAAATTGGGACATTGATGCATTGCTGGTGGAGCTGTGAACTGATCCAACCATTCTGGATGGCAATTTGGAACTATGCTCAAAGGGCTATAAACGAATGCCTGCCCTTTGATCCAGCCATACCATTGTTGGGTTTGTGGCCCAAAGAGATCATAGATAAACAGACTTGTATGAAAATATTTAGAGCCGTGCTTTTTGTGGTGGCAAAAACCTGGAAAAGGAGGGTATGTCCTTCAATTGGGGAATGGCTGAACAAATTGTGGTATCTGCTGGTGATGGAATCCTAACTATTGTGCTAAAAGGAATAATAAACTAGAGGAGTTCCAGGTGAACTGGAAAGATCTCCAGGAACTGATGCAGAGTGAAAGGAGCAGAGGCAGAAGAACATTGTACACAGAGACTGATATACTGTGGTAAAATAGAATGTAATGGACTTCTATACCAGCAGCAATGCAATGACCCAGGACAATTCTGAGGGATTTATGGTAATGAACGCTACCCACATTCTGAGGAAGGACTGTAGGAGAGGAAACATTTAAGAAAAACAACTGCTTGAACGCATGGGTCGGGGTGGACATGATTGGGGATGTAGACTTGAAACTACCACTTGCAACTATCAACAATTCAGAAATAGGTCTTGATCAAGGACACATGACAAAACCAGTGGAAATGTGTGTTGTCCATGGGTGGGGGGATTGAGGGGGGTGAAGGGGAAAGTAGGATCATGAATTATGTAACCATGTTAAAAATGAATATTAATAAATGTTTAAATTAAAAAAAAAGATTAAACTGACAAAACTGAAGAAATATAGTACTGTGACTACTGAAGAGGGAGGATAATTATAACTTGAACAATACAATATTCAAGAGAAACAAAGGAAAATGTAATCCTAACTCCCGTCACTTTAAAGGTAAATGAAGTAAGAAATACAATCAAATGAAAAGGAGCAACAAATTGGACGAGAAAATAAAACCTTGTTGCTTACAAGAAATGCATTTAAAAAACAAAGCTATCCACAAAGCAAACCTAGAGGGATGGAACCAATTTACTATCAAGTGAATAATAATTAAAAAAACAAACAAACAAACAGGAGTTTCCATCATGGTATTTGACAAACCAAAGACCAGTGTTCAGAATATTACAAGAGTCAAAGAAGGAAATTTGTGGTTGTACTGATTTGTTGTCTATAGTTTCCTTGTTTTGAACTGGTAGCTGGCTAAGTGGGTAGAGGGTTGAACCTGGAGTCCAGGAAGATTCATCTTCCTGAGTTTTAATTTGGTCTCAGATACTTAATAGCTGAGTGACCCTGCTCAAGTCATTTGACCCTGTTTGCCTTAGTCTCATTAATGACAAACCACTCCAAAATCTTTGCTATGAGATTATTGTGATAGTCCATGTTCCAGGATGGTGGTAACATCATAGCCTCAGAGGAGAAAAGGGAAGAAAAAATTAGAGGCATTACAAAAATACAATTGAGGGGCAGTTAGGTGTCTCAGTGGATAGAGCATCAGACCTGGAGATAGGAGGTCCTCAAATTAAATCTGACCTTAGATACTTCCTGGGTGTGGGACCCTGGGCAAGTCACTGAACCTCAATCACCTGGCCCTTCCTGCTTTTCTGCCTTAGAATCAATACTCAGTATCTTGATCAATAATCAATATCTTGACTCCAAGACTGAAAATAAAAGTGTGTTTTTTAAAAATCTTTGCTAAGAGAACCTGAAATGGCATCACAAAGAGTTGGAAATGACTGAAAAAAATGAACAAAAAGATAAATAAATGGGAAAATATAGAATGGAAAAAATTGTTGGAACAACTAGACCTCAAAGAGTTTCACCATCTTCTAAATGGGAATATAAAAGAATGTGCATATTCCTCAGCATGACATAGGACTTTTAGAAAAACTGACCGTGTATTAGGGCAGAGATATAATGCAAATACATGTAAAAAGGAGGAAGTAATAAGTACATCTTTTACAGATCATAACACACTAAAAGTAGTCATTGGTTTGGGGACCATGAACAAAAGACATGAACCTCAATGGGGACAAGAGTGAAATCCTAAATAACAAGTGATGATGTTGAAAGAATATTCCAAAAATTTTGGGATGCAGCTACTACAGACTTGAGGGGGAAAAGCATATCCCTTCAAACTTACATCCACAAAACAGAAAGAGAGGATTAATGAACTGAAAACACATAAAAATAGAAAATCAATAAATAAACCTTAAAACAAGCACCAAAAAAGGGATATAGATAATTTGGAAATGAAAAAATTCTTAGATATACCCTAAATAAAATGAAAACTGGTCTTTGAAAGATTAATACAAATGACAAATGTTAAGTCACTCTGCTTGAGAAGAGGACCAATTATAACAATAAAAGAACAAATGAGCAAAGTGAAATAAGAAAAGATTCAGAAGAAATAAGGACAACATGTTATGGACAATTATATGCTAACAAAACTCGGGACACAACAGGAATAATGAATAAACATTTATGAAGCATCTGTTTTGTGTCAAGTGCCACCCTGATATAGATAGTTCGTAAGGTAGAAATAAATTGAAGATAGGAAACAGACAGACCAAAGCAGAAACCTGACTGGGATTATGAACATTCTAATATAGAATGTTGAGAGAGGTTTATGCTGACAGAGAGAGACTTGGCAGTGGCTGGCAGAAGTTATCCTGGAGGAGTGTGGTGGTGGCATCCAGTCAACCGAGCCTCTGCAGCTTGTGATTATTTGGGATCTGAAGAAGATAGGAGTGAACATCATGCAAGCCTAGGTTGAGTGAAAGCTACTATTCTGCTTTTGGTGGACAACAGGCAGAAAGCCTTTTACTCCCTAGAGCACTTTCTGGATTTGCTTTCTGTACAAGGAGTGGCTTCCTGTGTCCTGTCTACATCTGAGGATCATCTTGGACAAGTGGTGTGAGACTCCCAGATTCCCAGCCCCTCTCCAGCTTTAGCCAGGAGTGGCTGGCTGTTTAGTTGAGTAGAGAAAGTGAGCTTCCAATGGCAGTTGGTACCTATCCCGACAGTTAGAAATCCTTTACCCTTTCCCCCTTGCTTATCAAGCATTAAACTTATTTTTATGAAGCCTCCTATTTATTCTCCTCTACACCAAGAGCCCACGTAGTTATTTGTTGTCCCTGGCTCGTTTGTTGTGGCAGTTAACTGTCAGTTATCCAGCTAAACAGTTTTCTCATTTCCCAAATCTTCTGTGTGGTTTTATTTAGTTTAATCCTTTCATTCCTTTCCCTAGTGGGGTTTGGGTGTGTGTTTTCTGTGTGTTTATTCCCCTGGGTGGCTCCAGTCCCCCACTTGCCTTTAACAATTGGCACCCCGAGAAGGGTTGGTTAAGCTAGGAGAGAACAGGAAGTGCTGACAGAGAAGGTAAGAGACTAGCTGGAAGTGGAGCAGAGTTGAAGATTCCGAGGAGCCTACTGGTCATTGGCTCCTAGTTAACATTCTGAGGAGGAGCTGCTTCCCTCAGCTCCAACTAGCTCCTCACCAATTTCATTCATTAAAACAGTGCAAAGCCCTATTTTATAACTCAGGCTGTAATATCATTTCTGCTATGCAAAATGGAGAGCAGGATGATTGACACTTAGAAGTTTAGAATTTGGAACCAACGAAGCTTGCCATGAGCCAGCAAGGGAAAAGCAGTTGCTGGCAGACTATAAAAAGCAGGATTTTGAACAAATAGCTCTCTCAGTTTTGAGAAGGGATTTTGGTGGGAGATTGGTTGGGAATTGGTAGGCCAAATGAACCCAGGATACCTGCATCCAGTTCTAATCACTGCCACATATCAACTTCTGTGTGAATCTGTATTATATATCTCAATCAATCAATCATCAAGGAAGAAGCAACATAAATGCCATCAAACAAACTGGTTCAGGTTAAACAGCCTGGCCTGGCCAGGTTGCAACTGAGAAAGACAAACCTCTCCTGCTGATAATCTCAAAGCTGACTACTTTCAATGGACATCACTTTGTAAGGGGGAAAAGGGGGTCTTGGCGGTTCAATATATTAAAAGATGGCCACCAGAGGATTGAACTGTTATCAATCCTCAATTAAGAATAATCTCAAGTCAAAATTGATTTTTATGTAAGTTTATTCACAATTAAGAAGAGAGAGAGGAAATAAGGAAATAAGAATCTAACCCACTAGGTAATTTACTATGATCTGATTAACCCAGGTAGATCTAATTAACCCTTAGCTGCGAGTCAGAGGGGCCAGAGGCCTGGAGGTGAATGAAGCAAAACTTCATTCACAGAGTCTATTAAAAGACATTTCTTAAGAGAAGTTCAGGAAGATTCAGTCAGTCTGCAGAATCCAAAAGAAGACATTTATTTATTTATTTGTTTGTTTACTCATTCATTCATTCATTCATTCATTTATTTTAATGTATTTTTTAAAACATTTATTAATATTCATTTTTTTAGTAAAGTTAACATGGTTACATGATTCATGCTCCTACTTTCCCCTTCACCCCTTGCCCTCCCCCCCACCCCTGGCCAATGCTCATTTCCCCTGGTTTTAACATGTGTCATTGATCAAGACCTATTTCCAAATTGTTGATCATTGCATTGGTGTGATAGTTTCGAATCAAAATCCCCAATCATGTCTGCCTCAACCCATGTGTTCAAGCAGTTGCTTTTCTTCTGTGTTTCCACTCCTGCAGTTCTTCCTCTGAATGTGGGTAGTGTTCTTTTCCATAAATCCCTCAGAATCAAAAGAAGATATTTAAAGTAGTCTCACCAAGGTCTCAGCGTTTCAGCCAACGCTCCTCCACGAACCAGAAGAGGTCCTTCATCAGACGCTCTCTTCAGCTGAAGCCTTCTCACTCACTCAACTCCCTCTTTTTAAAGGGGTCACTTATGCATCACTTCCTGTGCCTTCCCCTAGCCTGTGTGTCCAATCACAATAGATGCTTCTCATAGAATGCCTAGGGGGTGGTCAGTCGATTCTGATTTGTCACTCACACGTGGGTTAGGACCTCCCAGAATTTGGAGGTGCTCTCACCTTTGGTGATTAAATCTAAAGATGGGCAGCTAGACTTAATCTAATTATCACAACTGTTATAGGGGATTTTTTTTTTATCCTGGGACTCCATTCTAGGAGCATAGGGCCACAACCAGTAGGCAATGGGTTGCTCAGGGTCACCCAGCTGGGAAGTGTCTGAGCCCGGACTTGAACCTAGGACCTCCAGTCTCCAGGCCTGGCTCTCAATCCACTGAGCTAGCCCAGCTGCCCCTACTTTAGGTTGCAGTTTCTTTAGCAGATGTAGTTTTTACAGGGTGTGGTTGCTAGCCCCACGCCCAACCCTCCTCCTTTTTCATCCGGTCTAGGGACCATCCTTAGCCCAGGAGTGGTAAGGGTGGGCGATAGGGGTCAAGTGACTTGCCCAAGGTCACACAGCTGGAAGTGTCCGAGGCCGGACTTGAACCTAGGACCTCCAGTCTCTAGGCCTGGCTCTCAATCCACTGAGCCACCCAGCTGCCCCTTATAGGGGATTTGGAAGGGCAAAAACTTGATTTTAAAGAAACAACCCACTGAATTGCAAGATGATAGCAGCTGTGTAGGAAATGCAAAATCCACCTTTCTCAACCCCTTAGCTACAAAATTTCATCCTAAACTTTGGGGAAGAGATAGGGAACAGTTGTCTTCTCCTGTGATCAGTGTGGCTAAGCATAACATCAATGAAACTTGCTGTGATTGATAACAAAAATCATCTGATGTCAGTCACAAAAACAGCAGGGCAAAATAGGGAACATCAGTCAGCTTTTGAATCAGTAGTTGTACCTGATGTGTTGAAGGGAACACAATCTAACTATCATACATTCCCAGATACTACTGTTTATTGGAATTTGGGAAATGCCATCTAAAAGTATATATATATATATATATTTTCTATGGACACGTGGGAACTTACAAACTACATTTCCCGTGGTCCAACGGGTTTCCGTTTCCGATTCTTTGGGCGTGGGGATGCCTGCATCACCATGCAGAGGATAGTTTAAATGAGAGGAAATCCGAAAGTAAGCTCTCTTTAGCTACCTGGTCTAATGATTTTATCTCTATCAGCATGGCTTTAATTAAAATACTAATTTCTATATTTATACCAGTCTTTATTAATTTTAACTGTAACATAGATGGCAACGACACGGTCGAAATTCAAACTCTAAAATTTCTAGATAGCCTAAGAAGAAGCCATGCGGCTCTGGGACCCAGAGTCTCAGAAGTGATCTTTTTCCTCGCCCAGTCCTCTCCCGATTTTCCCCAGTCTAGAGGCTGTTTTATGGGGAAGAGAGACAATGGCTTTAATTGCCGATGGGCTGCGAATTATTTTGCTCAATGTCCCGGGCCTGGTGGCCCTTGCGGACACAAAAACACTGGTGCCCAGCCAGTATCATCTCGCCGCTGATCTCCTGACTCCTGACCTGATCTCCCTTCCTGCCACTTCCTGCTGCACCTCGAGCCTGCCACAGTCCCAGTGCCTGTGATCTTCACACCTTTTCCTGAGTCACTGGAGCAGACTTGCTGCTGCTGCTGGTCCTGTTCCGAGCCCCAACAGCCAATGACCCCCGGCTGCTGCTTTTGCTGAGATCTTTGGAGACTTCTGCCGCTACTGCTTAGGATTTTGGTATTATCCCCACTACCCTCTCTTGGTAATGGCCTGCATTCTAGCCCTCCACGTGTTTCTCTAAAGACCTAATTTAGGCACCCCCCCACCCACACAAGCTCTACCTGTGGGTATGGGCCGCATGGCCTATTCACCCCCATACCTGCTCAGAACTTTGAAATTTAAAAAACCCCTTAAACTCAGCAGAACTCAATCAGAAGAACCTTAAATTGAACCAGGGGTAGACTTTTAAAACCTTTCAGAACTGAATGACTTTTAAAGAGACTGTATCTTACTGTATTTTGCTAATTAGTTTTGTAAATTAATCTTGCTTATTTCGTTGATTTTCCTGTTGCACTGAACCATTTTAAGTTAATGAAGTTTGTGGCTGCTAGATTAACTCTGTTATGATTTATTGTAACTCCCAAATAATGAGAAAAATCTATTAGAACTGGTAAGAGGTTTTGACCAGCTCGTTACTCTGATATTCACATTATATTTCCTACACATTTTTAATGTTGTAAATTGCCTTATGTATACTGGATTTATAAGAGCACATGTCTTTTAAAATTTATTCTGTCTTGGTAATTCTAAAGAACCTTGGAAGTTTCCATGCTTTGAGAATTAACTTGTAATTTTACAAGAGATCTTTTTAACTTTTACTTTAAATCCTTAAGAATTGTTGTCTTAAAGGATAAAGCTTTTATATATTTTACTATAAGAGAAATTATTGCCTTAAATGGGCAGAAGCATTTCCTACCCAGGATTTTTATAAAACAGGAAGCCAAGGAGCTCCTGTATATTCTTATCTGAGGATAATTTAGACCAGAAGGTTTCTTTTTTAAAATACCAGATTTTGCTATGGAAGCAATAACAGAATTTGTTGAGAAACTCTTAACCAAGGTTTACAAGTTGTACCAAGTATATGATTTTTTATTAGACATTTATTAATATTCGTTTTTAATCTGTTTACATACTTTATGCCCCTACTTTCCCCTTCACCCCCCGCTCTCCCCCCACCCATGGCCAACGCACATTTCCACTGGTTGTACCATGTGTCCTTGTTCAGGGTCTATTTCCCATTCATGGCCGCCTCAGCCCATGCATTCAAGCAATTGTTTATCTTATATGTTTCCTCTCCTGCAGTCCTTCCTCTGAATGTGGGTAGCATCTTTACCACAAATCCCTCAGAGCTGTCTTGTGTCATTGCATTGCTGCTGGTACAGGAGCCCGTTACATTTGATTTTACCATAGTATATCAGTCTCTGTGTACAATGTTCTTTTGGCTCTGCTCCTTTCGCTCTGCATCACTTCCTGGAGGTCTCTCCAATTTGCATGGAATTCCTCCAGTTTATTATTCCTTTTAGCACAATAGTATTCCATCACCCGCATATAACACAATTTGTTCAGCCATTCCCCAATTGAAGGACATCCCCTCATTTTCCAGTTTTTTGCCACTACAAAAAGCACAGCTATAAATATTTTCGTACAAGTCTGTTTATCTATGACCTCTTTGGGGTACAAACCCAGCAATGGTATGGCTGGATCAAAGGGCAGGCAGTCTTTTATAGCCCTTTGGGCATAGTTCCAAATTGCCAGCCAGAATGGCCGGATTATTTCACAACTCCACCAGCAATGCATCAATGTCCCAATTTTGCCACATCCCCTCCAACATTCATGACTCTCCCCTTCTTTCATTTTAGCCAATCTGCTAGGTGTGAGGTGATACCTCAGAGTTGTTTTGATTTGCATTTCTCTAATTATTAGAGATTTAGAACACTTTCTCATGTGCTTATTGATAGTTTTGATTTCTTTACCTGAAAATTGCCTGTTCATGTCTCTTAGGGCCTGCCTTCACCCCCACAGAAGGTAGTGAAAGTCTGTGGGCTGGAGATCTTTATTCGCACCTGAGGCAATGCCTTCAGCACTTGGGAAAGGCCCTGTTTTAGGGGCCTTTGTCCAGGCTGGAGGCGGTGCCTTCACCCACGTGGACGCTCAGGGAAAGTCCGTGGGCACCCCCAGCCACCTGGGGTCCCTCGTCTTGCAGCACACAGGTACAAGCCCTGGGGCTGCCAGTGGTTATCTGGTTGCCCCAGTCCTGTTTTCCCACTTGTGCGTTGGCGTTGTGCGAGGTGTGGGGAGTGGGGGTGGGGGAGGGGCTTCTTCCTCTCCCGTTTTAGTGAGAGCTGTTTCACCCCTTTATAGCGTGGAAATGCCCCGATTCTGCGTACCTTCAATGCTGCGCCCTGTTGTGGGGTTCCTTCGTTCCTCTGGACTCTTTTTTATTTCCCCTTGAGGGGTTCTGTATGCTTCTGTCAGGAGAGATCGAGCAGCTGCTCCTTACTCTGCCACCATCTTAACCGGAAGTCCGAACTATCCCCAAGTATATGATTTTTAATTTGTTTATTGTTTATTGTTTTAAAATGTGCTATTGGAAATTATGGTACTCTATTTGAATGTGCATTGTGAATCTGCTATTTGTAAGATCCATTTACACTCACAGAATGAAAATCTCATTTTTGGGTAACATAACCCTTCTAGTTCTAAGATATATATATATATATATTTGATTTTTTAAACTTTTTTTATTAGAGCAATTGATTTTTCCTTTTTCTCATCTTGTACTAGAAGTACATATTTAATCATTATTTATCCTTTTTCTGATTCTACAGCGATATAAGCTTTATGCAAATACCTGAGCCTATACGACTGTGATTTAAATGCCTCTCTGATTCCAGAAGGGAATATAAAAGCCGTTAATTAGTGCTAAAGAAAGCACATGGTCAGAGACTTGACTGACTAAAATCTGCATGGATTGCAGGAGTTCTATGCCAATACTTTAGGGCTTGGAAATTGGGGTTTGAGTCCTGGAGTCCCAGTCTTTTCTAAAACTTTAGAGGACGTGGGTCCCCTCGACTTAGATTCCTAGGCCAGCACCTAAGATTGGTTATTTATTTGGCTCACTTCCCTGAAAAGCTGATGGTAAATCAGATCAGAGAGAGACATTTTCCTTGGGTCCTGGCCCTGAATGGGTAATTACGAACTGCTGAATTCACTTTAATTAGGCCTTGATTCAAAGGTCTAAGTTTATTTTCCCTACATTTTTTACACATTTTACATTTCATTCACAAGTTAATTTTTTCTTTTTTTCTTGAATTTTATTCTTTTTATTTTGCAAATTAATTTCATATAACCCCCATGACTCAGCCACTCATCCTTAGCTGACCTGAGGTACCCTTTTCAAAGAAAGAAGGTGTGTTTAGAATTTCCCTCAGGGGGATGGGATGTGTTTTAAGATTTTTTAAATTCGATAATGTCAATATATATATATATAAATATATTTAACTCTTTTAGGAGTAATTTCAGGGGGAAATGTATAATTCTGAGAAGAAAATGTATGTTTTATAATCTATAATGTAAAGTTTAAATTCTTTAGAGAATAATTTCAGGATAAGGATCTTGCCATCTCCCCAGAATCCAGACTACGAACCTGTTTGGTGAAGATACCATGAAGATGTCTGAAAAGCCTTCACTGTACCATGAAGACCAAATTTGAACTTTGGGATGTAGTTGATTGAACTATAGGGAGTGGAAATTGAGTTGTATATATTGTTTTAATTGTACACTAATATACCAATAGGGGACTGCCCCCAAATTGTTTTTTTGTCAATGCGGCTAGTTTTATCCATTTGTTCATCTATTTCTTTTATCCCCCAAATTCCTAAAATTTTAGAAGTTGTCTATGTTTACAGGTCCAGCGAAGAAAAAAGACCAACTTTTTTTTGCCGGGCCTCAGGGGGAAATGTTAATTGGAATTTGGGAAATGCCATCTAAAAGTATATATATATATATTTTCTATGGACACGTGGGAACTTACAAACTACATTTCCCGTGGTCCAACGGGTTTCCGTTTCCAGTTCTTTGGGCGTGGGGACTCCCGCGTCACCACGCAGAGGACAGTTTAGAGTAAATCCGAAAGTAAGCTCTCTTTAGCTACCTGAGCACGCAAAGATACGAAAAGGTAAAATGCCTGAGGCAGGAGTTTGAATACTTACCGGCGCGTGGTCTAATGATTTTACCAGCATGGCCATGGCTTTAATTAAAATAGTAATTTCTATTATTATAGCAGCCTTTATTATTTTTAATCGTAACACTACTGAGGGGAAAATTGCCGATTTGAAGCTTGATAGTTCTTTAAATGGCAGAGTGGAAGGTAAATCAAATAAAACCTCCATTTCTGAAGCCCTTAATGATAGCCAACATGAAATTTGCAATAATAACAATGACTTACAAGCTCTCAATGAGAGAATGCTCTTTAAGCTTGCTTTCTGTAATCCTGATTCTAAACTGAACTTGCC
>NC_058130.1:801254416-801292775 GCF_016433145.1 Gracilinanus agilis | reverse complement strand
TTGGGGAATGGCTGAACAAACTGTGGTATATGCGGGTGATGGAATACTATTGTGCTAAAAGGAATAATAAACTGGAGAAGTTCCAGGCGAACTGGAGGGACCTCCGGGAACTGATGCAGAGCAAAAGGAGCAGAGCCAGAAGAACTCTATACACAGAGACTGATATACTGTGGTAAAATTGAATGTAATGGACCTCTGTTCCAGCAGCAATACAATGACCCAGGACAATTCTGAGGGATTTATGGTAAAGAAAGCTACCCACATTGAGAGGAAGGACTGCAGGAGAGGAAACATATAAGAAAAACAACTGCTTGAACGCATGGGTCGGGGTGGACATGACTGAGGGTGTAGACTGGAAATTACCACACCAATGCAACTACCAACAACTTGGAAATTGGTCTTGATCAAGGACACATGACAAAACTAGTGGAAACGCGCATCGGCCAAGGGTGGGGGGGGGGGTGCGGGGGCGGGGGTTGAAGGGGAAAGGTGGAGCATGAATCATGTAACCATGTTAAAAATGAATATTAATAAATGTTAAAAAAAACTCAACATCAGGGGAAGAAATTCACCCTGTACCTGCTTAGAACTTTGAACTTAAAAAAAAAACCCTTATGTTTAGAGCAGAGACTGATTATAAAGACCATGAATTAGAACCTTTCAGAACTGAATGGCTTTCAAAGAGACTGTATCTTACTGTATTTTGCTGATTAGTTTTGTGAATTAATCTTGCTTATTTCATTGATTTTCCTGTTGCACTGAATCATTTTAAGCTAATGAAGTTTCTGCTTATGATTTTATTATATTTCCTAATTTACTTAAAGCTTACTGTATCAAAAACAATGCGGTTATATATACCATCTACGAACATTTATAAGAACACATGTCTTTTAACTTTTATTCTGTCTTGGTAATTGTATAGAACATTGGAAGTTTCCATGCCTTGAGATTTAAATTGTAATTTTACAAGAGGTCTTTTAACTTTTACTCTAGATCCTAAAGAATTGTTGTCTTAAAGGATGAGCTTTTATATATTTTATTATAAAAACATTATTGCCTTAAATGGGTAGAAGCATGAAAATTTCCTACCCGGGATTTTTTTAAAAACAGGAAGCCAAGGAGCTCCTGTATGCTTTTATTAGAAGGATCTAGAATTCTTGAGGTAATTTAGACCAGAAGATTTTTTAAATATCAGATTTTGATATGAAAGCAGTAACAGTTTGTTGAGAAACTCTTAGCCAAGATTTAAAAGTTGTAACAAGTATATGATTTTTTAAACATCATTGTTTATTGTTTTAAAATGTATTGTTAGAAATTACGGTACTCTATTTTAATGTGTATTGTGAATCTGCTATTACACTCATAGAAAATCTCATTTTTGGGTAACAAAACCCTTCACTACTTCTAAGATATATATATATCTTATATATATATATCAAATATATATATATATATATATATTTGATTTTTAAAACATTTTTTTAATTAGAGCAATTGATTTTTCCCTTTTCTCATCTTGTACTGGAAGTACATATATTATCATTATTTATCCTTTTTAAAAAATTTTAAAGTGATATAAGCTTAATGCAAATACCTGAGGAGCCTATGGGACTGTGATTTAATGCCTTTCTGTCTGATTCCAGGAAAAGGGAACACAAGAGCCGTTAATAGTGCTAAGAAAGCACAAGGTCAAAGAGACCTGACTGAGAATCTGCACGGATTGCAGAAGTTCTATGCCAATACTGAAGGGCTTGAAACTGGGGTTTGAGTTTTTTTGGAGTTCCACTCTTTTCTAACATTTTAGAGGACGAGGATCCCCTTTAATGTAGATTCCTAGTAAAGCACCTAAGATTGGTTATTTATTGGCTCATTCCCTGAGAAGTTGAAGGCAAATCAGATCAGAGAGAGACATTTCCCTTAAGTCCTGGCCCTGAATGGGTAATAGCAAACTGCTTAAATCACTTTCATTGGGCCTTGATTCAAAGGCCTGTTATAAGTTTATTTTCCCTACATTTTTTGCACATTTTACAATTCATTCACAAGTTAATTTTCCCTTCTTTTTTTCTTGAATTTTATGCTTTTTATTTTGCCAAATGATTTCATACAACCCCCGTGACTCAGCCACTCATCCTTAGCTGACCTGAGGGTACCCTTTTCAGGAAAAAAGGTGTGTTTAGAATTTTCCTCAGGGGGATGGGATGTGTGTTAAGTTTTAAAAAAATAGAAAATTTAAAAATATATGTATATTTAACTCTTTTAGGAATAATTTCAGGGGGAAATGTATAATTCTCAGAAGAAAATGTATGTTTTGTAGTCTCCAATGCAAAGTTTAAATTCTTTGAGAGAAATTTCAGGATAAGGATTGTACCAACTCCTCAGAATCCAGACAACGGACCTGTTTGGTGAAGGCACCAAAAAGATGCCTAGAGATCCTTCACTGGATCATGAAGATCCAAATTTGAACTTTGGGGTGCAGTTGATTGAACTATGGGGAGTTAAACAGCGGAATGCAATTTCTTCTAATTGTACACTGTTATACCAATAGGGGACTGCCCCCAAATTGGTTTTTTGTCAATGCGGCTAGTTTTACCCATTTGTTCATCTATTTCTTTTATCCCCCAAATTCCTAAAATTTAGAAGTTGTCTATGTTTACAGATCCAGCAAAGAAAAAGGGCCAATCTTTCTTTGCCGGATCTCAGGGGGAAATGTTTGTTTTAAATTCAGGGAAGTGTCTAGCAGACTCCCTATAGACACGTGGGGACTTTGAGACTACATTTCCCGTGATCCCTATGGGTTTCTGGTTTCCGGTTTAAGGCGTGGGGACGTCCAGCATCCCCACATATGGGGCAATTTAAATTCAGAGGAGGGCCTAGAGAAAAGCTTTTTCTGGGTTTTGCAGAGTGGCTGGCTGGCATACCAGAGGGACAGGATGGGCTCCAGCGGTAAATTTAAAAGATAAGTGCGGTCATATACATATTTTACCAACATGGCCATGGCTTTAATTAAACTACTAATTTCTCTTATTATAACAGTCTTTATCATTTTAATCTTAACAAATGGTACATTATATTGATGACATCCTGCTAATGTCACCATCTGCTGAAGTCTGTTACACTGAGAGTGTACACTTAATCAAAGAGCTAGGCAAAAGGGGCCATAACATTTCCAAATCAAAACTTCAATTCGTGAAGGAAAAAGTAAATTATTTAGGATTCATCCTAGAGAAAGGCTCCAGAAGAATTTCCCAAAAGAGAACACAAGATATACAAAATTTGAGTTTGCCAAAGACCAAGAAGCAACTCAGGGCAATCATAGGAATAACGAGCTTCTGTAGAAACTGGATTCCTGGTTATGTTCACATCGCAAGACCTCTGATAGAGCTAACCAGGAAGGAAGTTCCAGAACCGTTAAAGCTGAATAAAGATCATATCCATGCATTAGAGAAATTAAAGTCACTTACTCTATCAGCTCCAGCCCTGGGTATCTCTGATCATGACAAACCATTCCTACTTTATGTGCACGAAGATAAAGGGATAGCCTCCAGTGTTCTTACACAAACCTTCGGGAATAGACTTAGACCAGTTGCTTTCTCCAGCTCTAAGTTAGATTCAGTGATTTGTAGTATGCCTACTTGTTTAAAAGCCATAGCTATTGGGCAAGTAGAAGCCAATGATCTATCAAGGCAGCATGAACAAATAAAACAAAGTCAAAAGACTGATAAAATAGAAGGAAACATGAAATATCTCAATGAGAAACTGATAGATCAAGAAAACCAGTCTAGAAGAGACCATCTGAAAATTATTGGTCTTCCTGAAAAACCAGAAATTAATAGAAATTTGGACTCCATACTAAAAGAAATTATTCCGCAAAATTGCCCTGAAGTTCTACAACAAGAGAGCAATATAGACATTGAAAGGATCCATAGATCACCCTCTACACTAGACACTGAAAAGACAACCCCCAGGAATATAATAGCCAAATTCAAGAGCTTCCAACTAAAAGAAAAATCTTACAAGAAGCCAGAAAGAGACAATTCAGATATCAAGGAGCACCAATCAGGATCACACAGGATCTGGCAGCCTCCACACTAAAAGACCGCAAGGCTTGGAATATGATATTCAGAAAGGCAAGCGAACTGGGTTTACAACCAAGGATCACCTACCCATCAAAACTGACTATATTCTTCCAGGGGAAAGTTTGGGCATTCAACAAGATAGAAAATTTCCAAGCATTTGCACAGAAAAGACCAGGACTAAATGGAAAGTTCGATATCCAACCACAAAAATCAAGAGAAACATGAAAAGGTAAATAAGAAACAGAAGGGAAAGAAAGAAAACTCATATTTTTGAAATTTGCCTCTTTAAGGGCTTCAATAAGATCTAATTATTGGTACTCCTATGTGGGGAAATGTTATGTATAATTTTCTGTAGTGAACTCTGTTCACCATTATAGCATTCACTATTACAATAATTAGAAGAATTATTCATAGGGAGAGGTTGGAATACTAAATGGTCTAAGATAATATGGGTGGGAAGGAAAGAGGGGGATGAATAGTAGAGGACACCAAGAGAATCTTGAAGGAATAAGAAAAATAGGATATTTTATTACACACAAAGAGGGCATGGGAAGGAGAAGGGATGAATACTATTATAAGAAGGAGAGAAAGAGAGCATTAAGAGGTAATATTTAAACCTTACTCTCAGTGTAATTAACCCTGAGAGGGAAGAATAGTTATATCCATTGGGATATAAAATGCTATCTAACCCTACTGAAAAAGTCAGAAGGGATAAACCAAAGGGAGCAGAGGAGTGGGGAGGTCAAAAAAGGGAGGGGAGAAGAAGGGGGAGGGAATTCATTAGGCCTTTAAAAATAAAAAGAGGGGAATAACAAGGGAGGGGTTAGAAAGGGAAGTTAATCAAGGGAGGGGATAAGGGATACCAGCTTAAAGCAAATCACTGCTTTAAAAGGAAATAGTTTAAGAAGAAGGGGTAGGAATAGGGGAGGATATGAAAATGTCAGTGAATGCCCAACTGATAATTATAACTCTGAATGTGAATGGGATGAACTCGCTCATAAAACGGAAGCAAATAGCAGAGTGGATTAGAAACCAAAATCCTACTATATGTTGTCTACAAGAAACACATATGAGGCGGGTTGACATACACAGGTTTAAGGTTCAGGGCTTGAGCAAAATCTTTTGGGTGACAAATGAGAAAAAGTAGGCAGGAGTGGCTATTGTGATTTCTTACAAAGCCAAAGTAAAAATAGATATGATTAAAAAAGACAGGGAAGGTCATTACATCCTGATTAAAGATAGTATAAACAATGAGGAAATAACACTGCTCAATATGTATGCACCAAGTGGCATAGCACCCAAATTCATAAAGGAGAAACTGGCAGAGCTCAAGAAGGAAATAGATAGTAAAACCATACTAGTGAGAGATCTAAATATTCCTCTTTCAGATCTAGATAAATCAAACTGAAAAATAAATAAGAAAGAGGTAAGAGAGGTGAATGAAGCCCTAGAAAAATTAGATTTAATTGATATGTGGAGAAAAATAAATAGGGACAAAAAGGAATACACCTTCTTCTCAGCTGCACATGGCACATTCACAGAGATTGACCATGTAATAGGGCATAGAAACATTGCAAACGAATGCAAAAGAGCAGAAATAATAAATGTAACTTTCTCAGATCATAATGCAATAAAAATAATAATTAGTAAGGGCACCTGGACAGGCAAATCAAAAACTAATTGGAAATTAAATAATATGATTCTCCAAAAACAGCTAATCAAAGAAGACATCATAGAAACGATCAACAATTTCATTGAAGAGAATGACAATGATGAGACATCCTACCAAACTCTGTGGGATGCAGCCAAGGCAGTACTCAGGGGGAAGTTAATATCCTTGAGTGCATATATTAACAAATTAGGGAGGGCAGAGATTAATGAATTGGGCATGCAACTTACAAAATTAGAAAGCAAACAAATTAAAAATCCCCAGATGAAAACTAAATTAGAAAGATCAAGGGACAAATTAATAAAATCAAAAGTAAAAGAACTATTGAATTAATAAATAAGACTAGAAGCTGGTATTTTGAAAAAACAGATGAAATTGACAAAGTACTGGTCAATCTAATAAAAAGAAAGGAAAGAAGAAAACCAAATTGACAGTATCCCAGATGAAAAGGGAGACCTCAACTCTAATGAAGGGGAAATTAAGGCAATCATTAAAAGCTATTTCCCCCAATTATATGGCAATAAATATAGCAATCTTAGAGATATGGATGAATATTTATGAAAATATAAATTGCCTAGATTAACAGCAGAAGAAATAGAATACCTAAATAATCCCATATCAGAAAAAGAAATTGAACAAGCCATCAAAGAACTCCCTAAGAAAAAATCTCCAGGGCCTGATGGATTCACAAGTGAATTCTATCAGACATTCAAAGAACAACTAATCCCAATACTACACAAATTATTTGATATAACAAGGAAAGAAGGAGTCCTACTGTAAGAGGGAAATTTTGGTATTTTATAGATATATATTTAAAACATGGTCGCCAGGAATCAACAATTCAGGTTGATTCCATAATTAAATCAGACCCATGTCAGCATTGGGTTGAGGCAAGTTTATTTACAATCAGGAAGGTAAAAGTATAGGAATAAAGAGAAAGGGAGAGGCTAGTCCAGGCCTGGTCAGGCCTGGACGAGAGAGAAGGTTAAAAGGCTAAATAAATGAAGCTGCAAACCACAAGGCCCAGCAACCAGATAGGCTTGTGCCTGCTTAAGGCAGAGTTTAGAAGAGGCCTAGGTAGGCCAAGGAAGTCAGCCTAACTTACCCACGTGACAATACAGAGTGTAAGCGTTCTGTGGTCTCAGGAGAGGTCCTTCAGCACCAAGTTCAGAGCGGGAACTGCCTGAACAGGAAGTAACCAACTTACTTAAAGAAATAGTGCCTTTCGTCACTTCCTGTGGGAAATGGACAAATGGCAGTCTCTACATTGATTTGGACTGCCCAAAGGGTAGTCCCTTGTTCTTGATTTGTTACTTATTGTCACGTGGGGGTAGCTCGTCTCCCCTCCCCACTAAGTAAGGTGAGGAATTACATCATTTCTATGCCCAGGGTAGGTAGATTTTTGACTATGAAGGGGCTAGAGTTAATTCCATTTACACAATCCCCCCTGATGATCATTTTGGGTGTCTAGTCACCCCAAGTGATCATTTTACACAAACATCTTATACCCACAAAGGTCTTCTAACTCCAATAGTTAGAGATAAGAGGGAAATGGAAAAGAGAGAAAGAAAAACCAATGTTTTGCTAAGCGCATTGACAAGAAACCAATTGGGGGCAGTCCCCTATTGGCATAACATGTACAATTAAAGTAGCTGTTCAAAACCCATCAGTCCATTCATTAGTACCCAAAGTTCATTCTGGATCGCTCGACGCAACAAACCCCATCAGTTCAATCAATTGCAACCCAAAGTTCATTCTGGATCTCTTGATTAATGTAGATTCTTCAGGCATCTCTCTGCAAACAGTTCATTCTCTGGATTAAGGAATCAGCAAGTTTCTTTCCCTGAGAATTTTTCTCAAGCAAATCAAAAATTAAATCTTGGATATAATAAAATACAATAAAATCTTGGATTTTATAAAAATACAATCCCCCCTGACGTGGGTTATTTAGAAAGAAATACCCAGATCAGCTCAAGATATATAGTTGAGTCATGGGGTTGTATGAGTAAATTCAGAAGAAAAAGAAGAAAGAAAAAAATATAAAAAATCAAATAGAAGAAAATTGAAACTTTTTAATAGGAAAGGCATTAAAATCAAAATCAAAATATCAAAAGCTATGTATATAAAGTTTTCGAAGAAACAAAATAAAATTATAACAGGCCCTTGTATTAGGGTCTAATCAATTATAATTTCCATCCTACTAATCTGTAGGACACAATGCAGTAATACTGCACTTACCCATTTGCAACTAAGACTACAGGAAGTTGCCATTCTATAAGAGAGAAAAAAGAAGGACCAGATTTATATGCAAGGGAAGTGTCTGTCATTCCCTTCACTCTCAGGAATATATGGGTGAGCCAGATGATAGCCAACCTGCTGTACCTGACTGGCAGTGTAGTTCGGAGAGTCCTACATCTTAACATATGTTAAGCGTCGCAGCTTCGATTCTTACACTGAGTTCAAGTCCTTAGTGTTGGCGTGGGAGTACCTCAATCCCACCTGTATATGTATGTCCCTTTGACCTTGTGCTCCTTGGCACTGTGCAGATGTTCTCATCAATCCCATTGGATTGGTCAGTTGATCTCCATGACCTTGTGCTTTCTTAGCACTATTAACGGCTCAAGTGTTCCCTTTTCCTGGAGTTATGCAGAAGCATTAATCGCAGTCCCATAACATTTAACAATATATGGCAAGTTCCCAAAGTCCAAACCTTGTGAGTAAGCAGTAATATTGCAGCAAACATATATATTAAAATTATAGCATTGCAAAAAAAAAATGAAAAAATTATTTAAGTGATTATATGTACTTAAGTACAAGAAATGAGAAAAAAGACAAAAAATATCAATTATTCTATTAAAAGATATTAGGAAAATCAATAAGAAAATTAAAAGAAAATCAGGGAAAGAATCAAGACAAACCAATGATTCCAAAATTAGCATCTATAAGTTTATGAACTGTTATCTCCAATGCAGGTATTCCTTTTATGACACAAATATGGTACTGATTCCAAAGCCAGGTAGATCAAAAACAGAGAAAGAAAACTACAGACCAATCTCCCTAATGAACATAGATGCAAAAGTCCTAAATAGAATACTAGCCAAGAGACTCCAGCAAGTGATGAAGAGGATCATCCACCATGATCAGGTGGGATTTATAGCAGGAATGCAAGGATGGTTCAACATTAGAAAAACCATCCACATAATTGACCGTATCAACAGTCTAACAAACAAAAATCACATGATTATCTCCATAGATGCTAAAAAAGCCTTTGACAAAATACAGCACCCATTCCTATTGAAAACACTGGAAAGTATAGGAATAGAAGGTCCTTTCCTAAAAACAATAAACAGTATATACCTAAAACCATCAGCGAGCATCCTGTGCAATGGGGATAAATTAAAAGCCTTCCCAATAAGATCAGGAGTGAAACAAGGATGCCCATTATCTCCTCTCTTATTTAACATTGTACTAGAAACACTAGCAGTAGCAATTGGAGAAGAAAAAGAAATTGAGGGTATTAAAATAGGAAATGAGGAGACTAAGCTATCACTCTTTGCAGATGATATGATGGTCTACTTAAAAAATCCTAGAGAATCAACTAAGAAGCTTGTAGAAATAATCAACAACTTTAGCAAAGTTGCAGGATACAAAATAAATGCACATAAATCATCTATCTACCAAAACAAACACAGGAATTATATGAAAACAACCACAAAACACTTTCCAAAGGATTAAAACTAGATCTAAACAATTGGAAAAAAATTGATTGCTCATGGGTAGGACAAGCTAACATAATAAAAATGACCATTCTACCCAAATTAATTTACCTATTTAGCGCCATACCTATCAAACTACCAAAAAGCTTTTTCACTGAATTAGGAAAAACTATAACAAAGTTCATTTGGAATAACAAAAGATCAAGAATATCAAGGGAAATAATGAAAAAAAATGTGAAGGAAGGGGGCCTGGCAGTACCACATATTAAACTATACTATAAAGCAGCAGTCATCAAAACGGTATGGTACTGGCTAAGAGACAGAAGGGAGGATCAGTGGAATAGACTCGGGGTAAGTGACGTCAGCAAGACAGTATATGATCAACCCAAAGAGCCCAATTTTTGGGGCAAAAATCCACTATTTGACAAAAACTGTTGGGAAATTTGGAAAACAATATGGGAGAGATTAGGTTTAGATCAACATCTCATACCCTACACACCAAGGTAAATTCAGAATGGGTGAATGACTTGAATATAAAGAGGGAAACTATAAATAAGTTAAGTGAACACAGAATAGTATACTTGTTAGATCTCTGGGAAAGGAAAGATTTTAGAACCAAGCAAGAGTTAGAGAAAATTATAAAATGTAAAATAAATGATTTTGATTATATCAAACTAAAAAGCTTTTGTGTAGTGAGGTGGGCCTCCTCTTCCCCTGGATAGTGAAGCAATGAGAGGCAGGTGCGGGTTGAACTCTGGCTGAACTAAGACATGCTTCCCATGGAGAGCTTCGCTTGATAGGAGAGTGGTACACACTGTTACAATAACAACCTGATAACAACTGGGCAGGCCTGTCTTTCTGTTGATGGGAAACAGTCTCCCTGACATGGGAAAGAGACTCCCTGACACTTTGTGGTTTTGTCCTATAAAAGCCCTGTTTGAATGCAATAAAGCTGTCACTATGTTCTCTACGTAGTGTCCGTGTTTGTTGTCGTCTCCCCCTTCTTCTTTCGTTACCCCAGGTAGTTCCGCTTGGGGTTGGCCACCAAAACCAAAACAATGTAGCCAAGATCAGAAGGGAAACAACAAACTGGGAAAAAAATCTTTATAACAAAAAACTCTGACAGGGGTCTAATTACTCAAATATACAAGGAGTTAAAGCAATTGTATAAAAAATCAAGCCATTCCCCAATTGATAAATGGGCAAGAGACATGAATAGGCAATTTTCAGGTAAAGAAATCAAAACTATCAATAAGCACATGAGAAAGTGTTCTAAATCTCTAATAATTAGAGAAATGCAAATGAATGTTGGAGGGGATGTGGCCAAATTGGGACATTGATGCATAGCTGGTGGAGCTGTGAACTGATCCAACCATTCTGGATGGCAATTTGGAACTATGCTCAAAGGGCTATAAAAGAATGCCTGCCCTTTGATCCAGCCATACCATTGTTGGGATTGTACCCCAAAGAGATCATAGATAAACAGACTTGCACAAAAATATTTATAGCCATGCTTTTTGTGGTGGCAAAAAACTGGAAAAGGAGGGCATGCCCTTCAATTGGGGAATGGCTGAACAAATTGTGGTATATGCTGGTGATGGAATACTAATGAGCTAAAAGGAATAATAAACTGGAGGAATTCCATGTGAACTGGAAAGACCTCCAGGAACTGATGCAGAGTGAAAGGAGCAGAACCAGAAGAACATTGTACACAGAGACTGATATAGTGTGGTAAAATAGAATGTAATGGACTTCTCTACTAGCAGCAATGCAATGACCCAGGACAATTCTGAGGGATATATGGAAATGAACGCTGCCCACATTCAGAGGAAGAACAGCAGGAGAGGAAACACAGAAGAAAATCAACTTCTTGAATACATGGGTTGATGAGGACATGATTGGGGATCGAAAGTACCACACCAATGCAACTATTAACAATTTGGAAATAGGTCTTGATTAATGACACATGTTAAAACCAGTGGAAATGCATATCCGCCAGGGGAAGGGGGACGTGTGGGGGGGGGGTGAAGGGGAAAGTAAGAACATAAATCATGTAACCATGTTAACTTTTCTAAAATATAAATATTAATAAATGTTTAAAATTTTAAAAAAAAGCCATAGCTGCTGTAGCCATCATGATTAGAAAGTCTTCATCCTTGGTATTAGGGAGTGAACTGAAAGTATTTTCCCAACACCAAGTGGAATCTACTTTGAGAAACAGCAACTTGCAGGTGTTCACTTCACAAAGATTATCACGATACCAAGCAATCTTGCTGGCTGGTGAAAATATAACTTTTCACCGGTGCAGAAACTTAAATCCTGCTACTCTGATTCCAGATTTACCTCTGGAAGGAGAGAGTCTACACATCTGTGAAGATGCACTTAACATCGTGCATAAAACAAAACCTGATTTAGACGATAAGCCAATGAAAGACCCCAATATTACCTTATTCACAGATGGATCGTCTTATATAGTAGGCAGTCAGAGATATACCGTAGCAGCCGTAGTGACAGCCTCCGAGACCCTTTGGTACTCATCGTTACCATCTACCATGAGTGCTCAAGGAGCAGAATTAGTGGGTTTGATACACGCTCTGAAACTTGCAGAAGATCGCAAAGCTAACATTTTTGCCGAATCGCGTTATGCTTTTTCAGCCGTGCATCATTCTGCTGAAATCTGGAAAAACTGAGGCTTCATTACATCCAATGGCAAACAAGTAGCGTATGGCAATCTAATTAATCAGTTGTTGGATGCAATCCAATTACCAGCCCAAGTGTCAGTCATCCATTGCAAAGCTCATACAAAAATCCAAGGACCAGTGGAATTAGGGAACAAACGTGCTGACATCACAGCCAAATACGCAGCAAAGTATGGATCACTTACAATTCTGAACTTATCTTTGGTGGAGGAAGATGATCTCAAAAACGCATACTCCCCAAAGGAAGTGAAGGATTGGAAGAAACATCACAGTGCATACCTTGTTGTCGGAGTTTGGTTGGGAGCAAATGGAAAACCTATGTTACCTAAATCCCTATATTTCACCTTTTGCAATGCACTACACCAGAAAGGGCATTATGGAAGTCTGGGCATGGCAGATTCTATAAATAGGTATTGGAATGCAAGGGGCATATATGAAGTTGCTATGAGAATTTCACAGAGGTGCAAAATTTGTATGCATTACAACCAGACAATCACAAAAGTTCACAGTCTGGGAGGAAAACCTTTAGCTTATACGCCATTTGAATGCTTACAAATTGATTATGTCACAATGCCAAGGAGTCAAGGTTATAGATATGCTTTAGTAATAGTGGATAGATTAACTAAATGGCCAGAAGCTTTTCCAGCAAAACGTAACACCTCAGCTTTTGTTGTGAAAATCTTACTGAGAGAATTAATACCTAGATTCTCTATACCGTTGCATATTGCGTCAGATTCTGGGTCCCATTTCACGAATAAGATTTTAGCTACGGTTTATGAAACATTAGGAATTAAGAGACGTCTTCACTCAATATTTAGACCCCAGTCCAGGGGACAGATTGAACGGGTGAATAAATCTCTGAAAAATCTTGTAGCAAAATTATGTGCAGAATCTCACATGAAATGGCCTGATGCATTACCATTAGCACTATTCCACCTAAGAAGCCAACCCAACAGCATCACACACATTTCACCATTTGAAATGCTGTATGGACATCCACCTTTCCATGGCAAAGCACCTCAAAGCATTCACAAATTATCACACCTAGGTATGGAATGCAAACTCTACGAATATATCAAATTACTCAAGCAACGATTAAACCAACTCCACAAATTAGGCTTGATACATCAAAGAGTACCCTTTGATTTTAATCTATACAACTTCCAACCCGGAGATTATGTTTATACCAGAAATTTCGCTAGGAAGTCTGTGTTAGAACCCAAGTGGCTTGGACCTTTCCAAATTATTTTAACAACTCCAAGTGCAATCAAAATTGAAGGAAAGGATCCTTGGTTCCATGTCACTCATGTCAAGCCAGCAAAAGGCATGTCCCAACAACAACCACAAGACCCAGAAACTATACAACACAAAGATCAACTAGCACCAACTGATCAATCAAGCAAGTCCTCAGAAAATCCAAAATCTGTACATAAGACCATAGAGACAGAGCAGCAATCAGAGCATGAATCAGAATCAGAAGTATACCAAGAGCCAGTAAACAATCAGATTTTACACCCAAATGATTATCCTAATCTCAATCACTTAGAAGAATCATCTGTAAATAATCATGATAATGGAAAAGAATCAATGAAAGAAGAAGACACAACATTTCATTTGCAATCAATCCCAGATCTAGAAAATGATGATGACGAATGAATGAAAGCACAAAGACTTAATCACAAACTCTTTTGTTACCTATAATCATCTTTATTAAACCACAAAAGAAAAGAAAGAAGAGAAAATAAGCACATTTGATAGACATTTAAAATTTGTTCCTGACCCAACTCAGAAGTTGACAAGCGCTGGTGCATCAAACACAAGTGAGGCGTTGCTGACTTCGCAGATTTTCACGAGGGCAGCAAACCTGAGAAGTACAAAGACATCTGTGACCAAATACATCAATCGTAAGAAGGACATCCACACTGTGAAGAGGAACATTGGATCAGCATTGGACACATGTATTTGGAAGGAGATAACTTACACCCAACAGAATTCTCACTGCACACAACACTAGATTCCATCCAAGCAGTACATGCTCATTGCAAAAGAATTATGGTGGAGTAAGTATGTAATACATCACTACACGGATAAGTCACTAGACAACACATAAAACATTTTCCTGGCTTCACATTTACATGTGAAACACAAAACTTACACTTAAGAGAGAAGGGTATATCTGCCTTAGTACAGAATTTCTCTTACTCTGGTTCAGACACCTTCTACTCAAATCACCTGACATGTCATGTAAATATGTAATTTTCCTTACTAGCCTTTAGCAATAAGTTTTGCTAACACACAGGGACAGTTTAGTTAGTTTAGTAAGTTAGTAGAGGGGACAGATTTTCCTAAATTTTCTTTGTAAATATCATACATAGCAAAAGTCTATGGTTTAACCAATAGACTTACAAATAATATAGTCTTACTTATTATTACTAACATTTCTAACATAGGCATAAGTGTACTAACCTATTCATACACTAACTTTAGCAAGTGAACTAGAATTTAAAAGCTTATTTGCAAAATTTTTTCTTAGTTAATGTTTTCTGATTAGTTCATAAAATTAGATAGATGCATAGATAGAATTCATTACTTTGTTCTAGTCAGCAAAAATTAGCCTTAAGAATGTTTGTGAATGTTTAAATTTAATTTGCTTTCCTTTCTGTTCAAAAATTTTGTTTTGCAAAACTTAAATCCCCATTCCTTTCCTATGCTTTTACCTTAAACCGTCTTAGTTTAGCTTAGTTTAGTTTTAGCATAGTTCAGGAGATAGCAACCTTTTCTTATTTTGCAAACTTAGTTAGGGATAAGAGCTTAGTCAGAATTTAGCTTAGTATAAGAGTAGTATTCCCTTAGACTTTAGTAACTATTAAAATGGTGCTAAATGCACATTTTAAAAAGAAAAGGGGCATATTGTAGTACAGAGAGGGGGGCATAACAGTTTTGCAGGCTTTGGCTGTGTTCTTATGTCAGTTAGGAGTTTAGAATCTTGGGAAAAAGTTGCAGTTGGACCTGGGAACTCGTGGAGGGAACCAGGGCCAGCCGAGCTCCTGCTGGGGATTGAAACCTTAGCCTAGTTTACAGTTTTTTGAGATTTGTTAATTTAGATAAAATCTTTGAATCTTCCTATCCTACCTCATTTCCTACCTTCATTTCCCTTACCTAAATGTCTGAGAGGAGTGAATAAGGAGAGTGAATCAGAGAGTTAGTTCAAATCTGTGAGAGTTTAGCCCTACCCTTGCAGTAATTTATCTAGAGAGGTTTCGTATCCATCATCCTAATCCCTTTTGATTTCAAAATCACCTTGAGAGCTGAGTAAAGGCAGAACCTTTCTCAGACTCCATTCCTGCTTCCCTTCCCCCACCTGAGGTTTCTCTAAGCAGCTTTTAGGGCTTCCTTGATCCTTTTACCCTGACAATCTAACCTGAGAAGACAATAAACCCCTTTGTGTTTAAAACAGACCTTTTGGTTACTTCATTAGTTAATTAGTAAGAAAGGGAAGAAGGGGAATAGAATCAACATACTCTGGGTTTGAGGGAAGCCAGGGTATCCATCTTGAAGGAAGTGTAACTTCAAAACAAGTCCCTTCCTGTGATATTAACTAAAGCCTGTAGTTAATTTCAATCAGTCTATTTCCCTTCAGTATTTGTCTTTAGCCTAAGTCCTAGTCTGTATTCCCTACTGCTGTTTGCCTGTTTAGATTAGTTCATCCTCTCCCTGACAATCCTTGTTACCTCAGTGTTATACTCCCTGAACTCAGACATTCCCTTATTTCTCCTACCACCTCAACTGCCATCCTTCATCACTGAACCTTCCTTATCCACTATATTGCCTTAACTTCCCTACTACCTAATCTATTCACTTGATTACCTCCAGCCTTGGATCCCTTGGCTTGTCTTATTCCCTGATCCTACCAGTTATTACCCCTAGCTTCAGCCTCATATTATATCCTGCATCTCCCTATTACATCCTACCTAATCCTCCATATTACCTCCCTTCCAAATCCCTTATAACACAACTTGATTACCAATAGCTTTAGCCAAGCTTTCCCTCACACTTCTTTCCTTCAGCCCCTGTTCCCTTTTCCCTAAGTCTGTTGTTATTAAATTCTGAACTTACTTAGGTGGATGTCATCATTATTCTAAGGATGATCAAATATACCCTTGGTATCCGAGGGAAGAGGGGTCACTCAAATTAAAGTTGTCGCAGTCACTAGCATTATCCATCAGTTCGAAGCCAGGATAAGCAGTCAAAGGAGCTGTGTGATCTAACCCACATTTGATCCCTTATTCCTAGACACTGCTATATTGGAGCTGAGTGTATTGGTTTAGTCACAAATATTCCTGTGGGGTCTTTGGTGTTCACCACCATAACTTAGTGTTCACCTAGGGATTCCCACACTCACTCAGCTTCAGATCCTCACACCATCAGGATGTGGACATCTCATTATTAGTATAACAGTTTATAATAGTCATATAACAAGGCACAGGGCAACATCTGGACAAGGCTTTTTTTTCTCCTTTTTTTCCCCTTGGAATTGCTATTTTACTACTAAATCGTAATAACTATAGTATTAATTCACAGTGGCTAACACCACCACCATAGTAACACCTGATTATTCAATTGTAACACTAATAGGGGGTATTAAGATGGAAGATATGATTGATTGGATGTTTCATCTCTTATGGCAATGTATATTAGTGATGCTGTATGTATTGTTTAAGTGTTCTTATGGGGAAAAACAAGGGAGTTCACTTAAATATTATACGTGGGTTCAGAAGGGTGAGTAGGAGACAGGAATGGACAATAGGTGGGACCAAACAAGTTAGGGAAACTGGGTTTAGCTGTTAAGGGAAATGACTGTTGACAGTAGTGACAGTTAGGTCTGAACTGTCACCCTACCCCACCTAGAAAAGGGGTCTGTGAAAACCAGCAAGCAAATGACAAGAGAGCTTGTAAACAGATTTAATTAAGGGGACTATGGTCTAAAGGATGGGAATAGGGGTTTCTATACGTCCAGACTATGGGTAAACCACAGGGTCAGGGGAGGGACTTATCTACACTGAACTAAATCTAAAGCAGGACATATCATAATGGAGAACAGGAAGGAAAGTGGGATATCCTTACTGCAGAGTCCTGTCACAATCCAGCAATGGTACAGCTTTCCCAGGTCTTCAGCCAGAACACCTTGTTATATTCAAATCCTGAGAAATGTTGGTCTCACCTTGATTGACAAGGGAGGCAGCTGGAGAGTTTGGAATGTTCCCAGGTGCCATGAGCCAGGGGCAAAAGTCGGTTGGCCTGAGAGTATAAATACCCCCTAACAGCCATCTGGGAGGGGTCTTTGACTGTTGGTCTTTGGTCTTTGACCTTTGGTCTAGACCCAGTAGCTTCAGGATCACCACCATGCCTTAGAGGTGGAGCTGCCACAGTTTTATTACTAACTAAGGTGGCCTACTTGGTATTGGGATGCCCATTAACAACTATGTGCCCTCATGAAGTCGAAGCATAGAACACAGGCATTTTCTGATCAGAGAATTACAAGTTATGAGGTAACCTTGCTAGGTAATGAAAATATTACCTTGAAACGCTGTACAAGTCTAAATCTTACAACTTTGCTTCCTGACTTACCAGTTTTAGGAGAACCTTTGCACAGTTGTGAACCTTTCTCGTCCACGACTGAAAAACCTCAAAATGATCTCCTGGACACTACTTTAGAGAACCCAGATCTGGTATTATTCACTGATGGTTCTTCTTTCATGAGGGATGGTATACGTTACCCTGGAGCTGCAGTAGTCACAGAATTTACCACTGTTTGGTCAGTTTCATTGCCCTCAAATATAAGTGCTCAAGGTGCAGAACTTACAGCTTTAAAACATGCCTGTATAATTGCCAGAAACAAAAGGGCAACAATTTACACAGACTCTAGATATGCATTTGGAATTTGACATGCTGTGGGCATGTTATGGCTTCAGAGAGGATTTTTAACCTCAGCTGGAAAACCTATATAGCAAATGCAGAAATTATTAATGAAGTTCTTTCTGCTTTCCAACTCCTGGAAGCCCTAGCTGTAGTTCATTGCTCTGCCCATACAGGTGGAACTGACTCTGTTGTGCAGAGGGAATTTCATCCCCTCCCCACTCCTGGTCCATCCCATTATCTACATGATAAAAGCCCACCTAGGTCTTTTTGGCTCAGTACTCCCTGAAGCAAGCAGGAGGACGGTCAGAGAATCTCGTAAGGCTGAACTACACGTGGTCAGACAGAGTTAGAGTAACGTGCAGTTTGGAATTGTTGTAAGCCCTGGAAGACTACAACTCCCAGGGCTCCCTGCTACAACTTCCCCTGATAGCTCCCACTTCCTTTGTGAGAGATGTCAGAGAAAGTACAAAAGAGAGAGTTTCATGCCTTTTTGCTCTCTTGACCCTGGTGGCTCTGCTCTCTCGAGCCCGGTGACTGACTTTCTCTGATCCTGGATTCTCTCTACCTGGGAGACCCTTTTCCTCTATCTAACCTTTTCCCTTTCCTAATCTAAATAAAAACTAGCTATTCTAAACCCTAAGTTGCTCTCTGATCTTTTATTCGAGTCCTGAAGGGCTCTGGTCAATTTCACCCTGCCTGGGCTGGGGACCGCTACCTTCCTTACCCTTCCTTTACCTTCCTCTCTCTTTCTCCTTCCTCTCCTACCTTCCTCTTCCTCCCTTCCCCTCTCACAGTAAGAAAATATAAATCTATGCCTATCTATTTTTTCTTATTTCAAGTGATTATAAGGACATGGAAGTCATTCACCCATTCTGAATTTACCTTGGTGTAGGGTGTGAGAGGTTGGTCTAAACTTAATCTCTCCCATATTGTTTTCCAAATTTCCCAACAGTTTTTGTCAAACAGTGGATCTTTGTCCCAAATGTTGGGCTCTTTGGGTTTATCATACACTGTCTTGCCGATGTCATTTACCCCAAGTCTATTCCACTGATCTTCCCTTCTGTCTCTTAGCCAGTACCATATTGTTTTGATGACTGCTGCTTTATAGTATAGTTTAATATCTGGTACTGCCAGGCCCCGTTCCTTCACATTTTTTTCATTATTTCCCTTGATATGCTTGATCTTTTGTTATTCCAAATGAACTTTGTTATAGTTTTTCCTAACTCGGTAAAGAAGTTTTTTGGTAGTTTGATAGGTATGGTGCTAAATAGGTAAATTAATTTGGGTAGAATGGTCATTTTTATTATGTTAGCTCGTCCTACCCATGAGCAATCAATGTTTTTCCAATTGTTTAGATCTAGTTTTATTTGTTTGGAAAGTGTTTTGTAGTTGTTTTCATATAATTGCTGTGTTTGTTTTGGAAGATTGATTCCTAAGTATTTTATGTTGTCTAGGGTTCTTTTAAATGGCGTTTCTCTTTCTACCTCTTGCTGCTGTGATGTGTTGGAAATAGATAGAAATGCTGATGATTTATGTGCATTTATTTTGTATCCTGCAACTTTGCTAAAGTTGTTGATTATTTCTACAAGCTTCTTAGTTGATTCTCTAGGATTTTTTAAGCAGACCATCATATCATCTGCAAAGAGTGATAGCTTAGCCTCCTCCTTGCCTGTTTTGATACCTTCAGTTTCTTTTTCTTCTCTAATTGCTACTGCTAGTATATCAAGTACTATGTTGAATAATAGAGGTCATAATGGCCATCCTTGTTTCACTCCTGATCTTATTGGGAAGGCTTCTGATGCTTGTTGATGGTTTTAGGAATATACTGTTTATTGTTTTTAGGAAAGGTCCTTCTATTCCTATACTTTTCAGTGTTTTCAATAGGAATGGATGCTGTATTTTGTCAAAGGCTTTTTCAGCATCTATGGAGATAATCATGTGATTTTTGTTTGTTAGATTGTTGATATGATCAATTTTCCTAATGTTGAACCATCCTTGCATTCCTGGTATAAATCCCACCTGATCATGGTGGATGATCCTCTTGATTACTTGATGGAGTCTCTTTGCTAGTATTCCATTTAGGATTTTTGCATCTATGTTCATTAGGGAAATTGATCTGTAGTTTTCTTTCTCTGTTTTTGGTCTCCCTGGCTTTGGAATCAGTACCATATTTGTGTCATGAAAGGAATTTGGTAGGACTCCTTCTTTGCTTATTATATCAGATAATTTGTATAGTATTGGTATTAGTTGCTCTTTGAATGTCTGATAGAATTCACTTGTGAATACATCAGGCCCTGGCGATTTTTTCTTAGGGCGTTCTTTGATGGCTTGTTCAATTTCTTTTTCTGATATGGGATTATTTAGGTATTCTATTTCTTCTGCTGTTAATCTAGGCAATTTATATTTTTGTAAATATTAATCCATATCTCCTAGATTGCTATATTTATTGCCATATAATTGAGCAAAATAGTTGTTAATGATTGCCTTAATTTCCCCTTCATTAGAGGTGAGGTCTCCCTTTTCATCTTGGACACTGTCAATTTGGTTTTCTTCTTTCCTTTTTTTTATTAGATTGACCAGTACTTTGTCAATTTCATCTGTTTTTTCAAAATATCAGCTTCTAGTCTTATTTATTAATTCAATAGTTCTTTTTTTTTAAACCCTTAACTTCTGTGTATTGGCTCCTAGGTGGAAGAGTGGTAAGGGTGGGCAATGGGGGTCAAGTGACTTGCCCAGGGTCACACAGCTGGGAATTGTCTGAGGCCAGATTTGAACCTAGGACCTCTTGTCTCTAGGTCTGGCTCTCAATCCACTGAGCTACCCAGCTGCCCCCTCAATAGTTCTTTTACTTTTGATTTTATTAATTTCTCCCTTGATTTTTAGTATTTCTAATTTAGTTTTCATCTGGGGATTTTTAATTTGCTCGCTTCCTAATTTTTGAAGTTGCATGCCCAATTCATTAATCTCTGCCCTCCCTAATTTGTTAATATATGCACTCAAGGATATGAATTTCCCCCTGAGTACTGGCTTGGCCGCATCCCACAGAGTTTGGTAGGATGTCTCATCATTGTCATTCTCTTCAATGAAATTGTTGATCGTTTCTTTGATGTCTTCTTTGATTAGCTGTTTTTGGAGAATCATATTATTTAATTTCCAATTAGTTTTTGATTTGCCTGTCCAGGTGCCCTTACCAATTATTATTTTTATTGCATTATGATCTGAAAAGGTTACATTTATTATTTCTGCTCTTTTGCATTCGTTTGCAATGATTCTATGCCCTATTACATGGTCAATCTTTGTGAATGTACCATGTGCAGCTGAAAAGAAGGTGTATTCCTTTTTGTCCCTATTTATTTTTCTCCACATATCAATTAAATCTAATTTTTCTAGGACTTCATTTGCCTCTCTCACCTCTTTCTTATTTATTTTTCGGTTTGATTTATCTAGATCTGAAAGAGGAATATTTAGATTTCCTACTAGTATGGTTTTACTATCTATTTCCTTCTTGAGCTCTGCCAGTTTCTCCTTTATGAATTTGGATGCTATGCCACTTGGTGCATACATATTGAGCAGTGTTATTTCCTCATTGTTTATACTGCCTTTAATCAGGATGTAATGACCTTCCCTGTCTTTTTTTAATCATATCTATTTTTACTTTGGCTTTGTCAGTAATCATAATCGCCACCCCTGCCTTCTTTTTTCTCATTTGATGCCCAAAAGATTTTGCTCAAGCCCTTTACCTTAAACCTGTGTATGTCGACCTGCCTCATATGTGTTTCTTGTAGACAACATATGGTCTGATTTTGGTTTCTTATCCACTCTGCTATTTGCTTCCGTTTTATGAGCGAGTTCATCCCATTCACATTCAGAGTTATAATTATCAGTTGTGTATTCACTGACATTTTGGTATCCTCTCCTAGTTCTACCTCTTCTTCTTACACTATTTCCTTTTAAACCAGTGGTTTGCTTTAAGCCAATAATCCTTATCCTCTCCCTTGATTAACTTCCCTTTCTACCCTCTCCCTTATTATTCCCCTCATTTTTTTTATTTTTAAGGCCTAATGAATTCCCTCCCCCTTCTTCTCCTCTCCCTTTTTGACCCCCCCCCACTCCCCTGCTCCCCTTAGTTTATCCCTTCTGACTTTCTCAGTAGGGTTAGATGGAGTTTTTTATCTCAATGGATATAGCTACTGTTCCCTCTCAAGGTTAATTACACTGAGAGTAAGGTTTAAATATTACCTCTTAATGCTCTCTTCCTCTCCGTCTTATAATAGTATTCGTCTCTTCCCCTTCCCATTCCCTCTTTGTGTGTAATAGAATATCCTATTTTTCTTATTCATTCAAGTTTCCCTTGGTGTCCCCTACTATTCATCCCCCCTCTCCCCACCCCCCATGTCATCTTAGAGCATTTAGTATTCCAACTTCTCCCTATGAACAATTCTTCTGATTACTAAAATAGTGAATACTATAATAGTGAATAGAGTTCACTACAGAGAATTATACATAACATTTCTCCACATTGGAATACAAATAATTAGATCTTATTGAAGCCCTTAAAGAGGCAAATTTCAAAAATATGAGTTTTCTTTCTTTCCCCTCTGTTTCTTATTTACCTTTTCATGTCTCTCTTGATTTTTGTGGTTGGATCTCAAACTTTCCATTTAGTCCTGGTCTTTTCTGTGCAAATACTTGGCAATTTTCTATCTTGTTGAATGCCCAAACTTTCCCCTGGAAGTATATAGTTAGTTTGGTTGGGTAGGTGATCCGTGGTTGAAGACCCAGTTCTCTTGCCTTTCTGAATATCATATTCCAAGCCTTGGGGTCTTTTAGTGTGGAGGCTGCCAGATCCTGTGTGATCCTGATTGATGCTCCTTGATATTTGGATTGTCTCTTTCTGGTTTCTTGTAGCATTTTTTTTCTTTTACTTGGAAGCTCTTGAATTTGGCTATTATATTCCTGGGGGTTTTCTTTTCAGTGTCTAGTGTAGAGGGTGATCTATGGATCCTTTCGATGTCTATAATGCCCTCTTGTTGTAGAACTTCAGGACGCTTTTGCGGAATAATTTCTTTTAGTATGGAGTCCAAATTTGTATTAATTTCTGGTTTTTCAGGAAGACTAATTATAGAGAGCCAGCCTCTACATGGTAAGGGTTCTGAATGGCGTTTTACGGCGTCAGATTGTTAAGACAGGAAAAGGAAAATGAGAACAACCAGACTAGTGGTTAGCCCATGCTGCTCCAATGCTTTGGGATTTGTACTTTATTTTATACTGGTTTCAAACAAAGAACACAAAGAAAGAGTCACAGCTGTGAAGGGGTTACAAATCATACACAATCCATTAAAGTCTAAAAAGTAGAGATATAGATACAAGGACAAGGGCCAAATTCCAACCACCAATTAGTAGGGGTTAATTCTGGGAGCAGAAATATATTTCATGGAGATGTTTACTAATTGCATTCTGCCTTGATTTACAGATCTGCACCTGGTCAGATAGTCTGGACTAAATTGTCTGGCTCCAGTCTTTATCTAAGTAATATATTTTTTAGGGTTCAGGCTTCTTAATTATCAAGGAGAGAAATTGTCAAGGAGAGGAATTGTTAACTCAGTAGCTGCTGGTCTGCTTAAGGACTCAAAGCTTTCCAATAAGAATATTGAGAAAGGTGGGGATCTAAAAATGAGTCAAAAGAGGAGCCTCAGGTTTTTACCTTAGATGGCCCATTCTATCTGCATCTGACATGCAGAGCAGAAAAATCATACACACAGTTTTACTTGCGATGATTTTGTAATGGGATCCAGATAAAACATCTATTACAGACTCTATTTCTCTAAATGACTCCTAATAGCCTCTTGGAGGGGTCAAGTTGTTTTTGGATTAACCTACCTGCTGGTACCAGAGCTTTTCAGGGCTCAGGTGACCAGGACCAAACACAAAGACCGCCTCAGCCTGGATTTGGATTGGTCATGTAGGGAATCCGGATAATAGGCCCTAAATTTGACCTTATTTCTCCAATGGCTCTCTACATCCAATGGCTCTCAACAACCAATGATTCTCAGATTGTCTCTTCTAGACCTTTTTTCTTGGTCTGTCACTTTCTCATTGAGATATTTCATGTTTCCTTCTATTTTATCAGTCTGTTGACTTTGTTTTATTTGTTCTTGCTGTCCTGAGAGATCATTGGCTTCTAATTGCTCAATTCTAGCCTTTAGGGATTGGTTTTCGTTTATAATCTTTTGGTTTTCCTTTTCAATCTGGTCATTTCTGGTCTTCAATTGACTTGCCTCACTTTCCAATTGTGAAATTCTGCCTTTTAAACTGTTATTTTCTTTCCAGATCTCTTCCATCTTTCTCATCATCTGAGATTTGAACTCTTCAATAGCTTGTGACCAGTTTTCATTATTTTGGGAAGGTTTGGATATGATTACTTGTTTATTCTCCTCTGCTGTTTGCTCTGTTGTCTGGATTTTCTCTGTGTAAAAGTTGTCGAGTGTTACAGATTTCTTCTTGTTGATCTTTCTCTTCTGGGCTTCCTGATTCTGGCTTGCCATTTTTAGCCCAGCGACTTCTCAGCTTTATCCTCACACTCAGGGTCTGTCTGCGCTCTCTAGGCTCCTGAGGTCTGAGGTCTCACTGTTCTCAGGGTCAAGCCTCCTGGTGGTCCCCCCTGCCTGCCCCTGTGCCAGAGGCTCCTTCAACAGTCTCAGGGTGCTGCTTCCACAGTCGTGCACCCATCTGCACAGGGTCCCCACCCAAGGTCCAAGCCTGCACTCAAGATCCTTGGCTGCACCTACGTCCGCGCCTTCACCTGCACGAGCCCTCAAGGTCTGTGTTTAAAGTTCGCGTTCTCTTTAGCCTCCTGGGGTCCTAAGCCTTGCTGCTCTCAGGAGCAGGCTCTGGAGCTGCCAATGACTTAATGGGTGCCCCAAACCTGCTCTAACTCTTGTGCGCTGGCTTTGGCACTATAGGTGGTGTGGGGGTGGGGGTGGGGTTTGCTCAGCTCGCGCTCTAGTGAGAGCTGTTTCACCCCTTTATAGCATGGAAATTCCCCAAACCCACGCACCTTCAATGCTGCGCCCTGTTGTGGAGTCCCTTCGTGCATCCAGATTTGTTTTTATGTCCCCTTGAGGAGTCCTATATGCTTCGGTTAGGAGAAGCTAAGCTGCTTCTTTTTACTCTGCCGCGATCTTAACCCGGAACCCCAAGGTACTCTTAAAAGAAGTTATTCCTCACTTTGGCCTGCCTGCACGTATTGAGTCGGACATGGGAAGCCATTTTCAGTTTTATCTCAGGTTTATTCCTGTTTGGAGTGTAATAAAGGGGATAGCTAGCCGAGTGGGAGAAGTAAGGAGGATGGAAATAGGCCAGACCCAGGGGCTATAGGCTTGGATACTGGATGGGGATATATCAGGTCTTTTGGGGAAAACCAGGGGAATTAACTTAAATATTAAATGTGGGTCCAGAAGGGTGTGTAGGAGACAGGAATGACAAAAGGTGGGGACTCAACAAGTTAGGGAGACTGGGTTTAACCTCTAAGGAAAATGTCTGTTAACAAAAGTGGCAGTTAGGCCCTAACTGTCACCCTGCACCTTCTAGACAAGGGGCCTATGGAAACTACCAAGGAAATGACAAGAGTTTCTAACAAATTTAATTAAAGGAACTATGGTAAAGGATGGAAATAGGGGTTTCTACACTACTAGACTATGGGCAAACCACAGGGTCAGGGGAGGGACTTATCTACACTGAACTGAGACCTAAGCAAGTCAGGGCCCAGAGAATAGCAGGCCTGAAGTGGCTATCCTCACAGCAGAGTCCTGACACACTCCAGCGATGTCGCAGCTCTTCCAGGACCACTAGCTGTACTCTTTCAGGTGGGAATAACCTGCAAGTCAGTTTGGGATTAATAGTCTCTAACAAAATCCCCCACAAGTGGATATCAGTCTTCCTTCAAGATCCCAGGGAATCAGGGCACAAACTCCACTTCCTCTGAGGTCTCCCTCCCAGGGTCAGTTCCAACTTGTCCCAACCACCATGGAGTCCGTCTCAGAGAGAGGGGCACACTTCCTGCTTCTCCATTCCATTTGGAATTCTCTAGCCCTCCCTGTTAGGTCTCCTAAATAATAAGTAAGTAATCTTCCTCATAACACAGGGATCCTGCACTCAAACTAGCAGAGAGATATGTGAAGCTCTCTCTTGCTAGTAAGACCAAGTTCCTTTAAGTTCAGGATTCTACAGCCCCTGTACTGATAAGGAAATAATTCCTATTGGTGAAATGTTGGAGTCAAACAGGAAGGAAATCTGGCGCTTCCTGGTTCAACTCAGGCCTCAGATGAAGGTAGACAATGACAGGAAGTGCTTAGATTAGAGGTGCAGGGATTTATTTGATGATGAAGTTTTAGGTGAAAGGGAACTGGAAAGAGGGTGAGGTGATCTAAGAACTTATAGACAGCTAAATGCTCTAAACTAAGTTTGAGATGCTGAAGGTCTTCTTCTGGAGCAGAGGATAAGAATGCCTAGGCAGACTTAAACTCTAATGTGCTTCTATGCTGACCCAGGGCTGGCAGGCCCTGGGTCAGAATGGTGTTGTCTCTTTGGTTGATATTTATGAATATTCTTTCTCTAAAGGATAGTGTGGTTTGCCAGATGAGATGTTAATATTTGGCCTGCAGTGATAGTTTGAGTCTACTTTGCCTATGGAAACTACCCACATTCCACCTCCCTCCAACCCGGGTCCCAAACCCAAAGGGGCAGAAGGAAAAGTGACCAAGCCAGGAGTTTGGGAGCTCCTTATATACCCTGTCTTCAAACTGCCAGGCTGGCACCAGCCCCGGTCTCATGCCAAGTTCTATATTCTAACTGGGGAACTGCCGGCTTGCACCCATGAAATATGGCTATAAGATTTTACATGCAAGAGGGGATAACTCCCAAATTTCATGTACCATATCATCCCCAGAGCTCAGACCAAGTTGAAAGAATGGAGAGCTCAAAACTATGACTGGCAAACAATGCACTGAAACACATCTAAAATGTCCTGAACTTCTCTACTAGCAACAATGCAAGGATCCAGAGCAAGGCTGAGGGACTTATGAGAAAGAAAACTAGCCACATTCAGAGGAAGAACTGTGGGAGGAGAAATACAGAAGAAAAACAACTGCTTGAACACATGGGTGGATGGGGATATTATTGGGGATGTAGACACTAAAGGATAACTCTAGTCCAACTATCAATGATACATGTAAAACCCAGTGGAATTGTACATCGGCTAAGGGGGGTTGGGGGGGTTGGGGGAGAGGGAAAAAACACGAAATATGTAACGATGGGAAAATATTCAAAATAAAAACTTAAAAAATTAAAAAAAAAATTTTAAATGCCTATGTAATTGAATAACCCCCCTCCCCAAAATAAACTTTATGGGCAATCAAGAAAAAAAAGTCCTGAAACTCTCCCCCAGCTTTATTTTATCTCTGCATCAGGCCTAGAGGAGATCTACACATCTCACCATTTGAGATGCATTTTGGACACCTAGCTAAACCTTTTTCTCCTGCATATACATCATTATTAGGGGGAGATACTTCTATTGTTACGTATTTACAAGAATTGCAGAACAAATTGCATGAACTCCATGAAACCGGACCTGCAGTACAAGCAAGACCTATACACTTTTCACTTTGTTACCTAAATTGAAAGAATTAATGTGACTGATAAATAACAGTAACTTTAGGGAAATGGGGAAATAGGTAGGGAATGAGAGAAGAAACACCAGAAGAGCTATACAGCTGATTAGGGAGAGGTAACACAATAAAACTTAAATGGGGACTCAAACAGTTACTGAAATAAAAAACAGCCAGGGAAACAGTTGAAATTAAATGGGTTCTTGAAGTCTGGGAAGGAGACTACCAGGAAGTTTTCTAAAAAGAGTTGTTTGATGTTTTAACAAGGACAGGTAAGGAGGGAGAGGGTTAGCTAAAATCTCAAGTCTATGACCACCTGTCAAAGGAATATTGGCTGGGGAATTGGCTACACTACCATATCTACAGACAGACAGCGATGGCAGGGCTGTAGATGCAAAGGGGATTGGGAATCTCACAAAGCACATCCCAGGATGGTATCCAGATTCGATTAGGACACAGGAACTCTTCAGGACACAGCAAGTTAATCCAAAGGGCTAGGTAGTATAGGGCTTTCTGTTGTCATCCACCAACAACAGGAAAAGCACCAAACTCTACCCAGATCTTGATTGTAGATCAAGCTCCTCTATTGAGATCCCAAAATAATCTTAATTGAACAAAATGCCACAGCCTCCAACACTCTCCCAGGCAAAACTGCCAACTCTCAGTCTCTGAGGACAAACCTCTCTGAATATTCTGGGTTTACAGTGAAATTGTGCATCGGCTAAGGGGGGCTAAGGGAGTTTGGGGGGAGGGGGAAAGAACATGAAACATTTAAGTATGGGAAAATATTTAAAATAAAAATTAAAAAAAAAAGATATGTAAAAAAAAAATTCTGGGTTTAGAATGTTCACAGCCTCAGCCAGGGTTTTACTTGATCTGTCTTTTACTTGACTCACTACAATAAGTCCTGTCTATGAATTATAAATGTCCTATAACAAAACCCAGGAGACAAGGTATACATAAAGAACTTCCAGCCTATTTGAGCAACTCAGTCTTCCTGGGAAGGTCCGTTTCAAGTACTGTTAACCACGCCAACAGCTATAAATATTGGAGAAAAGGACTCTTGGATCCATTGCTCACATGTAAAGAGAGCAGCTTCTATTGAAACTGATTGACTAGACCCCCATAACTTAAACATGTATCTCAAGTTGATCCAAACATTGATCAACACCCTCTTCAGGGAGAATTTTGGGGTGGGGGTTGTATAATTACCATAGGAATTACATAATCTTTTGAGAAAGAAACATTTCAGGAAAGAGAGCTCGAGAACTCTTTGAATCTAGAAGATGAATTGTTTGAAGAAGGCACAATGAGGATGCCTCAAGAAAACCTTCACAGCATCAGAGGATCCAGCACAAACTTTGGAGTATAACTGATTGAACTTTGGGGGGTTGAACACAGGTATTTTGAATGTAAACTTGCATTGCCCCCTAATTAGCTTATTGTCAGTGTGCCTAGCAAACACTGGTTTGCTCTTGCTCTCGCTCTCTCTCTCTCTCTCTCTCTCTCTCTCTCTCTCTCTCTCTCTCTATCTCTCTCTCTCCCACTTTTTCCCCTCTTATCTCTAACTATTGAATATTGTATGCACCTTTAGCTAGAAGATCTTTAGAGGTACAGGGTGGCTATATAAAATGATTCATTGGAGAGACTAGTCTCCCAAAGAATCACAGGGCAGATTGTAAAAGGGAATTCTTGGTTTAAACTTGTAAAAAGGGGGATGGGGGACAGGGTCAGTTGTTAAAGGCCTGGACAGCTCTCCTGGCTGCCCTCTCTTCTGCCGAGTCTGGTAGGTAGAATAGTGGCCGCTATGAGGACAGACAACGTCCTGACCACAATAAATACAATAAGTACAATTCCTTTATGTTGGGCACCAGGAAAGCCACTTAAATGAAAAAGCCAGCTACTCAGGTATTATAGGCAACTTTATAAGGTAGGATATAAAAATAGGTAAAAAGATATGTAGCAATGCCCAGGCAGCAGGAGGCAAGATCTTGGCTGAGTGACATGGACATTCTGTGTAGAATGAAGTAGGAGCTGGAGAAGGTGGTTGAGTAGTGAACTCTCAAGAGAGCTGAAGTAAAGAGCTTGGCAACTGGGATCCTGTTAACTGTCTGTATCCTGTATCCTAGACTGAGGAAAGGACAAGTCACTGTAATTGGGTGGACCAATTACAGAGTGCCTTTAACCTTAGTTTGTGGATTTACTAGCTGACCAAGGATTTGTTCCAGTACCTGTAACATCAAGGATTCAGCTTGGAGCAGTATCTCCTGTGGCATGAGAAATCCCCTTGTCTCCAAAGCCCTTAGCAGCCACTCCTGTTCCAGCCAGAGAGAAGCCAGCTATTCTACCTGACTGTTGGCTGTGCCCTCTTTTATCAGTTTAGTCAAAACCTCTCCTTACTTCCCTTAACTTTATTAAACAGTTTACATAACTTCCTGTTTGTTTCCTTCTCCACAAGGACCCACTATTGTGTAGTTTAACCCCTGGCTAGAGCTAGTGGAACAGTTGCTCTCAACTGGCATTTTCTCAGTCCTGTCACCACTCATTCCCAAGCTCTGTCCTTTACTTGTGGGAGTGGGTGTGATTCCCTTATGTGATTTGTGTCCTGGCAGTTAACCAACTCACCCCATCATTCCTCCTCCTCCCTCAACTACTCCCCAGTGTTTTATTTACCCGCTACACAGGTAACTCAAGTTTGCTAAAAAGACATCCTTGTGATCTCTAGTGATGTCCAAGATAGTGTGTTAAAATGACAAAAGTGAGTCTGGCCACCCTAGGAGCTGCCAATGGGTCCCCGAGGCTGTTGTAATGCAAGGTGGTTAACAGAAACTTTTGCTTCTGTAATTTCTAACGGTCACAAAACGTCAGTTAAACATCTTAGAATCTTGAGAAAGTCAGTTAGAACTTAAAGCTATAAACAGAGGTGAAGTTCCAACTGACGGAGGCTTTTGCCTTCTGGCTTTCGCTGTGGCTGGAGGCTTTTGCTTTGGCCTTTTGGCTTTGGCCTAATTGCTTCGGCCTTGGCCTGGGCTTATTTTGTTTGTGGAAATTTGGACCTATCTCATTTCTCTGGACCTCTCCCTGATCTCCCATCTCCATCCCTCCCCTTCCCTGATTTTCCCTTGGGCTCTGGTTGGAAGGGAGGGCTTGATGATCGAACATTGTGGGTTTTAGTTTTTTTTTTTAGATAATTGGAGTATCCTCAAATAAGTTACCCCTAGATTTGATAAAGACTTTTCTTAAAAGGCAGTTAAATCTTCCTGACTGGGAGAGCCGGTCTAAACCGCTCTGAGACCCATCCCCCACCATCACCCCTCTCCCTAGCAGCAGTTGGGAAATCCTGAACCCCTCTCCCCTTCTGATTGACCCTGGTATTAATAAATCCCCTTGTGACCTATTCAAACCCTGTGGTGAGTCATTGTGTGGAAAATTAAGACAAGGGCTCAAGAGGAAGGAATCATTTTCTTTTATTTCTTGAGAAAACTCGGGCATACATCTTGGCAGGAAGTACCTCCCTCAAGACTTCCTCCAGCCATCAGTTTGACTGGCAGGGAGGGGCCCCCTCGACTCCTTCCAAAAGAGACTGGAGAAACTAACAAGAGAAACCCTCCAGTCAAATCTAAACGTTTCTTACTGGCCCTAGTTTTCCTCCTGGTATTCTCTGTCTCAAGGCTCTGGGAATAAACCTGTTTGAGCTGCCCTCTCCTACATACCCCATTTCCTTTACCTCCTATATATCTTCCCTTACCTTCTTTCCTTCTCCAATCACCTTATAATCACCCTAATATTCCCATGTATACTCTCTCACACCCAAAATGCACTTTCATTTGACCCTACTCAGACTATTTACTTACTTTTTTATAACATTAATTGGCGAGCCTCCTCCTATCACCTTATAATCCCATATTCCCCTTTATCTTTCCTCACACCCACCTACTCAGCTTATTTACTTTCTTTTTTAAAATTTAAACATTTATTAATATTCATTTTTGACATGGTTACATGATTCATGCTCCTACTTTCCCCTTCACGCCCCCGCACTCCCCCCACCCATGGCCGATGCACATTTCCACTGGTTTTGTCATGTGTCCTTGATCAAGACCTATTTCCAAATTGTTGTTAGTTGCATTGGTGTGGTAGTTTCGAATCCACATCCTTAATCATGTCCACCCCGACCCATGTGTTCAAGGAGTTGTTTTTCTTATATGTTTCCTCTCCTGCAGTCCTTCCTCTGAATGTGGGTAGGTTCTTTACCATAAATCCCTCAAAATTGTCCTGGGTCATTGTCTTGCTGCTGGTACAGAAGCCCATTACATTCGATTTTACCACACTATATCAGTCTCTGTGTACAATGTTCTTCTGGCTCTGCTCCTTTTGCTCTGCATCAGTTCCTGAAGGTCTCTCCAGTTCGCCTGGAACTCCTCTAGTTTATTATTCCTTTTAGCACAATAGTATTCCATCACCCGCATATACCACAGTTTGTTCAGCCATTTCCCAATTGAAGGACATACCCTCCTTTTCCAGTTTGTTGCCACCACAAAAAGCGCAGCTGTAAATATTTTCGCACAAGTCTGTTTATCTATGATCTCTTTGGGGTACAAACCCAGCAATGGTGTGGCTGGATCAAAGGGCAGGCATTCTTTTATAGCCCTTTGAGCATGATTCCAAATTGCCAGCCAGAATGGTTGGATCAGTTCACAGCTCCACCAGCAATGCATCAATGTCCCAATTTGGCCACATCCCCTCCAACATTCATGACTCTCCCCTTCTTTCATTTTAGCCAATCTGCTAGGTGTGAGGTGATACCTCAGAGTTGTTTTGATTTGCATTTCTCTAATTATTAGAGATTTGGAACACTTTCTCATGTGCTTGTTGACACTTTTGATTTCTTTACCTGAAAATTGCCTGTTCGTGTCTCTTGCCCATTTATCAATTGGGGAATGGCTTGATTTTTTATACAATTGCTTTAACTCCTTGTATATTTGAGTAATTAGACCCCTGTCAGAGTTTTTCGTTATAAAGATTTTTTCCCAATTTGTTGTTTCCCTTCTGATTTTGACTACATTGTTTTTGTTTGTACAGAAGCTTTTTAGTTTAATATAATCAAAACCATTTAATTTACATTTTGTAATTTTCTCTAACTCTTGCTTGGCTTTAAAGTCTTTCCTTTCCCAGAGATCTGACAAGTATACTATTCTGTGTTCACTTAACTTATTTATAGTTTCCCTCTTTATATTCAAGTCGTTCACCCATTCTGAATTTATCTTGGTGTAGGGTGTGAGATGTTGATCTAGACCTAATCTCTCCCATATTGTTTTCCAAATTTCCCAGCAGTTTTTGTCAAATAGTGGATTCATGTCCCAAAAGTTAGGCTCTTTGGGTTTATCATACACTGTCTTGCTGATGTCATTTACCCCAAGTCTATTCCACTGATACTCCTCTCTGTCTCTTAGCCAGTACCATACTGTTTTGATGACTGCTGCTTTATAGTATAGTTTAATATCTGGTACTGCCAGGCCCCCTTCCTTCACATTTTTTTTTCATTATTTCCCTTGATATTCTTTTTTTTTTTTTTAAACCCTTAACTTCTGTATATTGACATATAAGTGGAAGAGTGGTAAGGGTAGGCAATGGGGGTCAAGTGACTTGCCCAGGGTCACACAGCTGGGAAGTGTCTGAGGCCGGATTTGAACCTAGGACCTCCCGTCTCTAGGCCTGGCTCTCAATCCACTGAGCTACCCAGCTGCCCCCTCCCTTGATATTCTTGATCTTTTGTTATTCCAAATGAACTTTGTTATAGTTTTTCCTAATTCAGTGAAAAAGTTTTTTGGTAGTTTGATAGGTATGGCGCTAAATAGGTAAACTAATTTGGGTGGAATGGTTAACGCTCCTCCTCCCCATGAGCAATCGATGTTTTTCCAATTGTTTAGATCTAGTTTTAATCGTTTGGAAAGTGTTTTGTAATTGTTTTCATATAATTGCTGTGTTTGTTTTGGTAGGTAGATTCCTAAGTATTTTATATTGTCTAGGGTGATTTTAAATGGTGTTTCTCTTTCTACTTCTTGCTGCTCTAATGTGTTGGAAATGTAAAGAAATGCTGATGATTTATGTGCATTTATTTTGTATCCTGCAACTTCGCTAAAGTTGTTGATTATTTCTACAAGCTTCTTAGTTGATTCTCTAGGATTTTTTAAGTAGACCATCATATCATCTGCAAAGAGTGATAGCTTAGTCTCCTCCTTACCTATTTTGATACCTTCAATTTCTTTTTCTTCTCTAATTGCAACTGCTAGTGTTTCTAGTACTATGTTGAATAATAGAGGTGATAATGGCCATCCTTGTTTCACTCCTGATCTTATTGGGAAGGCTTCTAATTTATCCCCATTGCATATGATGTTTGTTGATGGTTTTAGGTATATACTGTTTATTGTTTTTAGGAAGGGCCCTTCTATTCCTATACTTTCCAGTGTTTTCAATAGGAATGGATGCTGTATTTTGTCAAAGGCTTTTTCAGCATCTATGGAGATAATCATGTGATTTTTGTTTGTTAGACTGTTGATATGGTCAATTATGTGGATGGTTTTCCTAATGTTGAACCATCCTTGCATTCCTGGTATAAATCCCACCTGATCGTGGTGGATGATCCTCTTGATTACTTGATGGAGTCTCTTTGCTAAGTGTTCTATTTAAGATTTTTGCATCTATGTTCATTAGGGAGATTGGTCTGTAGTTTTCTTTCTCTGTTTTTGATCTCCCTGGCTTTGGAATCAATACCATATTTGTGTCATAAAAGGAATTTGGTAGGACTCCTTCTTTGCTTATCATATCAAATAATTTGTATAGTATTGGTATTAGTTGCTCTTTGAATGTCTGATAGAATTCACTTGTGAATTCATCAGGCCCTGGTGATTTTTTCTTAGGGAGTTCTTTGATGGCTTGTTCAATTTCTATTTCTGATATGGGATTATTTAGGTATTCTATTTCTTCTGCTCTTAATCTAGGCAATTTATATTTTTGTAAATATTCATCCATATCTCCTAAATTGTTATATTTATTGCCATATAATTGGGTGAAATCGTTTTTAATGATTGCCTTAATTTCCCCTTCATTAGAGGCGAGGTCTCCCTTTTCATCTTTGATACTGTCAATTCGGTTTTCTTCTTTTCTTTTTTTTTTATTAGATTGACCAGTACTTTGTCTATTTTATGTGTTTTTTCGAAATACCAGCTTCTAGTCTTATTTATTAATTCAATAGTTCTTTTACTTTCGATTTTATTAATTTCTCCCTTGATTTTTAGTATTTCTAATTTAGTTTTCATCTGGGGATTTTTAATTTGCTCGCTTTCTAATTTTTTGAGTTGCATGCCCAATTCATTAATCTCTGCCCTCCCTAATTTGTTAATATATGCACTCAAGGATATGAATTTCCCCCTGAGTACTGCCTTGGCCGCATCCCACAGAGTTTGGTAGGATGTCTCATCATTGTCATTTTCTTCAATGAAATTGTTGATTGTTTCTATGATTTCTTCTTTGACAAATTGGTTTTGGAGAATCATGTTATTTAATTTCCAATTAGTTTTTGATTTGCCTGTCCAGGTGCCCTTACTAATTATTATTTTTATTGCATTATGATCTGAGAAGGTTACATTTATTATTTCTGCTCTTTTGCATTTGTTTGCAATGATTCTATGCCCTATAATATGGTCAGTCTTTGTGAATGTGCCATGTGCAGCTGAAAAGAAGGTGTATTCCTTTTTGTCCCTATTTATTTTTCTCCACATATCAATTAAATCTAATTTTTCTAGGACTTCATTCACCTCTCTTACCTCTTTCTTATTTATTTTTTGGTTTGATTTATCTAGATCTGAGAGAGGAATATGTAGATCTCCCACTAGTATGCTTTTACTATCTATTTCCTTCTTGAGCTCTGCCAGTTTCTCCTTTATGAATTTGGATGCTATGCCACTTGGTGCATACATATTGAGCAGTGTTATTTCCTCATTGTTTATACTGCCTTTAATCAGGATGTAATGACCTTCCCTTCTTTTTTAATCATATCTATTTTTACTTTGGTTTTGTCAGAAATCATAATAGCCACCCCTGCCTTCTTTTTCTCATTTGTCACCCAAAAGATTTTGCTCAAGCCCTGAACCTTAAACTTGTGTATGTCCACCCATCTCATATGTGTTTCTTGTAGACAACATATGGTAGGATTTTGGTTTCTAATCCACTCTGCTATTTGCTTCCGTTTTATGAGCGAGTTCATCCCATTCACATTCAGATTTATAATCATCAGTTGTGCATTTGCTGACATTTTCATAGCCTCCCCTATTCCTACCCCCTTTTTCTTAAACTATTTCCTTTTAAAGCAGTGATTTGCTTTAAGCTGGTATCCCTTATCCCCTCCCTTGATTAACTTCCCTTTCTACCCCCTCCCTTATTTTTCCCCTCTTTTTGTTTTTAAAGGCCTTATGGATTCCCTCCCCTTTCTTCTCCCCTCCCTTTTTTGATCTCCCCACTCCCCTGCTCCCCTTGGTTTATCCCTTCTGACTTTCTCAGAAGGGTTAGATAAGAGTTTTATGTCCCAATGGATAGTATAGCTACTCTTCCCTCTCTGGGTTGTTTACACTGAGAGTAAGGTTTGATCATTACCTCTTAATGCTCTCTTCCTCTCCTTCTTATAATAGTACTTGTCCCCTCTCCTTCCCATGCCCTCTTTGTGTGTAATAGAATATCCTATTTTTCTTATTCACTCAAGTTTCTCTTGGTGTCCCCTACTATTCACCCCCTCTTTCCCATCCCCCATATCATCTTAGATTATTTAGTGTTCCACCCTCTCCCTGTGAATTATTCTTCTGTTTACTATAATAGTGAATACTATAATAGTGAATAGAGTTTACTACAGAGAATTATACATAACATTTCTCTACATAGGAATATAGATAATTAGATCTTACTGAGGCCCTTAAAAAGGCAAATTTAAAAATTATGAGTTTTCTTACTTTCCCCTCTGTTTCTTATTTACCTTTTCATGTTTTTCTTGATTTTTGTGGTTGGATCTCAAACTTTCCATTTAGTCCCGGTCTTTTCTGTGCAAATACTTGGAATTCTTCAATTTTGTTGAATGTCCATACTTTCCCCTGGAAGTATCTAGTCAATTTTGATGGGTAGTTGATCCGTGGTTGCAGGCCCAGCTGTCTTGCCTTTCTGAATATCATATTCCAAGCCTTGTGGTCTTTTAGCGTGGAGGCTGCCAGATCCTGTGTGATCCTGATTGGTGCTCCTTGATATTTGAATTGTCTCTTTCTGGCTTCTTGTAAGATTTTTTCCTTTGCTTGGAAGCTCTTGAATTTGGCAATTATATTTCTGGACGTTTTCTTTTCTGGATCGAATGTCGCGGGTGTTCTATGGATCCTTTCAATGTCTATATTGCCCTCTTGTTGTAGGACTTCAGGGCAATTTTGCTGAATAATTTCTTTTAGTATGGAGTCCAGGTTTCTATTAATTTCTGGTTTTTCTGGAAGACCAATGATTCTCACATTGTCTCTTCTAGACCGGTTTTCTTGGTCTGTCACTCTCTCATTGAGATATTTCATGTTTCCTTCTATTTTTTTCAGTCTTTTGACTTTGTTTTATTTGTTCTTGTTGTCTTGAGAGATCATTAGCTTCTAATTGCTCAATTCTAGCCTTTAGGGACTGGTTTTCGGCTCTAATCTTTTCGTTTTCAGCTATGATGTTTTGGTTTTCCTTTTCAATCTGGTCATTTCTGGTGTTGAATTTGCTCATCAGTTTATTTGATTTCTGAGCCTCACTTTCCAATTGCAAGATTCTACCTTTTAAACTGTTATTTTCTTGCCAGATCTCTTCCATCTTCCTCAAAATCTCAGTTTTGAACTCTTCCAGAGCTTGTGACCCGTTTTCCTTATTTGAGGAGGGTCCGGATGCTTGTTTGTTCTCTTCCTCTGTTTGCTCGGTTGTCTGGATTTTCTCTGTGTAAAAGTTGTCGAGTGTTAAAGACTTTTTTTTCTTGTTGTTATTCTTTCTCTTCTGAACTTCCTGAGTCTGGGTAGCCATCATTAGCCCAGCAGCTTCTCAGCTTTATCCTCACGCTCAGGGTCTATCTGTGGTCTTTTGGCTCCTGAGGTCTGAGGTCTGGTTTTTTTCCAAGGTCAAGCCCCCTGGTGGACCCCCTTGCTTGGTCCTCTGCCAGAGGTTTCTTTACAAGTCTCAGGGCGCTGCTTCCACAGTCTATACTGGTTCCCCACTCAGGGTTTCAGAGCCTTAGCTCGTGGCTGTGTCTGCCTCCTCCCACGCCTCCGCCCTGCTCCTGTCCTCTGCGCCTGTGCTCAGAGTTCGTGTGCATTCTTTAGCTTTTTGGGGACCTAAATCTTGCTGCTCTCAGGAACAGGCCCTGGAGCTGCCAATGACTCGATGGGTGCCCCAAACTTGCTCTATTTCTTTTTAGCTGGCTTCAGCGCTATAGGTGGTGTGTGTGGAGGGGGTGGGGGTGGGGGTGGGGTGGTTGCTCAGCCCGCGATTTAGTGAGAGCTGTTTCACCCCTTTATAGCATGGAAATGTTCCACGTACCTTCCACGCTGCACCCTGTTGTGGGGTT
>NC_058130.1:801236820-801253916 GCF_016433145.1 Gracilinanus agilis | reverse complement strand
CCCAAAATGGGGTCATGAAGAATTGGATGCCTCTGAACAACAACAATACTTAGATACCAGAGAGATCAAGACAAATAGGTGTCTGCAATCAGGTAGGCAGGCAAGAGGAAGGATCTGGTAACACCAAAATTCATAGAGCAAGAGGATATGCCATGGGCTGAATCATCAGAGGTCCAGACAAGGCACACATCATTATGAAAGACAGAAAAAGCAAATGGGAACGATGTAAAGCATTGGCATTTGCAGAACCAATGTCCTTACCCAGTGATGGCCCCTTTTATGAAATCACCTGAAGATCCATATGTCAGAGCAGAGTTTTACACCAAATGTTTTCTCTGGGACCACCTTGATATGGGCTTCCTCATTGCCAGAGACCAAGAAATTCTCTGCTGGGTATCCTAGATCTGCTGGGGGTCATAAATTAAGAGCTAAAAAGGAAATCTAATGCAACTCCCTCATTGTACAGATGAGGAAATCTAGGATGTGAGGATGCCTTTTTATCCGGATATTTAGGGAAGGTGATCAAAGGGTAATAATCAAAATATTACGATAGGAATCAAGGCAGATCAAAAGAAAAGTCATCCAGGAGATTAGAGGGACTTTGGACTGAGGCACTGGGTGTTGGGATATAACCTACTACCATATTGTGGACAATTCTGAACTTATAGGCGAGAGCACATCTGACTGGAAATAAGGAATAGGAAAGAGAAAGGAAAAATTCTTATGTAAAAAAAGCTTCTGTTATAAAAATAACATAAGTAATTTTATAAATATCAAAGAATTGATTAACCAGAATGTAACTATGATGCCACTTTCCATCTGCAGCTCTGTTGGGTTTCAACACCATGGAACAAGATGCCCTTGATAACTTTCCCCTAATAACACTCTTTCCCAGCTTCCTTTTCTGTGTCTTCTTTCCATATTAGATTATAAGCTCCTTGAGATCAGGGACTATCTTTCTTTTTTTTTTTCATATCCTCAGAACATAGCACAGTGCCTGGCACATAGTAGGTACTTAATAAATGTTTACTGAATTTAATTGAGCATTTTGAAAAAAATTGCAATGGATAATATTTAAAATAAATTTACACGTAGCAGGAAAAAAACCAGAAAGGTAGGAAAAGAAAGAAGAAGGGGAATAAAGGTACCCACCTATTAGAAGAGAAAGATCGGAAATTGTAGGGATCAGAATCAGAATCAGAGTACTTGTTCAAATGTACAGGGTCTGATGCACTGTTAAGGAAAGGGAAATGTATTTATTATGTAAGAGAATGTCATTTAGAGAGGTATGCAAGTAACCTTATTTCTGTTACATGTCCAAAAAAAGTTGTAAAATGAGTAGTTATGTCAGAATACCTTTTTATAATCTATTTTTTAGTCATCACTGCTTTTCACTGGGGTATTAACAAAAAAGACTATATCAAAGTGAATTATACTTACCCAACCTTTCTCTGACGTATACTCTACTGAATCTTAAAGTAAGAATCTTCTGGATAGCTAAATAATTGATGAAAAGCTTAAGCAGATTGAATGTAAAGACATTCTTATATTGTAGTGGTCATTGATATCTGATCTAATGAAAATAAGTGTCAACACTGGAGACAACAAATAAAATGAACAACTACAAAGAATATGTTCATATTCTCCAAATGAGTCCTAAATCATGGCTGTGTCAATAGCACCTGCAAAAAAAAATCTACCTGTTTTCTTTCTGGACTTCTCTTTCCTTTTCTTTTGCATTTAAGGGAGAGTCCTCAAAATCATAAGAGAAAAGGTGAAAAGGAGTATGTGGTATATAAGGCAACTTTTCTACCACTGGAGATGCTTTCTGATGTGTAGAAGCTGATGAGGAAGCAGTAAAAACTGACACAGACGATGGCAAATGAGAAGCATGATACAGGGGTGATCCAGGAGATGAACCAGGCACAAATGATGAGTTGCAAGATGGACTCTTTGATTTATCACTTGGAGAAATCCACTTTTCTTGAGCCATTGCACTTGTGGCAGCTGAAATTTCTGAACTCTCTGAAATGTTATCATTTTCAACTTGATTTATCTCTGATGGAGAGTTGACTTCACTGTAAGAAAGAGTTGTAGTAGAGAGGGAAGGTAATGGGTAAGAAAATAAGATTTAAGGAGTGAAGGGGAAAAAAAGTAAGGTTAAAGCAATCCCTAAAGTTAATATCACTTGAATCTAGTTCTGTCCATTTGCTGGCAGCAGAACTATATATGCCCTGAAGAATTTGACTATATATTTGACTAAAAACAATGAGGTCCCTAAGCCACTGGGTTGACTCTCTGGGGGCCAAGGGAAGAAGTTATCAAATGGGCCCAGTTTAATGAACATTTGGAACCCACACGGTGCAAGACCAAGGCCATCTAGAAAGCTCCCAGTCCCTTAAATCCCCCTTTACCTCAAACCCTAAATTTCATTTGAATTACAGAATTTGAACTTCATTCTTTGTCTTAGGTCAAACAGACTTTTTTCATCATTAGGAGGAAAGAAAGCAAAGAAAGGTAATATATCAAGGCTTCTGAGTGATATATATATATATATATACATATATACATATATGTATATATATATATGAAAACCATTCTATAAAATCATTTTATGAAAGGAAATTCTGAGGAGAAAAGTGGGAACAGAGATGAATAAATGGAAAAAGGTAATGGTGACAAACAATANTATATATATATATATATACATATATACATATATGTATATATATATATGAAAACCATTCTATAAAATCATTTTATGAAAGGAAATTCTGAGGAGAAAAGTGGGAACAGAGATGAATAAATGGAAAAAGGTAATGGTGACAAACAATACTGAAAGCAGAGGTTGGGAGGCATTGAAGACTAATTTTCTTGACCTCATAACTTTGGTATTGCTAATTCTATCCATTGAGCCAGCCAATCAGAATGACAAGCTCTTTTAGACACACACAGTTCTGTCACATTTGTATAATTATATTAAAACAAATGCTTCATCTAAAAGCATTCCCTCTGTACAATGGGATATGTTCCTTCTACTTCTTTCTCAGAAATTGAGAACTTGGACTCATTTTAAGCAAGCCACTGAATTTTTCCTTGGCTTCTGTTTCCTTATCAGTATAGTTAGGCAGTGTAGATGGTCTCTGAGGTCTTAGGACTCTTAGCTAAGATTCATGTTTTGATTTTTATTCTTTGTAGGTTGTATTTCAGGATTTAAAGATTTAGGGTCACAGATTTAGAGGTGGAAATCCTTGGAGATCATCAATCTTTAATTTTATAGATTTTAACTTATATTTTTTATATTTTTTAAATATTTTAAAAATTAATTTATAGACTTCATTTTATAGATGAGGAAAGGGAGGCTTAGAAGAGTTACACAGCTTGTTGAACAGATGGAAAGTGGAAAAACCAGAATTCAAACCTGGGACTTTTGATTAGGAACATGGTACTCCTTCTACCACATCCTATTATTTGTATTTCTAATTACTATTCTCTAGGGATTTAAAGGGTTTGGGATTTTTTTAACCTTCTCAGGCCTCAGTTTCCTCATCTGTACAATGAGTTATTGAATTAGATAGTTTCTGAAGTTCCTTCTTGTTCTTGTCACTTAAGTGAAATACAGGCCAATCTACTTAAAAAGCAGCCAATGACATTAGTAAAGTGAATTAGTATTGAAACTTTTAGATATGAGCCCAACTAGGGAGTGCATACAACCATGGTACCTCTCTTTAACCTGACAGGAGGCATCTTCCTCTCTCTCATCCTCTGAATTGGGTTCTGTGATTGGTTGCTCTTCTTCTTCAAATTCTTCCTCCTCATCCTCCTCCTCCTCTCTGAGATAAAGCCAAGGAAAGAGACAGGCATATAGAAAGAGACAAGGTGGAAGAATGATGAGTTACACAAATAAACTGCACAGAAAACTGAGAAAAAGAAGGAAGAAAAAAAGGTGGAATTGAGGAATTGATGAAGACAACACATATTGCTGGCAGAGAAGATGAAAAACTCCTAAGAAATCTTCATCATAGGAGGCAGAGATACAGAGATAAGAGTTCTGTAATTAAAGTCACAGGGACCTGGGTTGAATTCCTTGACATTCACATATTAGCTGTGTGCCTTTGGGTAATCCTTAAATCATCCTGGGCCTTGGTTTCCTTATATGTAAAAGAAAAGGGTTGGATTAAGTGACCTCTAGGGCCCTGTGTAGCTCCAAGAACACGATGCTGTGATTAGAGCTGGCAGCCTTAGATCATATGTCAGATAGCAAGTGGTCAGACTTTTTTTGAAAGGTGGCCTGGATGACAATAAATAATCCTTCCTGAGTTTAGGGATTGCTGCTGCCAGCAATGAGAGTTAGAAGGCAAAGCCTATAAGTATTCTGTGACTTTCCCCTTTAGGTCTATGAGTTAGATGTCTTGGGTGCCAGTTCTGGCTTTGTCACTAATTAGCTGTGTGACCTTAGGACCTTAGCTAAATCATTTTTAGTTTTCTAGGCCTATCTTTCTTCACTTGTAACAAAAGGATGGTGAATGAGATGGGCCTCTGAGGCCCCTTCTTGCTCTAAAATGACTAAGACTCCTGCCCCATGCTTGACAACAGCTCTGGCTTGATTTAGAACAGAATTTCATTTCCAAAAATTTTGTCTCTAAATTTACTAAAACAAAAACTCCATATATAAATTTAAGAGTTAAAAAGAGTTCCATAGATTTTTACCTTACTTCTCATTCCTAAAGACTACTTTTTCTTAAATTTGTGTTTGGTTCTTCTCAACTATTCTCCTAATTACATGTGAACCAGTAAAATATTGTGTTCCCTTGACTTCTTGCTCCAATGGATATACTTCGAGATGGCAATAAATCTGGCTTTTTGATCTGGTCCTGGCACTGTTTTCAGCTAAGCTAGTCAAGCGTGCTCTCTCTCCTCTCTTTTCTGTTTCCTCCCTCCCTCCCTCCCTGCCCTCCTTCCTTCCTTCCTTATTTCCTTTCTTCCCTCCCTCCCTCCTTCCTTTCTCTCTCTCTTCCTTCCTTCATTTCTTTCTTTTTTCCTTTTTTCTATCCCCTTACCTTCTGTCTTAGAATTAACGTTGAGTATTGGTTCCAAGGCAGAAGAGCAATAAGGGCTGGGCAATGGGAGTTAAGTGACTTGTTCAGGGTCCCACTGCAAGGAATCTGAGGCCAAGTCTGCACCCAAGATCTTCTGTCTCTAGGCCTGGTTCTCTATCCACTAAATTGCTTAGCTGCCCCCAAACACATACTTTCAATGCGTAATTCTCCCTTGCTCACACGTTACTGAAATCAGACTATAACATTATCATTAATGTGCACTCTCCCCATTTTCAAATGTACCAAAGAACTGCCTTATAATAATTAGAATCTCACAGAATTTATAGAACAGCCTTTGAGCTAGAAGAGTCCTTAAAAACCATTTAATCCTGCTTCCTCCATTATATAACAACTAAGGAATTTGAAGCCATTGAAAAATCAACAAAGCAGTCAATAAGCATCTATTAAGAACCTGGTATATTCCAGACATGGGCAGGAGACATAGGAAAATCCAAAGTAAAAGGGAAACATTCCCTGCTCTCAAGGAGCTTACAATCTAGTGCATGGAGGCTACAGCCATCCAAAGGTATTTAAAAAATAGAACTAATCCCCTCCCCAAAATAACTTGGGAGAGAACGCATTAGCAACTGAGGATATCAGGAGGGGATAAATGTAGAAGCTCTTGAACTGCACATGTAAGGGCTAGAAACATTCTATGAGACAGAGGCAAGAAGGAAATATATGCCAAGTATAGGCTGGACAGATAGAAACAATCATTCTATCTTGAAGGGCTTTACATGCCTGAAGAGGTCCTTTTAGTTTGTCCCAGAGATAATAGGAAGCCCCTGGAATGTATACTCCAGGGGAATGGTGGTAAGCCATGCACTTGAGGGAAATAATTTTGGAAGCTATGTGGAGGATCGACTGGGGTGGAGAAACACCAGAGGCTTTGCAACAATCCAGATGGATGGAGATAAAGACTGAATTATGAAGGTATCTATGTGAGTGGTTAACAGGGTATGAATGTGAGAGATGATGTGGAGGAGAAATAAGATTTGGCAAGAGACTGAAATATGTGGGATGAGGGAGAGTGAGGCATCAGGGCTCACATAGAGGTCAAAAACTTGGGTGACTGAGAAGATGGTGATGCATTCAAGTGAAACATGCAAGTTTGAAAGAAGGTCAGGTTTTAAGAATTGAGTAAGAGGAGAAAACTCCATTTAGGATATGTTGTTGTGCCTCACCTACAATTACAAAATCAGCAAAAAAAAAAAAAAAAAAAAAAAAAAAAAAAAAAAAAAAAAAAAACAGTATGGAAGCAGAATGTAGATCTTCTGCCTTCTTCATCACATGCCAAACTCTTAATGATTCTTTGGCTAAAAATTTATGTAAACGCTAATGAAGACTGAACAAGTCTTCTGAATTTTCTTTTCAAGACATGGTACCTACTTTAATCTGAGGTAAATGACTCTGAACTGATGCATTTTGTCCAAAATAACATTTCCAGGTGGACCTTCCAGTTATTTGGTTATGCTGAATACTTGGAACAATGATAAAACCAATGTGCCTGCTTTAACTTCAAGCCTCAAAGAATCAGTAAGAATTCTAGCAAAATGAGAATTAGCTGTGTGTGGCTTATTTGTTTTAATATATTGATTCCCCACCCCCCACCCCCAGCACAAAGTTCATGTGATTGGATTGTCCATTTGACTAATGCCACTCTTGCAGGAGCTGAATTGGGGACTTGCATGCATAATGCCACAAATGGAATTCACCAAAGTAAATACAAGGGCTGTAACTTAGATCCCTCTTCTTTGTAGCTGCTATTTTCCCATAGTATTCATGAAGCCTCCCCTAGTCCTGGTCCTACAGATAATGACTATGTAACCTTGAATATGTCACTTAATCTCATCAAGCCTTCAGTTTCCTTGTTTGTAAAATAAGGTTTGTTGGACTAAATTATCTCTAAGGTCCCTTCCATCTCTCAGATTCTTTGGTATTCACTTTGCAGGAATGCATGTAATGCTTAAAGTCAGACCAAACTGTATTAAATCTCAAAGTCCTCAGGGGATGCTGTTCAGCCCCACTTCTATGTTTCCAGCCATTTGGGACCACGAAGGGAAGTAAGAACAGCAGTAAGAATGCCTGGAAACCTGCCTCTTACATCTTCTCCTGCTTGGCCTTCTTCCTACTCCCTGATCTGGTTAACCCCAAACACATGTTCAAATGAGCATTTAACTAAGCCTTGTTTTTAAAAGGGGAATCCCTTTCCAGGAAAAGTTTCAGAAGTTTCTTTTTGGTAGTTAGTTGTTTGTAACTGTGTGTGATGAAACCACTTAGAATCTGTTCTAAAGTCTTGTTCAGTTTTCTGTTGGAGTATTGTTTTACCATTATATCTTGGTATCAACTTGAGTGTGAAACTAGAAGCTCTTGGAAGACAAGAGGCTGGCCATTATGGTCTCCAAAGCAAGAAGATAGCTAAGAACAGTTGCTAAGTGAACCAGCTGAGAAATTTTCAAAGTATAAGCCTTGTTCAATGTATTTTTCTAAAATGTCATCTTGTCTCGTAGAGCAGGAAGCAGCTTGAGAGTCCATGTAGGAAGGGGCAAGATCTCTTTCTGTTTTAAGCAGAGAACAAAACTACCCCCTTTCTCATTCTGAAGGAGCAATAACTAGAGCACAACTAGGATCACTGTAGAAACAAGCTCACGTGATCACATTCTCTTAAGTCTTCTTTTCCATTCAAGGATGGTCCTTAATTTATGCTTCTTAACTTTCCCTTGCAGTCTTTCTAGCCTATTTTCATATTTCTATCCTTTCAGTCAACCTGGACTGTGATTTGTCCTCTGGTCAAAGCATTCCATCTCTCATCCCTATTCCTTCAAAAAAGTAGTCCCCCTCATCTGGAGGATACTTCCTCTGCACCTTTCCCTCAAAGAATCCTTACCTTCCTTCACAGAACAACTTGAGTGGCAGTCCTCATCGGAGGTATTTTCTGATCATCTCCCCATTCCCCAATACCTCAGTTATTAGTTTTATTTTGTTTTAAAAAACTCTTATTTTCTGTCCTAGTAAGAACTCTAAGACAGAAGGGCAAAGCCTAGGCAAAAAAAAAATTGTTTTAATCCTCACCTTCCATCCTGTGTATCAGTTCCAAGGCAGAAGAGTAGTGAGGGCAAGGATATGGGAGTTAAAAAACTTGCCCAGGATCACACAGCTAGGAAGTGTCTGAGGTCAGATCTAAACCCTGGACCTCCCATCTCTAGGCTGCCTCTCAATCCACTGAGCCATCTATTTGCCCCCTTAATTTTTATTCTTGAAAGAAGTCTTGGAAGGCAATAGAGAGTGCTGCTGCTGAGAAGTCACTCTGAAATAATAACAGCCAAAGAATGTCACTGCCTTATTTGAGACCATTCAAAATCCTGCATCTGTTGCTCTTGTCCTCATGCCCTCACGACATGAGCAGATGATTTCTATCAACTTCTCCAGACAATCTTTCAAGGGATCTCCATGCACCAACTTAATTTAAAAGTCCCAAATGAATCCATTCTGGGTACTTAGAGACAAGTCATAGGACTGTTTTCATCATTTTTCCTGAAGTTGTCTAAATCAATCAATCAACAATGTACTACATGCCGGGCACTCCTAGACTCAGAGAATACAAAGTCAAAAATGGTATAATTTCTCCCCCCAAAGTTTATATTCTAATAGAATATATGAACTATCTACAAGGTCAGGGGAGTAGGGGAAGCGCTAGTAGCTGGGGGATCAGAAAAAGCCTTAGGTAGGAGGCTGTGCTTTAACTAAGCTTTGAAGAAACTGAGATGAAAGAGAGAATGCTGCCTGCCTTTCATATTGAATGTGAAAGCCACACTGACTTCTGGTAATACCCTGTCACTGATATGGATTGCTCATCTGTACAACTAGATATGTGCTAATGCCTTCCCTGCAAAGAAAGGATAAGGAATATCTCACTAGTGGCCATGGTAGACACATTCCTACAGATGTTTATGTCTGTACAGGCATACAATTGATATATTTTTGAAATTCCATGGAATATGTTCTTCTTTCTGTAGTTGTTCATTTAGTCATGTCTGACTCCTTGTGACCCTGTGATCGATACTTGTCCATAGGGTTTTCTTGGCAGACATTGGAATGGTTCGCCATTCAGGCAAACAGAAGTTTAAAATGACTTATCTAGGGTCCATAGCTAGGAAGCATCTGAGGCTGGATTTGAACTCATGCCATTCTGACTGGCACTCTGTCTCCTTCTTTTTATATCTTTCTAAATAACAGCCAGAAATGGATGGGTAACAGGAATTGAGGGGAATAACTAGAACCACTACTGGACAGACTCAAAATTCCAAAAGATTTTTGTAGGCTAGCATAAAAGATTGACGCTGATAGAAGTCCAGTGTTGAAAGGACCTGAATTTGAATCTTGATTGCCATTTACTATTGTGTGACTTTGAATAAATAACATAAAGCAGATAGGCAAACAATTTAAAAATATAAAAATCATTCCTAGCTTGCAGGGCAAACAAAAACAAACGGGCTGCATTTGGCCCCAAAGGCCATAGTTTTCCAGCCCTTAATTTAAACATTCTAGGTCTCATTTTCTCATCTATAAAATATGGGGGTCACATGGACTTTGACATCCTTTCAAGCTCTATATCTGTGATATTGTAATAAGATGCCATTAAATTGGGAAAATGTAAATTATTAATATGAGTTAAAAAATCATTGGGACAAGTACAGAGTAGATGAGGTCTGGTTAGAATATATTTCCATGAAAATAAGACTTAAAGCTTATTTCAAATTAATGGTGTGACAGGGCAGCAAAAGAAGATAATTTGATCTTGGACTACATTGATAAAATCATAATATCGAGAACAAGGAAAATAGCACCACTGTTTGTCCTTCCTTGTTAAACTTCACGTTCTGTCCTGGTTTAAATTTTATCTTTAAGACCATTTTTTCCTAGGAATTACCTTTTAGAAAAGATACTGCTAAGCCAAAGTACATCAAAGGGAAAGTGACCAAGATGATAAAAGTATTCAAAGCTATGCCACATGGGAAGTAGGCTATGACGATGCTTTCCAAGGTTATGGCTTTGGCTCTCTTCTTCCTATATATTCTTGGTCTAGATAGCCAGGTAGCTCAGTGGATAGAGTGCTGGGCTTGGAATCAGGAAGAGTTGAATTCAAATTCAGTCTCAGACACTTACTGTATGACTCTGGGCAAGTTACTAAAACTCTGATTTAAACCACTGGAGAGGGAAATGGCAAGCCACTCCAGTGATTTGGACAAAAAAACCTCGTGGACAACATTGGCATACTTTGGTTCACAAGGAAATCAGACACAAATGAACAATATCACCTCTAGACAAGCAACCACCAAACCTATATCTCCAGTCCTGACTTGCTTCTTTAGATTACTTTAAAATATCTTCACATGGCTAGAAGGGACTAAAATTTAATATGTTTAAAGTCAAGCTTATTATATTTTCTCCCCAATCTCACTCTCTCTTTGTCTTCAGTATTTGTAAAATGACTCACCTCATCTCTTACATTTAAAAACTTGAGGTTCTTTGATTTTTCATTCTCCTTCAATTCTCCTATATAGTTATCAGTTCACAATTCCCTTTTATGCATTCCATAACTCATGAAATCTGTCTCCATACTTGTTCTTCTCATTGATTCCACCTTATACTAGAATTTCATTACTACCCAAATGGCCTATCATAATAGCTTCCTAACCAGTTCTAATTTCTCCTCCTTAATATGTCTTTAATACTCTTCTAGGGATCTGGTCAAGTCACTTTTCCTTCCAAAAATCTGAGTCTCTCTCTTCTTGCCTAACTAGTAAAATTCAAATTTCTTTGCCTGACATTCAAGGCTTATTTTTAAACTGTAACAATCCTATTTCCAGTCATATCCTCTTATATATCATCTGAACAAGTCAAACCAGACTCTTCTCTACTCAGTGAATAAGCTTTTATGTCTCCACAGTTACCTGTACCTTGAATGTCCTCCCTCTCTTCACCTTCTGGATTCCTAGCCATCCTTTTAATTACCAGTTCAATTGCAATTTTATTCAGGAAGCTTCCCCTGACCCTCAAACACAACCATCAGTAGTTAGTTGCCTGTGCGTGTCTTATCTCTCTGCTGATGATAATCATGGTTAGGGCAGCAGCTGCATCTGGTCCATACTTTGCCACTCTCTCAGTGCCTACTCAAACATACTACTCTGCATGTAGTAGGGGCTTAGTAAATGTTTACTGAATTGAATTGAACTGAGTTACTCCCAGAGGCATCTTCTAATCCCGAGACACTATAGTTCTTTCTTGTTGAACTAGGTAAGAATTTTCTAAATCTACAGCAAAATGTGGAAGGGGGAGCATGTTCCAGAGAATCTTTAAAATATGTTCACTGTACATTTATTTATTCAGACCGAAAGAGAAATCTGCCAGCCGTGACAGCATCTGAGATATAGCACTCATCCACTACAGGAAGATATCAGCATATATCAAATTCCACACATTAGTCACACATGTCAAAGACTAATATTTTATCAGACATGAGAGTTGAGAGTCTCAACATTTCAAACCGCAGGTGCTATGTAAATTATTTGATATCATCAAAAAATGCCCCTGTAGATGGTGAGGACTGTGAAAGAAGAGGAACCCCCAAGATGCATAGTGAAGGCACTAATAACTAGTGCTATAAAGAGAAGGAATCCTAGAAACTCATTGCCCACTATATTTGAATATTTTTGAGTAAGCCACCAAGGCAGGATGTTATGGGAAAGTTGTTTGATGGCATAAATCTTTCTTTCTTTATTTTTCCTCTCTCTCTCTCTTTCTCTTTCCCCCCTCCTCTCTCTTCCCTCTCTCCCTTCCTCCCCCACCTCTCTCTACTTTGCTCCCTTTTTTACCTGCTGTCTTTGTAGGCAGAAGAGCTGCAAGAGCTAGGCAACTGGGATTAAGTAACTTGCCCAAGGTCATATAGCTAGGAAGTATCTAAAACCAGATTTGAACCCAGGTCCTCCTGAATCCATGTCTGGTGCTCTATCCACTTTTCTATGTAGCTGTCCCTCAAAAAGCATTTGATAACATTGATGATGAAGCAATTCCTATGTTAATCTTGGTTTAATTATCTAATTTAAAAAAAAATGAAGAGGATTTGATTTTTTATGACCAGGCTTAAAATAAATATGGAACTATCTGGGCTTCACAGCTTTAATAGTTAGAGTTATGATGCTAAAACGGTTAAATTAAAACTTTACTTCCATTCAACAAACATTTACTGAGTACTAGGTGGCCCAGGGGATGGACTGCTAGACTTAAAGTCAGGGAGACCTCAGTTCAAATGCAACTTCTGACACTTATTTGCTATATAATGCTGGGGAAGTCAGTTAACCTCTGTCTAAAACTGAGGCAAAATCCTCACTGTGAAAATGGGGATAATAATAGTTTCTACCTCCTAGGGTTGTTGTAAGGATCCAATGAGAAGATATTTATAAAATACTTTGAAAATCTTCAAGTGCTATAGAAATGCTAGCAAGTAGTAGAGTAATTATTTTAATTAGTAATTTATTTTTAATAGTAATAATAAGCACTTACTATGTATAAAATCTTGTGCTATTAAAAAAACAACTATCCCTGTGCTCAGGGAGTTTATAGTCTATCGTGAAAAAAGAGAAAGTAGTCAGAAAAGTAGAATATGATATAGGAAGTGAGGAAGGCATAAGAGGGATCAAACAAAATGTCCTAAGAATATTTGAAGAGGGAGAGGATACTAAGCTGGGGGGATTAGGCTTAAATTTTGATTCCCATATGGTCCAGTTCGTGTAAAAGAAAAATTAAACCATTAATGGACCCAGACAACAGCTCTGGCTTCAGTCAACCATCTTTCAGATTCCTGGTATTTGTTACATTGTGGCCTGGGTAAGAGTGAACAAGGCTGACTCATCACAAGTCTGGTCTGGCTACTGGAAACAAGTCAAGGCAATTCCTGAAGATGGCAACTTAAAAAAAATTTTTTTTTTTTTGGAATAGGAGAACCTCCAGAACTATCATGTGATTTTGTATTCTTGCTGTTCATTTCTGCCAAGAACACATTTTTGAAAAGCTGTTAACAGTTAAAGATCAAAGTTCAGATGAAAAGAAGCTTAATAGGATCTCAAAATTAACAACCAGAAACATAGGGTGTAGAATAAATAAATTTAATTACTTAGATTGTCCCAAAATAAATAAACTTTCAAAGACCATAAAATTGATGTATAACTTATTCAGAAAAGGGGAAGATTATTCAGTACCTAGCACACAGTCGGCACTAAATAAATGTTTATTGAACTGAAATCACAGTATGGAAAGAAACAGATTCCAGTGGAGAAATATTTTGCATCTGTCTAACGAGATTTCCACCTTATGAGTCAGTTACAAACCACATGGGAAGCAGATGGAATTTATCACCCACATCTCTTTTTCTCATATTAACAATTCATCCATCAAAAGGAAAATTGAGCCAATAGTCTAGTCATTATTTCCTTACATTTATTCTGCATAGAAAATACGGAGTAAATGAAAAGTGAGCTAAGTGGACTTAACAATAGTTTAAGGATTATAATAGTCAAGTCAATATCTGTTTTACCATCTAGAAAATGTTAAAACAGTTTTGTCACTGCAAACAGGTGTCTCTTATAAGAAAGGACAATCCAGGAGGAATCTGAGATGATTTTTGAAATAGGTAAATTCTAAGTTGAATTTTTTTTAAAGAGATGAGGCACAGAGATTGGCAGAGAGTTGTGGATAAGTCATTCCAGGCAGACGGGATAGCATTGCAAAGGCATGAATAAACTACGAGAAAATGACAAGCTGACTGAGCTGGTAATTATTACTATTACTAGTGCCCAGTTTATGGAAATGGATTAGCTGTCCACTGAGTCCAGCCATCAATATATATCATAGAGAGCTGTCACAAATGGGCAGCGACCTGGGGCCAGAAATGAGGAGTCGGGGGGAGTGAGCTGGATCTTATTTGGGAAACAGAATGGTGCTTTTAATTTTCCCAAACTGACTGATGTTATAAAAGGCCATCTCTTTAACACTAACACACTCGGGGTCATGCTCTGAGGTTTGGATTATGAATCTCGACAATCTTGGAAGAATCAAAATAACAATTAACTCAACTGCGATGGAAAGGGAGTTGTATTAAGAGTAAAGCAGCCTAGAGAGCATGTTAGCTGGGATGATGTGAATATAGGACCAGAAAATTACGTAGGACAGGAAAAAGAATTAGAAACCACATAGTGACAGTGTGAGTGGCTTCTGGAAAACTGAGTATGTCCTCTCTATAAAACCTATGGAAATACATGGACAAGAATTGCTTATGGTAATGGTGAAAGGAATGGTTTCACATTGTGAAGTCATATCTATGAAATCAAAGATTTGCAAAAAAAACATTTTTTTGTTTGTTGTGGAGTCATTTTTCATTCTTGTCAGACTTTTCATGACCCAATTAGGGATTTTTTTGGCAAATATACCAGAGTGATTCGTCATTTCCTTCCCCAGTGCATTTTACAGAGGAGGAAACTGAGGCAAATAAGGTTAACTGACTTGCCAAAGATCACAACTGGTAGCAAGTGTCTAAAAAGAGAAAGATGAGTCTTCCCAACTCCAGACCTGGCACTCTATCCACTATGCAACTTAACTACCCTATATATAGACTATACTGGCATAATCAGCCATTTTAATGAAAAAAAGACAAAAGAAAACCACTAGCATTGACTAGGCCAGTGGTAGAGAAATAGTGATAATTATATTTGCTCTGGGATATACCAGTCACCAAGATTCTATTTCACTGTAGCTCTAATTCAAGTAGAAAAGTCAACTAAAGTGGCAGATTTCTTCTTCTCCCTCCCTCTACCCCCCTCCCCCCATTAACAGTTTTTTAAAGACAAGAGATTTGATTCAGCTGATTTTGCTTTCACCCTAATGGAGATTTCCCAAGAAGCCTGCTTAACTTTGTTTTGGCTTTAGGTTGTTGTTTTTTTAATCAGCTCAAGGGGACTCGTGTACTTTGGGTTCTTGAGTTTTAGCATTTTAAATACTCCATGAGCTAGTGAAAATGTCAACTTGGAGCTGACCTGAACCCATCAGGTGTCTTCTCCCATTTCCAAAAGCAGGTCTAGACTTCAGGATTCTTTTCACTTGTAACAATACCCCCCAAACGCCTGTGGCCTGTCCAAGTCTTGCAGGAATAGATTTTCATTTAGAAAAATGTCCCTAAGGTTTCAAGTCAATTTTATTTCAAAGCTGACTTAACTATTATAAGTTTAGAGTACTGGAGTTACTTTTCCTTAGACCTTAAGAAACAATCTTAAGTGTCCCAGGCCTGTTTCAAAGCAATAACTCAAATCCTGGAAACAAATAAAATTAACACACATTTAAGAGAAAAAGTCAATAGAATTGAGGCAACTAAAAATATTGGAAACATCCGGGGGAATTGTGAGATGCTTAGAACAGCAACATAATGTCATAGAAAGAACACTGACCTGAGATTCAAGTCTTGTTTCTTCCATTTATGACTCTATGACTCGGGAAAATTTTTAACATTCTAAGCCTACACTTCCTTACCTGTAAAATAGTTTTTCCCTAACCTCCATTTTGGGGAAGACTGTAGGACAGGCATCCTTCATTCCCTGGACTTTACCACCATCACTCATTTGCCTTCTCCCTCACTCTGACATAATTCTCTAATGACAAGTTTTTCTCAGAGCCTCCATTTTGAGGAAAATTCTAGGACTGGCATCTTTCATTTCCCCAATTTCACCACAAAAATTGTATGATTATTTTTGCCCCTCTCACCATTAGAATGCAAACTCTTTGAAGGCAGAAACTGGATTTTTCCTCCTGTATTTTTATCCCCTTCTCAGCACATTGCCTGGAAGTTAGCACTTAATAAAAGCCTATGGCAGGACTGTTGTGGAAAAAACACTTTAAAGACCTAAAGTGCTATATAAATGTGACCAATTACTATTTCCAATGTGAAATGCAGCCCTGAACTTCAAATTTCATGAATGTAAGGATAAGGTTGAAGAGTGATACTATGGTGTGGGGTTATTTTCTAATAGGTCTATGTTCTGAAATCAATACTCAGCAAACCAGTAATATAAATTCCAAAGGAACTATTTTTCCATGCTGTCACACATGGCATCATCTGTCTCTGTACAGACAGCCTTGAATCATAAATTAGTATCTTCTGGCAAGTATTAGGTTAACATAGTTGAATCTTCTTGCTATAGAAGATCACAGACTTTGGAGTTAAAAGGGTCCTTGGAGATCAGCTCGTCCAACATCCTCTTTTTATAGATGAGAAACTGAGGTCTGAGGTGAAATGGCTTACTTAAAGTGATATAGGTAATAAGTAACCTAGCTGAGAATAAGCCCTGACTTAGGTGCACATTAACCACACATTTAGCAGGTTTCTGAGGCACATTAGAAAGAATTTAGGAATGCCTTACATTCATAGAGGGATTATAACTTCAAACTGCCTTCACAAAGTTAGACAGTAAAATGTTACTCAGAGGGGACTTTAAGCTTCCCCTCTCAGAGATAGATAAATCCAACCAAAAAATAAATAGGTAATATGCTATATCATAAAAGAAGCCCTAAGTTTCACATTTTAGGAAGGGTGTTGATAAGTCTGCAGCATCTAAGAGAAGATGATGAAGATTGTGAGATGATGGCTAGAGACTATATCAAATGACATTTGTTTGAAAGATGCAAGGATGTTTAGCTTGAATAAGTGAATAAGAGCAGGTTTAGGGGAGATATGATAGATATCTCTAATTATATGAAGGATTATACTTGTTCTACTTGATCACATAGGACAGTGGTTGGAAGATACAAAGTGGGAGTTTTGGATATACCCTAAGGAAAGGCTTCTTAATTATTACTGTTCAAAAGCAGAATGGGTTGAGGGATTCCTCTCAATGGAAGTTTTTCAAGTGGAGGCTGAATGTGTTGAATGGATTCTAGTTCATTTCTAGGTGG
>NC_058130.1:801201152-801236320 GCF_016433145.1 Gracilinanus agilis | reverse complement strand
CTGGTCAGTTTCACCTCTCCACCATCTCTGGCCATTTCACCTCCCCACCATCATCTCTGGTCAGTTTCACCTCTCCACCATCTCTGGCCCACTTCATCTCTCCAGCATCTTTCAAATCTGCCCCCTTCTCTCTTACACCTTGTCACTCCCCTGATGCAAACCCTCATCATCTCAACTATTACAAAAGCTGCTGGGAGAATCTGCCTACTTCTCTCCCCTGTGGTCCATCTTCCATTCAGTGACCAAAGTGATTTTCCTAGAAGGAGGGATTAGCCCTCTCACCCAGTCCCTACTTAATAAACTCCAGTGGCTTCCCATTGTCTCCCAGATCAAATACAAAATCCTCCGTCTGGCATTCAAGGTCCTTCATAACCCAGCCCCACTCTCCCCTCTCCAGTCTTCACAGACCTTACATCTCCCACAGTATCCTCTATCTCCAGACTGCATGCTTTTGCACTGGCTGTGTCTTCCTGTGTAGAAGGCACTCCCTCCTCCCTTTCACCTCCTGGCTTCCTTCAAGACTCGGAACTTCACAGGGACCTTTTCCTCTCCTCCCCTCGCTGCTAGGGCCTCTCTCCCCAAACCACCTGGCAGTCATTTTAAAACCATTTGGCGCACACACACACATGCACCTCCAGGTGGCCTCCCAGCCCATGGGCACATGCCACCCGATGTCTGTCTTTGGTTCCCCACCGGCCAGCACAGTGCCCAGGAGAGGCTTCGTGAGTCTTGACTGATTATCCAAAGCATCGAGGAGGATGAAGGGAAGAGCTTCTTCACAAGCATGAGAGGGATGGCAGGGGGAGGCAGGCATCCTCAGACTGAAAAAGATTCTAAGGTTTCAGTGAACCTCAAGCCCAAGAGGATCCTGCAGGGTGGAGTACGTGGCAGCCAGAAAAGCTGGGGCATTACGGGACGGGCTTTCCCCTCTCCGCCTGATGCCAGCTTGGGAGGTTACTGTCTCCCTTTGCTCTCACTGTGCAGCTGGACATGGAGGAAATTCATTTCAGCATGAACAAGTGGCCCCGGTGTCTCTTGCGGCCTCCCCACAGGGAGAGCTGGGTATTGGCGAGAAGGTTCTTCCTTCACTCCAACAGAAACGTCCCTTTCTCTACTCCCACCTGGTGGTCATCCAATTAGTCATTAAGCCCCTACTGGGTGCCAGGCACTGTGCTGGTGTGTTCCAGAATCATCCCGTTTGACCCTCCCAGCTGGGATCCTTATTTTACACTTAAGGACACTGAAGCAGAGGTGAAGTGACTTGGCCAGGGTCACCCAGCTAGATGGGTATGAGGACAAATTGGACCTCGGTTCTTCCTGCCTCCAACCCCATATCACTGCCCAACAGGAAACCCTGAGAAGCTGGCGGTATTTATGAAGCCCTACCATGTGCCCTGTGCCCCGGAAGAGCCCCCAGACCTCGGACAAAGAGGATTGGGGAGCCCCAGCCCGCCAGCTGCTCCCTTGGGGTCTTGCCTCTGTCCCTCCCAGAGCCCACAAGGCCCGGCTCTGGCGCTCCGCTTAGGGAGGCCCCTCGGGCCCAGCTCTGTCCCCTTCCCCCGCCCAGCCAGGAGGGCAGTGCCTGGGCCTCTCCCAAGTTCGTTGGGGCTGTCCTGGGGCGGGGGCAGAACTCACCATCACAGGAGGCGGCTCCTTCCCGGCCCAGCTTCCCCCGAGTCCCCCGGGCCTGGGGGGCCCCGCTGGGGGGGGCAGGGGCTCCCCCTCCCCTCCCAGCCAGCCGCCTGGAAGGCTGCTTCCTCCTCTCGGCTTTCTGCTCCTCTCCTCTCCGCTGCCTCTATTCTTTCAGGCCGCCCAGGGGCCGGTGGCGGCCAATCAGGAGAGGGGAGACATCCACCCGCCCACGGGCCGCCCCCGCAGTGGCAGCGGCAGCAGCAGGATGGGGAGCCAGGGAGGAGGGAGAGGCAGCGACGCAGCCAGCAGCGCCTCTGAACTCAGCTTCCTGCCTCCCCACCCCAGCCAGGCCCGCGGGTGCCAAGGGCCCCTCCCCTCCCCCTTGGCCGGCCGCCCATCCATCTCCAGCCGCCAGACCTTTGCAGCCTCTCCCGGCCTATGTGGCAGAGAAAATGGAGGCTCGAAGGCCTCCCCTGGGAGTGGGGGCTCTAAAGGGGGGGGGTAGCCTCGGATGCCTCGCAGACGTCCCTGACTTGGTCCCCCCTTCCTGGGCACTGTGGCGCAGGCCTGGGTTCCAATCGAGACCCTTCCCAGGTGGCTTTAGACAAGTCTGGGCCCTCCCACCCCTCAGGTGCCCTCCTCCCCTGTGGGGGGGGCTCCGGGGCCAGGAGAGGAAGCCCAGATCTGGGATGGAGGAGGATGGGCAGAGGGAAGAGGAGAGCAGAGACAGACAGGCTGGCCAGCTGCACTCAGGACAAGAGTGTGGCGGAGGCCTAAAGACGGGCCAGGGGCGACATGAGAGGAGCCCAGCTCGGGCCTGGGCGAGAAGCCGAGGCCAGGAGGCTCTGGACCAGCCCTTGGGCCCCCTCCAGTCCCGTCATCACACCTGACCCCCTCTTGCTTGCTGCCTCCATCAATGCTCAGCCCATCCCCAGCAGAAGCCGCCATTCCAAAGAAAAGGATCTAGAGGTCACAGTGGGCTCCATCAAACCAACCCCCCCCCCCCCCAGCCTTATCATGGTGGTGGAAAAGGGAGCCGGCCAGATGGGCGCTGTAGACGCTGTCGACGCTGTCTGTGAGAGGTGCCACTCCCGGAGCCCCCTTTCTGACCCCTCCTGGCTGTTCCTCCATGTCCCATCTCCAGGCCTGTGTCCCCCCCCCCCCCCTGTCCTGAGAAACGCCCGTAAAGGGCCCTGTGGGTGGGGGTGGGGGGGACACCCTCACGCTCTCCTCGACTGGGCCAAGTAGAGGCCGAGAACCTCCCCTGTCCCACCTGCCCCACCTGCCGCATCCAATCTGGCTGTGCTCTAGCTCGCCTCAGTTTCCTCCCCTGTAAAATGGGGCCCTGATGTGCAGCCCCTCAAGCTACAGTGTCTGCCTGCAGAGCTCCCAAGAGATGCCACCATGGAGGCAGGGAGGCCCAAGTTCAAATCCAGCCCAGGGCACTGGTGGTCACTTGGCCGTGTGCCTCAGTATCCCCATGTGTGAAGTGGGCCTCTGACAGCTCCCCCTCCCAGGGCCGGAATTGGGATCAGACAAACAGATCAGGGACTTCCTCACCCCAGTCTTGGCTTCCCCCGGCAAACCCTCAGCCATACCAGCCATGGGGAGGGCACACAGCCTCCTCCCCCAGGAAGCCCTCCTGCTCCAGGGACCTCAAGGCACACCACATGTGATCTGAGGAGCCCTACCTGACGGCCAGAGTCCCAGAGGAGCCGCTGACCATGGGGAGGCCCACGTGGGCCCCAATGGAGATTAGGGAGGGCACGGCCTAGGCAAAGGCAGGAAGGCAGGAGATGGCAAAAGGAGCTTCAGCCTCAAACAAGAGGGTGGAAACGAGGCAGGGATGGGCCCCATCCACACTCGGGCATGAGGAGCCTTGCAGAGGAGGCTGAGCAGAGAGGGGAGGCCCCTTTGCCCCAGGTTTGGGGCCCCCCACTGGGTGCAGGAGAGACCAGGGGCCGTGAAGGGCCGAGTGGGACCGGCTGCCTCGAGAGGTAGTGAGTTCCCCGACCTCGGAGGTCTTCAAGCACAAGCTGGGCTGCCCCCCCCGGCAGCCAACAGGCAGGAGGTCCCCCAGGAGGCCCCCCCAGCTCTCCTGGGCCCAGAGACCGAGATCCAGTGCCAGGAGAGAGGCCTGAGAACGGCCCGAAGCAAGCCCTGGCTGGGTGCCCGGAGCAGGGCAGGGAGCAGCGTGGGAACCCGGCTGGCCTCGACTCCCCCAGGAGAGGAACAGGAGCCGGGGAGGAATGGCAGGGCCCCCCCCAAACCGGCCGGGACGAGGCTGATCCGAGGGGCCCCCCGCACCCCACAACGCACCGGCTCGGACGGGGCTGCTGTCACCTCAAGGAGGAGGCAGGGAGGCCGCCCAATGGAGGCAGGCGCCGCTCCCAGCCTCCCTCAGGCTCTGCCTCACGCCGGGGGTGCCCGAACGCCTGATGCTGAGCATGGAGCCGGGCACACAGCGGGCCGAGCCTTTCACCCGGTGCCCCAATCCCCTGCCAAAAAAAGTGTGCTGGGGGCCTTGGAGGAGGCCAGAAGGCCCGAGTTTGAATCCTGCCTTGGACACTGGCTGGGCCCTCCCCCACCCCCTCAGCCCCCTCAGTATGGCTCCCGCCATGTGCCAGGTGCTCCCAGACCATTCCGAACCCAGCCCAGGGCATGGTCACGGGGGGGAGGGGTGTCCTGCAGGCCCCCTCCCGGGAGGCGTGGCACGAAGGGAATGAAAATGGTGCCACCGCGGCCCACGCCAGGATCCGTGTTCGGGGCTTTGCCAGCAAAGCACACGTGGAGGGGAGGCTTGTGGGGTGGGGATGGGGGTGGGGGAGGGAGGACAGGCAGAGGCCTAGAGCCAAACTCTGCTGGGCACAGATGGGGGACAAGGGAAAGCCCAGCGATGGCTCACACGACTGCCTGACACGAGACCAAAGAGCGGGAAGGGAGGAGAGCACGAGGGCAGCCCCCGAGGGCTTCTGAGAAGAGGCGGCCCACCCGGCCCCTTTCCTGGCCACGGCCCCCTCGCGGGCCAGATCTGGCCAGGTGTGGTGGGGACCCCACTTCACAGATGCGGAGACTGAGGCAGGCAGAGGAGGAGGAGGCTGCGGGGAACTCAAGAGCCTACCCTGGAGTGGACGTCACGGGTCCAAATGGAGCCTCAGACAGTCCCTGCCCCCGTTTGCCTCCGGACCTGGAAGGGGTGATGACCAAGAGAGAAGCCCAAAGGGGGCCCCCGAGGGAGATGGGTGCGAGCAGTGACTCCCGTGTGGCGGCCTGCCTGGGAGGAGCCCCCGTGGCCACGTTACTGGGGCGCAGGAGGGGCTCCCCTGCAGGGTGGGGGCTCCAGGCGGGATGGCCCGGCCGGCCCCGGACTCCAGGTTCCGATGCAGAAGCCCCGGCTGGGACTTTAGGGGTGAGAAAAGGGAGGCCTGCTGGGAGAAGGGGGGCTGCGGGGGCCGCCCGAGGCCCAGCCCCCACCCGTGCAGCACTACTCACGTTGAAGAAGTTGGTCTTGTTGCGCTCGCAGAAGAGGCCCTGGGCGGGCATGTGCGGCAGCTGCTGCCACGGGATGCCGCTGCCTAGCAACACGTCTCGGGCCCACTGGAGGTTCTGGAGGGAAGCGGGTGAGTGGGGGGGGCGGCCGGGGCGGCGCCTCCCTGTTTCACAGCCGGCCCCCCGGGAGGCGGCGCCTCACCTTGTGGGTCTTGCTGTGGGCGTAGAGGAAGGCCAGGCGGTAGAGGCTCTTGTAGTGCTGAGGGAAGCGGCTCAGGCACAGGCGGAAGGAGGCCACGCACTGCTCCGTCAGGAACTTGCGCTGCCCTTCGGGGTCCGCCGGAAGCCGCTGGCACAGCTCTGCCCGCTCCCCCGGGGGCTCGGCCCTCCTCCGGCCGTCCCCGGGCGTCCGCACAGACTCTCCGGCCTCCGGAGACTCCTCGCTCTTCCCTAGGAGAGGGCGGCGACAGTCAGCTCCGCTCCTGCCCTGGTGCCCGGCTGGGCGGCGGCTTCCCCCCATGGGAGCCTCTCCCCGCCGGGCCTCCAACCTGGGGGATCCCCTCCCCAAGGAGCCCGGAGCGAGGGGGGCTGTGGGGAGCCTGCTGGGGCCGGCCGGACTGTTGGAGATGCGCGACAGCCCGCGGCAGGGCAGAGGAAGGTGCCGGCTGGGGGACCGACCAGGAGGGCCCCGACTCGACGACGTACCCCTCTCCGGGAGCAGCTCCTTGGGGGCCGCCACGGCCGGGGCGCAGGACCCCGAGGGCCGCCTGTCCAGGGACGGCCTCCGGGAGGTCTCCTGCGAGCTGCTCGGCTCCCCGAAGACGTCCTGCGTCGAGCTGGAGTCGGACAGAGCCACCGCCGAGCTGTCCTGGCTCCTCTCTGGGGAAGAGGAGGGAGCCGTGAGGGCCGGCCCGGCCGCGCCACTCCTCACGCCGGCTCCCAGGACCGGCCTCCTCCCAAGCCGGCTCTCGGCTGTTTACGGAGGCCTCGGCCCGGCGCCAGGCTGGGAGCTGAGGGGGGCCTGGGCAGGGCCACTTGAGGAGGCCCGGACGGGCAGGAGCTCAGCACGCACACCCAAACCTGCTGCGGCCCCCCGCCTGCACCCCACAAACGTGAAGGGGGAAACGTCCCGCCTCATTCCTTTTCCTCCTCCGACTCCCCCAAGGGGTGCAGGCCTGGGCAGAGGCCCCCCGAAGGCCCCAGGGAGAGCCCCCTGGAACAGGGACCCGGAGCGGGGCTTCTAGAGGGGGGAGCGCCGGGCCAAGCCTACCGTCCGGCGTGGTCTGCTGCCGGGGCGTCTTGCACTTGATGTAGTCGTGGTCGATGGGGGTGGCCGTGTAGGGCGGGGAGGTCAGGCCGGGGCCGGACGAGGCGGGGAGGGAGGGCCCTGGGCCGGGCAGCGTGCCCGCGGAGGAGTGCGAATCCTCGTCCATCACGCAGCTCTTCTCCCTGTAAAAGCAGGGAGGTGGCCCGATGGGGGGCTACGGCCGGGGCTCAGCGGGGGACCCCGAGCCGGGGCCCTGTGGGGAGTGAAGGGAAGGCAGATATGGCGGCCAGAGGGGTGCCCTGAGCGGTGGTGCTTCTCCAGGCAAGGAGGACTGGCGGCGGCTGTGACGTGGCAACCCAGCAGCCTGCTGGGGGAGAGTGGGGCAGCCCCTGCCGGACCTCGGGGGGCCCTGGGAGAGGGCCCCAAGGCCAGGAGATCAGAACTGCCTTGGAGCTTCACTGGCGGCAGAGCTCTGGCTGGCACTGTCACTTTGGCCTCAGTTTCCCTCGCTGTAGAAGAACTACAACAGCATCCCCTCCCCAGGGCAGCCGGAGAACACACGTGTCGGCCCAAGAACAGATTCTTCCCGTCCCCACCTCCTCCCTTCAGGGCAGCTGCAGCGCCCCCTCCCCCGCTGCCCAATCCTCACCTCCGGCCTCGGGCTCGTGCCCAGGGGAGTCCGATGGGATCCCCAACCACACATATCCCTGGCAGGAGCGTGCGACCCCGCGGGCACGGGCCCTCAGCCCAGGGCCTGGCACGCAGCAGGCACCACTGCCGTGGCACCGTCGGGGACGATGCCCCTCGAGCCCCCCAACTCAGCGACTCACTTCTCTGAAGCTTTGGGAGTGCTCTTCTCCTCGCCCCTGGCGAAGGGCCCCTCGGCCGCCTCCCTCATGAAGGCCACCAGGCTCTCGGCGTCGATGCCGCTGCCCGCCTTGCCCACGAGCTTCAGGATGGACGCGTGCAGGCGGAAGTAGACCTGGCGAGCCGAGGCGGGCATCAGGCCTGCGGGCACCGCCGTGCCGGGGCCTCCCCCTCCCCTTCCCCGCAGCCGGCCCCCACCTCCAGCGCCTCCATGGCCAGCTCGGGGGGGTTGTGGTAATGGATCTTCTTGGGGTAGCGGGCGGCCTCCTCGTGCAGGTAGTGAGCGGCGCGCTGGTAGTGCTGCAGGTACACGGCCGGGGGCTGCTTCTGCTTCTCGGCCACCTTGCCCAGCATGTAGTGCAGGAGCCACTCCTCCTCGTCGCCGTCGCCCTCGCAGCGCGCCGCCGACGTGAAGCACAGCTTGGCCGTCTCCAGCATGCTGTCGCGGCGCTCCTCCATCTGAGACGGGCACACGCTGAGCTGCCCGCAGAGCCTGGCACCCCCCTGCCCACCGCCAAGTTTGGGGCCCCCTGGCCTGGCCCAGAAGCCTCGGCCTCCCGAGCGCCCCCAGCCTTCGTTCACCAAAGGGGTGCAGAGAAGGGAGGGGCTCTGCCGGAGCCTTCGGGACTCCCGCCTGGGGGTGGGGGTGGGGGTGGGGGAGCCACGCGGCCACACCGGCTCCTCCTCCGCGGAGGGCCTTCGGAGAACGACTCAGACGCTGCCTGGAGCCCGAAAGGCCCCCGGAGAGCCTTAAAGCAGGCAGGCCCCACCTCAGAGCTGCTATTGAGGCCCAAGAAGCGGCAAACAGCGGCAGTAAGGCGGCCCGGCTGCAGGAGACCCGCGGGAGAGGGGCGCGGACGGACACGGAGGCGGCCCTGAAAGGGCTCTCGGGTGCTGGAACCCCGGCCAGGCCAGGACCCTGGCGGCCTTCCAGAGACCAAGAAGCCCCCTAAAGGCAGCAGCTCGGAGGGCGGAGCCTGGGGCAGGCGGAGGGCGGGGCTCAGAGGGCGGAGCCAGGGGCAGGCGGAGGGCGGGGCTCGGGGCAGGCAGAGGGCGGGGCTCGGAGGGCGGGGCCTGGGGCAGACGGAGGGCGGGGCGGCCGCGCACCTGCTGCACCACCTCGGCAGGCAGCTCGGCCCTCCACTGCTTGAGCTGGCGCGAGGCGAAGGAGTGCAGCGCGTACGACATGGTGCCGTACTCGATCCACAGCGACAGGTTGGACGCGTCGATCTCCAGGGCGCGGCGGAAGCAGTTGAGCACCGGCAGCGAGTGGCGCCACACCGGCCCGTCGCTCTTGAGCTCGTTGGAGTTCAGCTTGTCCTGGATGCGGCTGGCCCGGGCCAGAGCCATGCCGGCCCAGGAGTCGAACCTGCGGGGGAGGGGCCGGGCGTGTGACGGGGGGGGGGGGGCACGCACGCACCCAGCCACGCACNCCTCCCACACCAGCTCCACCTGGGGGGCGGGGCGGGGCGGGGTGAGCGCGGGGCGGGGCCTGCCGCGGCCCCGCCCCCCGGCCGCGCCGCCCCGCCCCCACCTGCTGCACGGAGTGCTCCTCCAGGTAGCGCGCTTTGCTCTTCTTGCTGGGGAAGCTGTACAGGCAGTAGAAGCACTGCTCCAGGGCCGTCTCCAGCTCCTCCTTGTAGGGGTGCGTGTCCTCCGACGCGGACGCCGCCAGCTCCTTCTGCAGGACTCGCACCTGGGGCCCGGGAAGGAGAGCTGGGAGGGGCTGGCGCCGCCCCCTCCCCCCAGCCGGCTCGGGAAGAAGCGCTGGAGGGCGGGACCCGCTCACACTCGCTCACACTCATGCTCCGGCCCAGGTAGAAGAGCAGGAGGGCCAGGATCGCCTCACACTCACACTTGCACACTCGCACACGCTCACACAGATGCAGGGAGCCCCGCGGACACAGCAGGATCGCCTCACACGTGCTCACACACTCCGAAGTGCAGGAAGGCAGGATCCACTCACACGCGTGCTCGCTCGCACGCTCACACACTCACACACGCTCCCACAGACCGGCAGGAGGCCCCGCGGACGCAGCAGGCTCGCCTCGCTCACACTCACGCTCACACGCGCTCGCACACTCACGTAGAAGCGCAGGAGGGCCCCGTTGGAGTTGCAGCACCAGGACCTCCTGCCCAAGTACTCGTGGGCCGTGTTCAGTAACATGAGTGAAGACGGGAGCAGGGGGGTGTCTGGTCTCCCTGGAAGGAGGAGAGGCGACAGGAAGGCGGCCCTGGAGGCGCAGGACCCGCGCACGAGCGAGGGGCACCCCCACCCGGAGTGGGGACACAGGGAAGGCCCCAGCATTAAGGGGAATCAGGGCGGGCTTCCAGGAGGAGGAGGTTTTTGTGGGCACTAAAACCAAAGGGGAAACAGCAGGGGAGCGTGTTCGTCTCCCCGACAGGCCCGGAGGCGGGGGGGAGGGGAGGGGGGCCTGACCTTCGCCGTCGTCGGGGCTGCGCGGGGGCTGCGGGGGGCAGCGGGCGCGGAAGCCGCCCTCCTCGTGCCGGATGATGCGGTGCAGGATGACCCAGGGCAGCACCGACGCCACGTACGGCTCTTTGGGCTCCTCCTGGACCGACATGCTGGAGTCGATGACCTGGTCGGGGGGAAAGCGGAGGCCGTGAGGCGGCGGAGCCCGGCCGGCCCCCAGACGCAGAACGCCGAAGGGGGACACGGCGTCTCCGGGCTGGGCAGCCCCCGCGGTCCTGGACCCCGGACCCGGCCTCCTTCTCCCCTGAAGCTCTTCTAACGGGGCCGGCGGTCTACTAAGACCTCCTGTCTTGGCTGCCGCCGCCAGAGCTCCTCACCGCGCAGCTCCACCAACGGAGCAGCACCCGCAGCCGCCGGGCGGTCCGAGGGCTCGAGGGGCATTAAGTCATCCGGCCGGAGCCGCCCCAGCCCGGCCACGTGCGGACGAGCCCTCCCCTCCCTGCAGGTCTCTGGAGATCACCGGGGCGGCTCGGCCGATGCTCTCCGGCGGGTGCTCCGTCCCCCACAGGCCGGTGGGCCGCATGGCGCCTGGCGTGGTCCGGAGGGAGGCATTAGGCGACACCCACGCGGGTCTGGAGAGCTTGGCCGGGCCGCCCCTGAGGCGCCGACGGTCTTGCCACCTCGCGTGGCCATCGTGGAGGACGGCCTGGTAAGTCGCTGCGGTCCGTCCGTGCTCCCGGACGACCCGACGGTGAATCCTCAGGCCCCCCCCCCCCCCCGCGTGTCCCTTAGAGGAACTCCGGGAGCACTTTCCGAAGGTGGGGGAGGAGCCCGTGAAGTCAGTCCTCTTGGTTCGGGGCTGCCCCGCGTTCGTAGCTCTTCGTGGCGGCTGGTTTCCTCCTCTATTTCCTGTCTTTAAGGCGTCCCTGTGCCTCTTCGGGGTCGGCACAGGCTGGATTCGGCCCGATTTCTTCCCTCGCCTCGTATTCGTTCCCTCGCCGAGGATTTCTGAGCTCGATTGGACTTGCCGACCGTTTCTCTGGAGGGGCTTGTGGGGCGTCTGCTGTCTGCTGACTTCAGGGCTAGTTTTCGAAATGCGCCTTCAGTTTGTTCGTCTTCTCTCGGGCCGTTTCGGCATCATCGTCTCTGGCCCAGTCGCCCGTTTTTATTGGCGAGCTCCATTCGGACCTGCAGCTCTGTCTGTGGTCCCGGGACCAACTTGGGGTGGCGGCTTTATGGTCTCGGGAGGATTCAGGCGAGTTCCGGCTCTCCGTTTGTCTGTTTCGGTCAACGTTCCGGGGTGCAGGGAATACGCACGTTCTCTCGCTGCCCCGCTCAGAAGACGAGAAGCTCCGGAAACTGGCTCCCGTCCACCGTTTCCCTCTCTTTTAGGCTCAGCCGAGACGGAGAGGCGGATATTGCAGTTTCCCGTCGCCGTCGTGTTGATCCTTTCTGAATCTGGGGCGCGTCCGTTTCGGTTTCTGGAGGGCTTCTCTTTGCTTGGGCCCATCGTGCCGTTTGGGACTCCGCCTGCTCTCTTTGCTGGGTTTTTTTAACCCTTGACTTCTTTTCCTACGATAACAAGTATTGGTTCCGAGGCAGAAGAGCAGCAGGGGCCAGGAAATGGGTCTTCAGTGACTGGCCCAAGGTCACATGGCTAGGAAATGTCTGAAGCCACACTTGAACCCAGGACCTTCCAACTCCAGGCCTGGCTCCCTCTCCACTGAACTGGCCCATAGCTTTGTTTTTTAAATGTGTTTCTTGTGAGCCCCAGTTTTGTTTTCTGCTGGATCATTCAAGCTGAGGTAAGGTTACGCTTCCTTCCACCCGTGTCTAAAATTGGGCTTTTTCAAGTGAAGATTTCCCGCGCTCTTCTGCACTAGGCGAGGGTTCTGTTCCTTCAGTTCCTTTTCGGCGAGGTGCCCGTGCCCCACTGGCTCTCTCACGCCCGGCCCTCTCTTCTGGGGCCCCTCTTTCCCTTTAAGGTTTGCCTTAATGATGCTTCTCTCCCACTTTTCTCGGATTACGTATCCCTCCCTGAGCCTTTTTCCCTCCGTCGAATCCATCCCCCACTCCTGTCCTCCCCTTTAGCCGATCCCATTCTTTCGTTTTTGCACCCCTTGCCAAAGAGGATTTCTCGTCCTCTCTTCATTCTCCGTCCTCCCTTTCGGGTTACTCTGGAGCAGAGACGGGCAAACTAAAGAGGGGCCAAAGGAAAGGAAACGCTCCTCTGTCAGTCTGTTTCTAAGGCAGCCCTTTCCAAGTTTCATTGTATTTTATCCTACTCATTGTACCCGTCAGATTAGGAAGAATGTCCCGGGCCGGGTAGAACATTTCAGAGGCCGCCTCTGCTCTGGAGCGCCCTTCTCCGATTCAGGCCACAGAATCGGCTGTTCTCCCTCATTCCTCTGTAGTCACCCAATCCGAGACTCCAAGGCATGCGCTCGAAGCTCTGCTGTTGGGGCACTCCTGCCCCCCCCCCCCCCGGATGCCCCTCTTTGGTGGCCCCCCCAGGACAAGCCAATCGCCGCTTCCTGTGTGCCTCGGCACTGAGGCCGCCCCCAGGTTTCTTCCGGCTCCCAGGACGCCCTGCCAACTCGAGGAAGAAGCCTCTTTACTGCTTTTGTTGGTCGTTCGAGGCCTCGGAGGGGGGAGGCCTGTCTTCGGCCCGGGTTTCCTTCCTCAGAACGCTTCGAGCTCTCCTCGCGACTGGACGTCCTGCAGGACGCGCTCCCGGGGGGTCGCCAGACAGAGCCCTTTGGTGGATGTTCTGGGGGCTCTCTTCCGCCAGGCCCTTTCTGCCCCGGGGGGGGGGGCTGTGCGGCCAGCCTGGCCTCGAGAGCCCCGCTTCGCGCTCCCCTCTTTTGTTTGCCCTTCTGGCATCCCTACGTCCCCGTGGGTGCCTCTGCTTCATGTCCCGGGGCTTTCCGTATCCCTCCCTCCCCACATGGGCTCTCCCCTGGGGCCTGGTGGTCGGCGCCCCCCTGGAACACCTCCGATCCTCCCGGTCCTTTCCAGCGCCAGACAGACAGACAGACAGACAGACAGACCACACGCCCCTGTACCTGGATGAGGTTGCTGGTGAGCCGGATGAGGCTGGGGGTCCTCAGGGTCTCCTCCAGGATGCTGCTGTCTGCGGACAGGGCCTGCTCGATGCCCAGGAGGAGCTGAGTGACCGTGGCCACCCACTCCTCCTTGGCGGCCGTCTCCGTCAGGTTCATCATCTGCTGGATGGCCTCGTGGAGGGCGACTTCAGAGCACTCAAAGCAGCGGCTGTAATCCTTGAGTTTGAGAAGGGAATCCTGGGCAAGAGAGAGGAACGACACGGCTGCGGGGAGCCAGCTTCGGCCGGGGCGCAGAGGGGCAGGGACCAGGGCCTCCCTCTGAGGCGGCCGCCGGGCTCGGGCCTGCCACGCCACCCCGACGAGGCCAAAGAACCTGGCGTCTGGCCCCGGCGGCGGGCCTTGAGACCCTTGGGTGCGGGGGTTCCTTTCCAGAAAGGGCAGGCCGGCGGCGAGGCCCAGGGGACGAGGCTGGCAGAGGTCAGCTCAAGTGACCGGGAGCACCTCCTGTGGGGCGCGAGCTCCTTGAGGGAAAGGACTGCATTCTGTCCAGGTGGGGGTCCCCCTCGGAGCAGATGGCTCTCAGGCCGCCTGACCAGGGTCTGCTGGCCCGGGGTGGGAAGCCCTCACAAGTCATGTCGGCCTCTACAGACAGGGGGCGTCTGGGGCAGGATGTGAATGCGAGGCTCCCCGCCGCCAGGCCCCCTAGTCTGGGCGTCCCAGGGACGAGGGAGGCCGAGGCCGAGGAGTGGGCAAAGCCCGAGGGGCCTCACCTGTAGCAGGAGTAGCTGGGCGGGACGCTCAGGGATGGAGGTGACAAACTCCAGGTGCTTCGCCCGGTCGTACCCGCTCAGGCACAGGGTGGGCCGCAGCAGGTGGGCCACGGCCTGGTAGTCGCCCCCCTCGTAGAGCCGCTGCAGCTCCTCCAAGGACTGGCACCGTTCCAGGGACTTCAAGTTCTTCTCGATCTGAAAAGGCCACGAGCCAAGGGGGGTGTTGGGAGGCCGGCCCCTGCCTGGCCGGAGGCCTCAGGAGGCCCGGACACACGTGGAAGGGATGGACGAAGGACAAAAGCCAGTGGCCGAGAAGGTCCCTCCAAAGGCCCAGCAGTCTGGGAAGGCAGCGGCAGAGCTTCTGGTACAATGGGCAGAGCCCTGAGCCTGGAGTCGAGAGGCCCTCCCTGCTGTATGACCCTGGGCAGGTCACTTCCCTCACGCCTGGCCCTTCCCCTTCCTGGAATCGAAGGCTTAAAAGGACCTCATGTGGATGGGCCCTTGGCAGGAGCCAGGACAGAAGGGGTCCCCGGGGGCAGGCGGAGGGCCACCCCTTCACGGGAGACCCCAGAAGACGCCTGCGGGGCCAGAGGGGAGGCGGAGGGCCAGCCCCGGCAGCACGAGCAGAGGCGGTGGATGGGGAGACCCGAATCCCTGGAAGGCTGCAGGGACCACGGGGGTGGGGGTGGGGGGGCCTGTCCGAGATGTGCCCACCTCCTCCAGGGAGACCACCGAGTCCAGGTGAAGGTTGGGGAGCCGGATGAGCGGGCTCTTGGCGTCATGACGGCCTCCGGCCTGGAGCAGCTCCGTGCAGATGTCATAATTCTCCAGGGCCTGCTCCATGTCTCCCTGACGGGGCACGATGGTGCCATCAGGCCGGGGTCCCTGGCTGACATCCGAGACCCTCCGTGCCCAGGACGGAGCTCGTGACGAATCTCCCCAGCATTCCTCCCTCCCCAGGTCTGACCAGGCCCCCTCCTCTCCTCCCTATAGCCTCCAGGACCAAAGACAGAGGAAAGTCCCCCCCAGGCCCAGGAGGCCACCCCTCCTCTGTTCCACCAGCTGACTGCCCTGGCCTTACCCCGCCTCCTCCAGGGAGCCCTCCCGCCCAGGATCTCCTCTGAAGCCCTTACGGAGCGTGTCTGCCTGTTGTCTCCCTCACAGCGGGGCTCCTGGAGGCCCCCACCGCAAGGCCTCTGTCTGTAGTCGCTGGGCTCGGCCCGGCGCCTCAGCACGTCCCGGTGGGGGCGCCAAGCAGACAGTGGCCACGGGCCTTGCCCAGACTGGCCAATGAGGCAGGAAGTCGCCTGGCGCCAGCCCAGGCCCCACGCCTGATGGCCCGGCCCTCGTGGTCCCAAACCCGGCCCCGGACGGCCCCCGGACGCACCTGCAGGGCCAGAAAGCGGGCCTTCAGCCAGTACACTCTCACGATGAACTCCAGCCAGCCTTCCTCGAAAAGGTCCCGCTGGGCCGAGGCGAAGGACAGCTGCAGGAGGTCCCCCAGGAAGTGAGTCCCCGGGAAGTCGGGTCCGAAGCGGCCATTCAGCGCTCCCGCCGGGCAGTGCCGAGGGGACACTGCAACGAACGGGAGAAGTCACACCGGGGGCCCTTGGCGAGCTCGCGGCCTGGGGGAGGATCCAGGAGGGGGTGAGCGCTCTGTGGGACGTCCCAGGGTGGGGGACGGGGCCCCGGCGGACACGGGTAGAGGCTGGCGGGAAGGAGCCGGGAGCCAGGGAGATGGAAGGAGAGAGCCGACGTTCTGTCCAAGGAGCCCGGGGGCGGGGGGAGGCAAGGAGGAGACAGGAGAGGGAGCCCTTGGCAAAGAAAGCGGGGAGCTGATGAGGGAGGCAAAGCTGGGGTGACCTGCAGCTGAGGCCCGGCCGGGGTGATCCCCCGTCCCGCTGGGATCCCTGTGACCCGCCTGCCCCGGCGCTCAGCCCGGCCCAGCGTCTTTGTGCCTATAACCCCCATGTGGGGAACGGAGGGGAAGAGCTGGGAAATTCGGGGAGGGAGAGACAACAGCCCCCAACGGTGACTGAGCAAACCAAGGGATCCCCGAAATCAGTCAGCCAGAGGGCCAAGCGGCCAGCTCTGTGGCACAGTGTGAGTCTGGTGCTGTCTCTGCTGCCTCCCCCCTTGTCCCCCCAGCTCAGAACTCCCAGGCTGGCCTGAGTGACCACTTCCTGCTCCCGAAGGACAGGGAGCCCCTGAGGGGACGAGCCGCCTCAGACTGGCCTGGCTGTAGCCGAGGAGCCAGCCGGCTTTCCCAGGAAGAAGAGAGAACTGCAGGAGACTCGAAAATCCCAAAGCCAACGGGCCTGCCAGGTAAAGGGAATTCTTGGAAGAGGTGTATATGGACGCCCAGGGAACTCCTCAGCCAGCCAAGCTCGGCTGCGAAAGGCGTCCCCCGAGCACCGACTGAGCCCCTTTCCGGGCAGACGAAGGCAAAGGGACTTGGCCGCTGCGGTGCTGTCCCTGCTCTGAGCAGGAGGCCTCGCCTCGCGTGCTCGTTTGCCCTTCCTTTTGGAAGAAGACCCGAAAAAACCATGACGGTGTGATAATGAGATTGAACCCACCCGGCACATTTTTAGATCTAATCACCAAAAGTGTAAACACCCCACTTAACTCTCAAGTGGAAGTCGGTGACCCGAATTGGCTGACCGCCTCCTGGGCAGTCCTAAGCAGGGCGTCTGTTGTGACTGGACATGTAAACTAGGAGGAAGGCACAGGAAGTGACCCAAAAGAAGTGCCTTTGAAAGGTAATGACGGGGGCAGCTGGGGAGCTCAGTGGATTGGGTCAGGCCTAGAGACGGGAGGTCCTGGATTCAAATCCGGCCTCAGACACTTCCCAGCTGTGTGACTCTGGGCAAGTCACTTGACCCCCACTGCCCACCCTGATCACTCTTCCACTTAGGAGCCAGTACACAGAAGTTAAGGATTTAAAGAAAAATAAAAGATAATGACGACTTCCTGTGAGTCACTTCTTGTTCGTTTCCTGGACCTGGAGGAGCTCTGGCTGGGACCCTGAGACCTTGGGAGACTGTTCTTAAATCTCTCCCTCAGAACTACATGTGGTGAGTGAAGGCTGACTCCCTTCCTTAGCCTCCCTGGAGGTACCAGCCTCCGGAGGGGCCCTTGATTGGGAGGAGCCCTCATGGCTAAACCCTTGCTAATTGACTCTTAGGCTCTCTGGCTGGGCCTCTGGAGCCCTGCCGGAGTAAGGCCGGGGACTGAGCACATAGTCGAGCTCGTTAAGCTACATCTCTCACTCCACCCTCTTCTCATCTCTCCATTTCCGCTCTCTCCTACAGTTTATAAATAAATGACTAGAAAATCACTTAGGAATTGCATCAATTCCTTGGCGACCACTCATTTAAATATTTAATCCAAACAAAACCCCAATTTTACCCCTTACAGTGCTCGGTTTAGCTCCGCTCAGATGGCCCTGCCACAGACTGGGCATGAGTGGCCCACTAGAACCCATGGGCCGGGCACAGCACCCACTTCCTTGGGGCTTCTGGAACTCTGCTCTACCTGGAGCCTCGTCTGCCATGGCAGGCCACACCTCCCAGTCAATCCTGAAGTGCTTCCTAGACACCCTGATGGTGTCCCCGTAGTGCTCCTCCCGAGTGCTCAGGGGAGCCCCCACGTGGCAGTCCAAAGCAGTAGCGCCCAGCAGAAGAGTCAGCAATGACTCTGAGGGAACGGGCAGCCTGAGAGGCTCCTTTTCCTCTGGCCCTAACGTCTTCCTCCATTAGGATGGAAGCTCGTGAGGGCAGAGGCTGCCTCTCGTCGTCTCCCCAGCACTCGGCCCGGGCCTTGACCACGGCGCTTGGCACCCCGGCCCAGACGACGGGCATTATCGAGCACTAAGAGAGCTGGCAGGCGGCACGACCAAGCCCACACCTGTCGTCTAAGAAAGGATCCTGGCAGACAGGAGAAGGCCTGGGCAAGGGCAAATGTCCCAGGATAAAAGGGGAAGAGAAGGGTCAGCCTGGGGAAACCCTCCGCTGGCTCATTCCAGAAACGGCTGGCGAGTCCACAGAAAGGTGGCAACGACGATGACAAAGAGGAGCCTGCCCGGCTCAGCAAGCACAGGTCGTGCCAGGTGCTCGCCACTGCCCTTCCCGACCAGACGGCCGACTGAGCTAACGGCGAGAAGGGAAGGGCGGCCCGGAGCTGACCTCTGTCTCGGCAGAGCTCTGGCTCGAACAGCGCCTGCCATTCTGTTGGAGAAGGCTGAGAGAAATGCTAGGACCAACTCAAAGGACGGGTCTGCTAAGGGTTCAACGCCAACTCGGCGGACATCTCTGGGGGGGGGGGGGGCCGGGGTGCCGCAGCTGCCGAATGTGGCACTCGAGGGCTTAGCCGAGGCCTGGCAGGCGCACCTCCCCGGGGGACTGGCCTGGATCATCTCATAGCAGGAAGGGCCAAGTCTGGCAACTTGGCAAAGGCCTGCTTGGGGAGGCCTGCTCAGAAAGTTGTTCTGAGACCATCTGAGGCTGTGCCCAAGGCCCAGACACGGCAGGCGCGAGGAGGGAAGTCTTCCCCTCGTCGTCCACCGTCAGCCCTTTTCTAGAGTCTTGGGGTCAGTTTGGGGTACCAAGGTGTGAAGGAAGACAAATTGAAGAGCTGGTAGAGGATGGCCACCGGCACGGCCAAAGCCTCTGGCGGAAGGCCATGATATGCGAAGGGTCAGTCTCGTTCAGTGTGACCCCAGGGGCCAGACCTGGGCACCGCCAGGCAGGGAGGCTAGAGAGGGACCCATTTGGGCAGGATGGCAGACCCTCCGTGGAGGCCTTCAAGCAAAGACGGGACACCCACACAGAGGCGTCGAGAGGTGAGAGCAGAGGCTGCGGAGGCCCCAGCCTTCTTCATGGCCTGCCGGTGCCCACTTGCACTGCCCCGCCCCCTGGCCAGCCGAGACACGGCGGCAGCTCCATGTAGGCTCTGGGACGGGAATGGAGCCAAGAGGCCTTGCGGCCCGGGGACAAGTCAGTGTCGGCGGGGCTAGGGAAATGCCCCAGGAGGGCCCACCTCCAGCTGCAAGCTGCCATGACGTAGAAAGTGGCCTGGACCTGCCTCACATGAGCAGTTACCGGCAATCTTCAATGTTATCAAGAACCAGGGACCAAGGGGTGCCCCAAGCTGGGGGACGGCACCGCCGACGTGCCTGACAGCGACCAGGCCCACCAGCACACGGGGCACCCCGGGAGTGTGCAGGGCCACGAAGGCCGGACCACTTCAGAGGGACAAGGCGGGGCGAGGCACTCACCGGCACAGCTTTTGCCTTTAGCCAGCAGCCACTGGTCCAGCTGGAGCTCCATGCACGACAGACCCATGAGCATCATGTCCTAGTGAAAAAAGCAGAGCGATCCCTGGCGGGGGGCGCATGGTGGGCGAGGCCTGGGCCAGCCCCTTAGTGGGAAGAGGAGACCGCTGATGGGCAAAGGGAGGGAGGGAGGGCGGGACAGAGAGATGGGCGGTCAGCAGTACTGGAACAAAGCTCGGTTACAAGACTGAGCTGCTGTTCCCGTCAAGACAGGGATCCAGAGAAACCCCCCAAATGGCGCCCACTTCCAGAGACAGAGCTGATAAGGCGAGGGCCGACTGAAGCCCATTTTCTTCTCTCTCTTCACACGGTCACACAGAATCTCGCCTTCAGTGACGATACGGATCTGTAGCATTGACAGCGAGAGGAGGGGGAGGGGGAAAACTGCAGAGGACCAAAAACAAAATGGCCTTTCTGGAAAGCTCAAGACCTCGTTTTCAAAGAGCAACCGATGCAGAACCCCAAGAATGAGGGCCGATCCCGCCCGCGCACCGCCCTGAGGCCACGGACAGACGACTTTGCATAGGAGAAACCTCCTCGGCCCTCTGCGACCAGGCCCACTAAAAGCTGGAATGTCAGCGGAAGCCTTTCTGGGCGTGTACTTCACACTCCCGGGAATGGCAAAAACGACAAAGAAGAGAAGCTATGGGGGAAACTGCCTGAAAAGAAGAGCCAGTGATTCTGGAAGACAAGAAGAAATACCAAAGCAAGTGAGGACCGAAAGCGTGAGGAATCCCACAGCCAAGACTGCGGCCCTGGAGCCGAGACCCGACCGAGAACTTAAGTAGCCCCGAAGGAAGAACCCCGGCACTACGTGCAAGAAATCCTATGAGAAAACTGCTGGGAGTCTCTTGGAAGCGGAGGACAACAATGAAAGAAGCCCGTAAATGGGAACTCCCGGGACCATCGTCAGTCTTTGGAACTCCGAGTCAGCAGCCAGGAGACCCCAAGGAAGGATTCACCTCCCAGGAGCCAGAGTTAGTACCAAACAGGACTTGGCAGCCACCAATGTATAGGAGCAGAGAGCTTGGAACAGCATTCCAGGAGGCGAAAGGTACGAATGGCCTTACAAGCAAGGATCCCGTCCCAGCAAAACTAAACGGAGCTCTACAGGGGGAACATGGATCCGGAGCTTTCCTGACGATAAAGCCAGGACTCTTCTTGGCACCTATGTTGGCCCTCAAACGTTCTGCAGCAGCACAGAAAAGGTAAAACTGAACCAACAGTGGAAAAGGTCTAAAAAGGAAGAGATCAACCGCCTATTCCGATATGGAAAGAGGATGCACGAGAGCCCTTGGAGCTCTATCGTGCTCCGGGTGTACAGAGGAGCCCAAGGAGACGGAGAAGGCCTGGGGTGGGCCTGTCAGCTTCTGCTAATCTGAAAGAACAGAAGGAAGGGGGGGCATTATCTCACTTGGACAGAGTGCACAATAGGTGTTCATCTAAATGAGGAGGCCCAGCGGGGAGGGAATAGAAACACCAGACTCTCCCCCTCATCTAAACTGGTCAAAGGAGGAAGAAGGAACATATATATATATATATATACACAGCTGGGGGGGGGGGGGGGAGGAGGGGGTCAGAAACCTATTTCAGCCTACAAAGAACCCGGAGGGAAAAGAGAGGAGAAATCTGAGGGAGGAGGGTGAGGGGAGAGGCGAGGCCTAAGCAAACCCACTCTCACTCGGGATACACAGAAATACCATTGATTCTGTGAGTAGCAGCCAAGGAGGGGAGCCCAAGCAGGCCTCCTTGGGGGGTGGCTGAACAAGTGAGAGTCTAGAAGGGATTCGTTTTTGTTTCTTAATTTAGGAGTGAAGGCACAAAGGAGAGAAAGTTGGGTTTCGCTGACTGAGGAAATGAAACGAAAAAGAACGAAACAAGCAGACCAGTGACACGCTTTCCACCGGTGGAAGGCCTCTGCCGAGCACAACAGCATCCCAGGCGCCCGGCCTGACCAGGAGATAAACTGCTCCCCTCCCCCACCCCAGTTTTTCGGGGGGGGGGGGGGCTCTGGGCGCACAGGGAGGCGTCCCATGGGACACACGTACGGATGTCAGTTCTTTAAGTTTCCATCTTTGGAAAGGGAGGCCACCGCCTCGGGGAGCGGCCTGAGAAAGGATCGGGGTGCAGAGGGCGAGAGGCAGGGAGGCGAGGCGGGCTCCGGCCTACCTTGATGTGCTGGTTGCTGCAGTCCCGAAGCAGAGGGTTGGGCAGGCCGCTGCTGTGCCTCCTCCAGCTGCCGTAGATGCTGAGCACCACCTGGCCCAGGCCCGGGGGCCACTTCACCAGGAACTGCAGGCTCATCACCTTCAGGTACCTCATCATGAGCTCCAGCAGGCCGCCGTTGTGCATGTTGTCCAGAAGGAAGGCGTGCACGTCCTGTTGCTCTGAAGGGAAAGCAGGCTGTAAGAGGGGTCTCCGGGCCGGGGCCCGCCCACAGAGCGGCTGAAGGACCCGGACGCCGAGCCCGGAGGACAGAAGAGGAGCAGCAGGCCCAGCAGGCCCCCCGCCTCCTACCCGATTCCATGAACGTGGTGGAGTCGAAGGACAGCCTGGGGGCGCCCACGCTGGGGAAGTTCTCCTGCTTGATTTCTGACTGCACTTCGTAGTTCCCGAAGGGGTCGTCCTCCTCCTCCTCGGGGTCCAGCTTTCTTAACCTACGAGGAAGAGGGCCCCAGCCCGGCGCTCAGTGCCTCCATACTGGTGCCTCTCGGCCCCTCTCTTTCAGGCCTCAGAGTGGGGCTCGTCCCCCTCCTCCCCCAGCCCAGGGAAGGCCCTCTGGGCCCGGAGAGGAGGAGCACAGAAGGGAGCGGAGATCCCCGTCATTCGGTCCGCTCCTCCCTTCCCCGATTCACCCTGCGAGGCCTTCACAGGCCTCTGCTTAGCCGGCTGACCCTGAGCCCGGGGGGTGCGCGAGGCCCTCGCCAGCAGGTCGGCTCCTGGCTGCCTGGGGTCTGGGGGGGCAGCGCGTGGGACTAGCAGCCGGGGCAGTGTTTGAGCGACAGGCTCGCCAGCCACCTGAGCCGGTCGAAAATGAGCGTTGACTTGAATTGCTCATTAGCAGTATTTCTCTGGGAAAGCACCCCCCGGCCTCCCCGCCTCTGCCCAAAGGGTCGAGCTGGGCCCGCGCGTTGTGCCTCGTGGTGAGACTTCAGAGGGACGAGGAGCGCCCGAGCCGGCCACACGGCTCGCCTCCGAGCCACAGTCCGGAGGGAGAAGGGGAGGCCTCGGAGTCCATGTTGCCTTTTGGACTCTCCCCCAAAGGGTCTGCCAGCCGGGCGACGGCTCTGTTTCCGAGTCCGCCGTGGCCGAGGCCGGTCTCAAGGCGTCCACATAGCCGGCCGGGCCTTCCAGCGCACGGACTCCCCGCCGTACCCCTGAGGGAACTCGGGCCGACGCCGGACGCCTCAGCTCAGGAGCTGCCTGGCTGCCGGCTGAGGTTTGTTGTCCCATTTCGGGGGGCCGACGGCCATCCCGCAGTCCTTCCCAGTCCGGGAGCCCTCTCGGGGAGGGTGTCACCCCGGACGGGGCTTCTTTCGTGCGAGGCCCGTCGTCTCTGGGCCCAGCCCTGCCCCGCGTCCTCCCTGTCGTCCGCCTGCGCCGGGCGGCCACCTCGGGGCTGCCCCTAAGGGGGAGCAGCTGTTTCGGGGCCGCCTGCCTCAGGCTGCCGCGGCAGAGGCCGCCTCCATTTCGCTCCCGACGCCCCTTTCTCCGAACACACCCGCAGTCTGCCTACGTCTCCCCCACGGGATGGGGCCCTGGGCTGCCCCCGGGCCGAGAGGCTTCCTCACGGGGCCGGCACGCAGTAGGCGCTTTCACGACGGCCCGTTCCTGGCTGACGCCCAAGGACGGGGAGGGTCCCCTTGGCACGGGCCAGCCTGGCCGTGCGCCCGGCACTCCCCCGTGCTCGCCCCAAGGCCACAGTGGCCGCCCCTGGGTCAGGCCCAGCCTCCCGGCGCTGGACGAGGACAGGAAGACCCCGAGGGTGGGCGCAGGGACCTCCCGGGGCTGCGAGGGACCCCGAGGCCCTCGTGCCTCGCCGCCACCCGTGCCCGGTACCTTGGCGGCAGGAATTTCAGCAGCAGCTCCTGGAAGTCGACCTTCTCCTCCTTCTTGCACTTGGTGTTGCGGACTCGCGCCGAGCGCCTCTTGGCCGTCTCCCCGCTCTCCTCCACCGCCGGCCTCTTCCTCTTGACGCCCTTCTTGGACTTGTCCCCGCCGGAGGCGTCCCCTGCACAGCCGAGGCAGAGGGACAGCCTTGGCGGGAGCCCGAGCTGAGGAAGGGGAGCCCCGGCCTGGCTCCTCCTCCGCCCTGGTCTCTGCGTGCACCTCCCAGAGCGGGGCGCCCCCCCCGGCCCCCCGGCCGCCTCCGCCAGCAGAGGCCCAGCCGCGACTCACCGAGAGGAGCTCCGGCCTCCAGTAAGCTCTGGTTCGGGAGAGAAAAGCTGGGCACCAGGCTGGCATAGGGGAAGGGCGGCTCCGGCGCCGAGGCCGCGGCGGGCGGGGGGAGGGGGACGCTGACGGCGGCGGGGGGCTCGGGAAGGGCGCGCGGGGCCGGATCGCGGTACTCCGAGAGCTCGATCCTCCGGCCCAAGCTCGGCTGGGGGGGGTCGCACGACGTGAAGTGGGCGTAGGTGGCCAGCAAGCTCTCCCCGAGGCACTTCCATCTGCACGGCGAGAGGCAGACCCAGGCGGCGCCCCGTGACGGCCAGGTCCGGTGCTCGAGGGGCCCTGGGGGGCGCCTGCCCCTTCTGGTCTCAGGGGAGGGCCGGGGGCACCGCCGGGCCCCAGACACTGGTCAGCACGGTCAACCGCGCTGGCCACCCCCCTGCCCCCAGCAAGGTCCTCCAAGCCCACAGACGCCCGGAGTGAGATGGCGGCGAGGGTCGCGGCTCCTCCCAGAGAATGGGGCGAACGAGGGCCCTGTGGGGAGCCCCCCCACGCCGTCTCCGCCTCCCTCGCTCGCCATTTGGCCGGGCCGTCGAGGGCCCCGAGGCCTCTCTCCTGGTCAGAGCAGAGGGAAGCCGGGAGCGCCGAAGCTCGCTCTTCTCGGCCCCGGGTTCCGAGGCTCCTTGCGCTCGGGGCCACCCTCCAGGCCCGACCACCCCCCCGGCGGGAAGGACCTACGTGAAGAAGGGGATGGGCTGGGTGAGCCGGAGGTCGGCCTCCTTCTCGCGCACCAGCAGGGCCTGCCTCTTCCGGCGCAGCTCCAGCGCCTCGTCCAGGATGGCCTGCGTCTCCGCGGCGCTCACGGTCACGTCGTGGATGGACATGTCGCTGGGAGCCAGGCAGAGAGAGGGAAGATTGGGGGCCGCCCGGCAGGGACCCCTCCCAGGTTTCCGGGGGGCCCGCCCGGCCCCGGCTCACTCGGAGGGGGGCCTCGGGGAGAGGGTGCCCCACGCTCCAAACGGCCTGGCGTCCGGCAGAGCCCCGAGCACGGCCGTGCGCCTCCAAGAGCAGGCCTGGAACACTGTGTGCCTCCCCAGGGCTTCCTGGACCCCCCTCCTGTCCCAGGGGCCCCCCGAAGCACCAAGAGGCCAAGGGAGAACAGGGGCCGAGAGGAAGAAGGGAGGGAGCGGGCCGGAGGCGCTCCCAAGGTCTACAGGAGCCCCGCTCCATGGGAGGGTGCAGGGCACGACCGGGGGGACCCAGGGAGGACGGGGACCGAGGCGCTGTCAGCAGCCAGGCACGAGGGGATCCGGGAGAGGAGAGGGCCACGAATGCCTAGAAAGTGTCACCAGACGGGGCAGTCCCCCTCCCCAAACCTCCTCCAAACACTCCTGGGCAGCCCTGACAGGGAGGCCCAAGCCAGTCCCGGCTCTCCAGGGCCCAGGGCAGAGGACAGCCACAGTGAGGCCCTGAAAGCGGGCGAGGGAGCAGCCAGGAAGCCCCTCGGCCCCCAGAAGCAGAGCCACGCTGACCCTCACGCCAAGTCCACAGGACGAGCCAACACGCAGGGAAGCCCCTGTGAGGGGCTCTTTGGGTGGACAATCGGGACACACACACGGAAGAGCCAAGTGTGGCCTGGGCAGACCTTGCGAAGGACACACGGGGCAGGAGCAGGACGGACTCCACGGCTCAGGGCCAGGGGACGGGCCCCAGACGGGCTGCGGCCACTCGCCTGCTCAGAGAAAGCCCGGCGCTCGGGGCCAGAGAGAAAGGGCAGCCGGCCGCCAGCCCCAGGGGAGGGCATCGAGGCCCCAGGAGCCTCGGGCAGCATCAGCCGGGAACACACTGTGGAAAGGGGCACGAGTGGGCCTCGTGTGGGCGGGGACGAGCAGGGAGAAAAGGACAGGAGGAAAGAGACGCGAGCAGACTGCCGGGGGGGCCGCGACCTTCTCTTCTCAGGCCGGGGTAAAGCCAGCCAAAAAGACGCCCCCGACGGGCCTCTGGAGAAACGGGGCGGAAACGGAAACGTACCCTGCTCGGACCCTAAAAACCACAATCGAAGGAAGACGGACAATGAGCTGAAGCGAAGTCGTCTAACCTCACAGGACGCGTCCCCGAAACGATCGCTTCATTAAGGAGAAGGAGAACAAGAAGGCCGGACGGCAGCCGAGGCTGGACCGAGGGGAGCCCTTCTCCCTAAACGCTTACGCGGGTCAGACGGAGGAGGACCGAGCAGCGGCTACGAGAGCGGAAAAGCCTGGAAAGCAGAGGAGAGCCTAAAAAATGCCTGAGCCGACCCTAAGAAAGGCAGAGAACTGGTTTGATGGGGGCCCCGACAGATCAACGTTCGCTTGACGTTAAAAAACGGGTGAACCGACAGCCAGTGAAGAGGAAAGGAAAGCGGCCATCAGGAGTGGCCCCGCAACGTTCTACGCCGACAAAGCAGAACGGACGACTGAGCACCTGAAAAGCTGCGCGTGCCTGGACGGCCCGGAGGAGAAACGGAACCGGGAGCGGAGCCAGCCGTCCCCAGCAGCTGATCTCCAAGAGTGCGGCAAGTAGCCGCCAACGTGCGCGAAGCCGCAGAGCTCAAAGCAGAAAGCAAAGCTGCCTCGCGATGGCGGCACGACGAGCCCGGCCTACTGATAAGGAAACGCCCCGAAATCCCGACCTCTCGACGCCGCCCAAAAGGCTTCCGACAAAACGCGAGCCCCGTCCCTACCGGAACGAGGAGAGAAGCTGGCGTGGAGGGAGCATGTGGCGAAAGCGCCGCCCCCTACCCGGAACAAGCGAGAAGCCTTCCCAGGAAAGCCGCCGTGACGGCCAGAAAGGAGAAGAAAAAGGAAGTCGAAGCCCTGCTTAAAACAACCGCAAGCCTCCCAGAGTGGGCGCCCGGCCGACACGAGCGTCTCCATCCGCGACCACCGAGGCCCCCGGGAAGAGGCGGCCTCCCGAGGCCATGGCAGGACTTCGACCCAAAGACTGGAAGAACACCTTCGGCTCCCGGCGAGGCTGAGCTGATGGAGCCCAAATCCGACTCTTCTGAATGAATTCGGGCCGGACCAATCAAACTCCCCACAAATGATTTCAGGGCTCTGGAATTCGCCCGAACGAAGGAAGGGCACAGCCTGTGACGCGGGGAAGACGCTGCGTGGGGCCCTGGAGCTCCGGAGGGAGCCTGGGACGGCCCGAAGAGGAGAACGGAAAGAGGGAAGGGGAGAAGGGGCTGGGCAATGACAGGGAGGGTGGATTCAGGGAACAGCCCTAAGCAGAACAAACAAGCGTGCGTGTCCGCCTCTCTGTGAGCCCACGTGCGGTGTTCTTGGCAAAGACCCCAGAGTGCTTTGCCATTTCCTTGTTCACTTGACAGCTGAGGAAACCGAGGTAAACAGGTGAAGAGACTCACTCAGGGTCATACAGCCAGCGCCTGCGGCTGGATTTGAACTCGGGAATAGGAGTCTTCTTGATTCAGGCCAACTCTTAGCTCCCAAAGACAAACTCTAAGGACGGACGGATGTCCTAAGGGCGCTTTTCATGGCGGTAAAAAGTTGCAAGCTGAGGGGGTGCCCATCTCCCGTGCCAGAGGAGAGGAGGAGGGGGATGCCCGGGAAGCGGGCAGAGCCAGGAGCACCCTCCACCCAAGAACCGCGACGACACAGGGAAGACGACCAGCCGGGAGACGAGAAGCAGCTCGTGCCCGCCCAGAGCCGGCCAGGAACCCTCCTGGGAGCCGTCCTGGCCTTGGTGGGGGAGGGAAGGGGCAAAAGCGGGGGTTTTGGTGCAAAGGCCAGGCGTGGGGGCGAATGCACCAGCGGGCAGGCGCGGGGAGGGGGCCAGAGGTACCATTTGAGGAACATGCGCAGGGAGTCCTTGCGCAGGCAGGGCTGCTCCTGGAAGATGCGCTCCTTCAGCACGAGCCCCTTGCTGTACCGGCAGTCCTTCTCCAGGGCTTTGCAGATGAAGTACAGGCCGGCTGGGAGAGGCAGAGAAGACGGGGAGGGGGTGAGGCCCGCACGGCCCAGGAGGCCCAGCCGGGCCCCGATCCCCCTCAGGCGGCGTCCCCCATTGCTCTGAGCCACCTGATGGGACCAAAGGCAAAGGCGCGGAGCTGAAGACACCCCAAACAAACAGGGGTGCCCGGGGAGCCTCAGAGTTCCGCAGCCACAGAAGCCGAGGGCCTCCCCCCCTTCCTAGCAGTCACCTCGGAGCCCCCCCGTTTTCTCCAACATTCTCCCAGCCATCTCAAAGGGGAGCCCCAAAGCCACGAGAGCCGGAGCAGAGGCAAAGGGCCGAGCCGGGATTAAGGGCTAACGAAGGCAGGGCCCGAGGGCAGCGCCGGGGACGAAGCGGAGCGGGCAGAGCAGGCAGGGGCGCCCACAGGGATGCCCCGGCCTCACTCAGACCAAAGGTCCAAAGGGGACGGGCATCCGGCCCGTGGGGGCTGCCGAGCTCGGGCCATCGCCGGCTCGGGGCCGGACTCACTGGTGTAGTCGCTGAGCGTGTACAGGACAGTGATGAGGTTGTCCAGGCAGGGCCAGTGGTCCGGATTGCAGCGCAGACCCTCCTCGAAAGCGTGGCGAGCCAGCGGGATGCGCACCAGCCTCAGGGCCACGCGGCCAATCTTGTACCAAAGGTTCACGTCCGTCGAGTCCAGCATCACCGCCTGGAAAGCACGTGTGAGGCCGGCGGCTGCCCCGGGGCCCAGCACGTCCCCAGAGCCTGGGGAAAGGAGGCTCTCCACACACGGGGAGGCCCGCACGGGTCCAGGGGCAGCGCCGGGGGGGCTCTTACGGCCTCACCCTCGAGGGCACCCGGGAAGGCGGGTCAGGCAGCGCTTCCTGAGGAAGGGAGGGGAGACCCTGGCCAGGTGGAATCTGGGGAGGTCGAGGAGAGACGCCGCAGAGGCGCCACACTGGGTGAGGGCTGGGGGGAGAGCACTGCCCGCCCAGTGGGAGAGGAGGCAGATTCGCAGAGTGTGAGGTCCGTCTGCTGGACGTCCGGCCGGGACAGGGAGGGGAGCCCAGCCCGCAGGGGAGAAGCAGGGGAAGGGCAGCGGGCCCTGCAGCCCCTTCCTAAAAGGAGCTGCCGGACCGCTGGAGAAGGGAGGCCAGCCGGCTCGTCCGGGCGGTGAGCGGGAACACGTGCGAGCAGCAGCACGGCCCTATTCGGGCTGGGAGAGGCACTACAGAAAACAGCCCCGGCCTCGGGCCCCCCGGGCCGTCTCCGCCGAGGGAGGGGGGCCCCCCAGAGGCCGTGAGGGGCTGGGCTGGGGCTGGGGGAGACGTCCCTTCTCGCTGCTCTCCGAGGACAAAATGAGGGCTCTGGGAAGAGATGGGGCAGGGAGGCTCTCCCGGCCTTCTTCCCCCGCGCCAGGGGAGCTCGGGGAGGTGAGACGGCCAGGTCCGCCCAGTGGGGGCCCCCCGTCACCTCCAAGTAGAACTCCATGGCGGTCTCCAGGTCGTCGCGCTGGGCGGCCAGCTGGGCCAGGTTCTTGTAGGTGGAGTACTTGAGCATCAGCCCCGGGTGCTTCAAGCCCTCCCGCTCGTCGCCGGACAGGACGGCCTGAAAAGGCGAGCGACACGGTCAGAGGCGAGCACGAGGCCGGACGAACGACCCCCCCAGTCCCGGTGCCCCGGGCTCTCTGTCCGTCTGTCTCCGTGTCCCCGCCGCCCTGCGTCTGGGTGTCCGGGGAGGGGCCGAGCTGAGGGCTGCGTGAGACAGAGGCGGCGGCGGCGGCGGCGGCGAGACCCCCTGGAGGGGCCCGAGGTCCGGACTCCCCACCCGCTGCCTCGAGCTCGCTGCGGCGGCCCCGGAAGTTCCCGTTTGTGTGCAGATGGCCGGCTGCGGGGACGAGGGCCGCCGCCCGGCCAAGGAGTGCTCGGAGGCGAAGAGCCCCTTCTCGGGCCGGAAATCCGAGCTGTGGGGAGGGCAGGGAAGGCTCCGAGTCACTGGGCACCCCAAGCCCCTCCGGCTGGCCACGCTGACCCAAGGGGATGGCAGAAAAGGGACAGACACACAGCCACGGGGGCCGGCCACGGGGAAAGCATTCGGGAGCTCGGCCCAAAGAGACCCTGGAAAGAGGAAAAAGGCCGGCGTGGACCCCAGCGGGGCGCCAGAGACCCACACGACGCCGGGGCCTCCGCTCTGGGCCTCGGCTCCCACCTCCAGGGGCCCTGCTGCCCTGGGGTGTGCGCCAGGAGCCGGCCCAGTCAGTCACCTCAAAGAGCCGCTTGTCCCCCGCCCCGACAGCGCCACCGACGGGAAACAAGGCAGAGCCAGCCGGGCACCCCAGAAGCATGGCAGAGCCCGTCCCGGGGGGCCCGGACGAGCCGGATCTGCTTTGGCAGGCAGCACGCACGGCAGGGACGGTCTCAGGGTCACCCCCGGACCTCTCACACAGTGCGGCCAGGCCTCCCGGGCTGACGCCTTGTCCTGGGGGTGAGGAAGGCCCAGAACCCGCCTCCTCATCTGAAGGGATGATGGACGGCTCTCTCCCACCCGTGAGGCGGTGACCACCTTCCCTGGGCACCGGGCCTCGCCATAGGAACAAGACCCGAGTTCAAATCCAGCCTCAAACAACTGGCTGAGGGCACTTCGGCCTGCCTCAGTTTCTTCCACTGTAGAATGTGGATCGTGAGTGCCCCCAAGTGGCCGGACAAATGAGGCCCCCCGTCAGGGCCGAGCATGTGGCCAAGCCTGTGGGAGCCCTGAAGGTCCCTCGGACGGACGGCGTGGCCCCGTTTGTTAGCAGGGGCTCGTTTTCCTCGTTGGGGGCCGGATCCAGGTGAATGCTTGAGAACGGTGGCTACAAGAGCCTGTGTCGGCACCGCTCGGCGGCCGAGTGAGCCGAGCCAGGCCCGGAGACGGGAGGTCCCGGGTTCCAACGTGGCCTCACACGCCTCCTAGCTGGGTGACCCTGGACAAGTCACTTAAGCCCAAAGGCTCTTCTGCCTCAGAAGTGAGGTACCATGTCAATTCTAAGACAGAAGGTTAGGCTTACTTTTTTTTTTTTTAAGAATAACCCAGCCAGCAAAACTGAGCATCGTCCCTTCAGGGTGAAAAAGAAATGCAAAGGCCAGAGCGGGACAGAAGAGCCACCATCCCAACGGAGCTCCGGAGCAAGGCCGAAAGGAAGGGAAATGGCAGGAACACGCTGAGCCTAAGCTGCTCCCTGCTTACAGGAAGCCCGTCGGATCTCATCCAAGGGCCTCGGCAGACGGAGAGTGGAGGAAAGGGCTGCCCCGAGAGAGGGCCAACAAAGGGCACAAACAGCAAACGGTTTTTCAAAGAAAAAGTTCATACAAGGGGGAAGGGAGAGGAACTAGCTGGAGGGAGGGGGTGACCCTCGGGCCGCTCTCATCTGAACGTGCTCATCCGCACACAGCTGGGTATGGAAGGAGGATCCATTAAAGCAGGCCATTAGGAGAAACAAAAGCCTTTGGAGGAGAGACAGGATAAAGGGAAGAAAAAGGAGAAAGAGAAGAGAAGAAGATGGAGGAAAACACCCCAAACGGCGACTAGGAATAGGCTGAGCTCTCCCAGAGAAGCGAATGGACAGGAAAGCCAACAGAACAACACGTGGCTTCCGAGAAACACGCTGGACACAAGGTGAAGGGAAGATGTCAGAGCAGATTCGAGAAAGGCGGGGAGGCGGTCACGACCTCAGACCAAGTAAAGGCAGGGATAAGCAGGGAAGCTCCATTTTGTGAAGAGGAACAAGAGACGATAAATCCACATCAGTAGGAAATTCAGATGCACCAAGTGGAAAAGCAGCCACATTTTTAAATGTATTCCTTGGGGACAACAGTAAAACTATGCCAGTGGGGAGCCTCAACTGCTCCCTTCAAAAACAGACGTCAAATAAACAAGAAAGAAGCTAAAGAGCTGAATGAAAATTCAGAAGTTAGATGACTGACCTCTCTCAAGAATCCTCAATGGGAATATAAAGGAATATACCTTTTTCTCAATGGTACGCGGCACCTTCACAAAAACTGAGCATATATCAGGGCATTAAAAACCTCACAAACAAATGCAGAAAAGCAGAATTATCAAATGTATCCTTTTCAGATCACGACTAAAAAAATTTTTTTAACAAACTTTGCAGCACACATTAAAAAATTACTTGACAATAAGATGGAGGGGCCTACACAGCTGGGAACTGTGAATGGGAATGGGACGCACTCATCCGTAAATCAGAAGCAGACAGCAAAGTGGATTAAAAACCAGAATCTGTAATAATTACAATTTAAATTATGAGGCTGTTAGTAGCTTTTTAGTGGCTTTATTACAGCAAGATAGAGACAGTAAAAAGAATGAAAAGGATTCCTTCAGTGAAGTGAGCAGAGCACAGAGCCAGAGACCCACACCCGGCACACCTTAACCAAAGCAAAGCTCAAGCTCCTAAAAAAGAGCCCTGCGGCGTGGGTCGCAGCCAAATTCATCTCCCGAGTCCCTGTACGTCAAATGAGGACGTACTTAAAAGGATGCTGGGAATTTAGCTCAGGGGTAGCAAATTTTCCACCTCTACATTCCCCCATGATCCTTTGGGAGACCAGTCTCCCCAGTGGATCATTTTAAACATAATTAAAGTATATACAATATTTACACAGGGAAGATACAACAAAGTGAGGATAAGGAAACAAAAAAGGAATCGAGAACAAAACCAATTAGGGGGCAGTCCCCTTTGGTTCAAGCAGCAGCAGGAACAGCCTCTGTGTGGCAGAGACCTTGCTGCCCAGCTCTCCTGGTGGGCAGGGGTAAGCAATGAGTCTAGAAAAACTCTGAAAGGTTTCCCGAAAGGAGAAGGGAGAGAGGAGACCAGATTGTGTATACCTTTGTGGTTGCCAACAATTATAATAATTACAATTTAAATTATGAGGCTGTTAGTAGCTTTTTAGTGGCTTTATTACAGTAAAACAGAGACAGTAAAAAGAAGGGAAAGGATTCCTTCAGTGAAGTGAGCAGAGCACAGAGCCAGAGACCCACACCCGGCACACCTTAACCAAAGCAAAGCTCAAGCTCCTAAAAAAGAGCCCTGTGGGTGGGCCTCAGTCAAAATTATCTCCCAAGCTCATGTATGTCAAATGAGGATGTACTTAAAAGGATGCTGGGAATTTAGCTCAGGGGTAGCAAATTTTCCACCTCCACAAATCCTACTACATGTTGTTTACAAGAAACACATTTGAGGCAGGGAGGCGCACACAAAACAAAGGCAGGAGGGAGCAGAATTTATTGTGCATCATCTGAAGTAAAAAAAAGCCAAGAGTAGCAATCATAACCTCAGATAAAACTAAAGCAAAAGGGGGCCGCTGGGTAGCTCAGTGGAGTGAGAGACAGGCCTAGAGACAGGAGGTCCTGGGTTCAAACCTGCCCTCAGCCACTTCCCAGCTGTGTGACCCTGGGCAAGTCACTTGGCCCCCATTGCCCACCCTGACCACTCTTCCACCTAGGAGCCAGTACACCGAAGTACAAGGGTTAAAAAAAAAACAAACTAAAGCAAAAATAGATCTGATTAAAACAGATAAGGAAGATACAGCTTGCTAAAAGGTACTATAAATAATAAGTAATATTCTAAATTCAGTTCTAAACACATATACACCAAACGGCACAGCCTCTAAATTTTTAAAGGAGAAATTAAATGAACCTCAAGAAGAATTAGACAGTTAATCTATATTTGTGAGGGACCACATCTTCCCCACTTTCAGATCTAGATAAATCAAACCAAAAAATAAACAAGAAAAAAAAGTAAAGGAGATTAATGAAATCTTAGAAAAGTTAGAACTAAGAAATCTCTGGAGAGAAATGAGTGGAAATAGAAAGGAATATACCATCTTTTCAGCAGTACATGGCTCCTACACAAAGTGTTACACCACCCGAGTTATGCTCAAGTTTTTTGGCAAATTTTGACACACCAAGCTCAAAAGGTTGCCCATCACCGCCCTACTACATTGTCAGTTTTTGTGTAGGAGCACCCCAACAGTGCCCCCCTTTGCCATGCCACAGGTTTGCCATCACTGAGCTAGGCCATAGGGGTGAAGTGACTTGCCCAGGGTCACATAGCTGGGAAGTGTCTGAGGCCAGATTTGAACCCAGGACCTTTCGTCTCTGGGCCTGGCTCTCAGCCTACTGAGCCATCTCGTTGCCCCCTAAAGGTCTCATTTCTAGGACACTGGAGGAATGGAGTCAACTGGTCGAAACTAAATGCCTGTCACACCCCAATGGCAGGGAAGAGACTGTTTCCAAAGGAAGAACTCCCAGCTACTGGTCATCCCAACCCCTGAGAAATACAAAGGAGACAGCCTGAGCTGAGGCGCCATCTCACCCCATCCCCTGGCAAAGGGGGGCACTGTTGGGGTGCTGCAGAGCAACAGGCAACTGTCCTTTAAAGCTGTGCCCGCCCTCGCCACTGCCGGCCTGCCGCCCATGGGTGGGGAAGGTGCCGGGCTCACCTCCCGCAGCAGGCGGGTGTCCAGCAGCTCCTGGTAGGCTCTCTCCGACTCCTCACACCGGTCATGCTTCTGCAGGTCCAGGGCTTTGTGGTACAAGGAGAAAGCCTCCGCCTCCTGCCAAGCCACACACAGAGGCTGGGGGCGGCCCAGTGGCAGGCCGGAGCCCCCGAGGCCACGCCTGCCCTGGGCCCTTGCGCCTTACCTGGGCCTCCTTGGTCTGTGACTTGTGGCTTTTGAAGGTTCCCTCGTGGTCATCCTCCACAGTGGAGCTGGCATTCAAGGCTGCGATGCGGATCTGGGAAGAGCAGCGCCAGTGGGGGGGCCTGGCCACCTCTGCCAGGCCAGAGGCCCCCCAGAGGCCCCAGCATTCAGCCAGAGGCCCGCCAGCACCCTGGTCGGGGTCAGAGTGGGCAAAGTGCTGGGCAGATCCCCAGCAGGGAAATGGGGGCAGCCACTGGGATGGTGGCGGGGTGTGGACGCGTTGCTGGCAAGAGCGGCCCAGAGGGAGCAGGAAGGCCTACAAGGACCTCCCCCCGCGGGACTCACCATCTTCTCGAGCTGTGGCAGCGCCGGCCCTAGGGCTCATCCCCCACTCCAGCACGAGGTCACACCTGCGAGCCAAGGAGAGCTAAGGCTCCCCTCCCCCTCTTCCCTCTCCACAGCCCCACCCCCACCCCCCACCCGGCCCCCCAAAGGCCTTCCTTCTGCAGCCTGAGCCACCCCAGAGCGGGGAGCCCGAGGCTGAGGCGGAGACGGGACAGGATGGCCCAAGGGCCGGGGCAGTGGGGTTCTCCGGCCTCCAGAAGCCACCCCACTCCCCGCCAGGGCCCTTGAGAAGAGCGGGGGCCGGACACACCTTCTCCCTTCCCTGGAACCCCGAGGGGAAACTCAGGAAGGGGGCGGGGCTGCGGAGGGAGTCTGACCACTGGACCAGGACTGGGGCGGGGCCTAACGTGACGGGGGCGAGGCCCAGTTAGACACGGAAGGAAACTGAGGCCTACTGGGGAACCCCAGGCACTTGCACCCCCTCCTTCCACCCACCTGGCTTTCTTGACAACCGCTAGGTCGCGCGCCGGCTCCTCTCGCGCAGGCGCAGAAGTGAGAGCAAAGGCGACCGCGGGAGCCCGTCAACAAAGCCCGCGCCCATTGGCTGCTACGCTGCAGCCTTCGGCCAATAGGCGAGGAAGGGGTGGGTGGGACCTCCCTCTAGAGACGTTATACCTGCGCCGGCTGAGAAGGCGGCGCGGTTCGTCAACGCGTCAGGGAGGCGGAAGGGGGTTACTTCCCATGAGCCTCTGCTCAGAAGGCGGGGGTGGGGTGGGGGGCGGAGTGGGCGTCTAGGGAGGGAGGATCCGGGAGCCGCTGGGTGGAAGCAGGGTTGGTCCGGCTGGTCCCGCCTTCTCTGCTCCGGTTCTGGCCCTGCCTGCGTGGAGCAGACGCCTCCGAGAGGAGCCGCCAGAGGGCGGACCTGGCCG
>NC_058130.1:801183484-801200652 GCF_016433145.1 Gracilinanus agilis | reverse complement strand
ACACACACACACACACACACACACACACACACACACACACACACACACACATATAAAGCCACTTGATATGATAAATTAATTTATCATTTCCACAAATAGCCAAATCACTTCAGAAGAAAAAGTTTCAAAATAAGAATTTAGAATCAGAATGCTATAGGCTATCAAAACACATTATCAACAGGGTTGATAAGATAACATCACAACTTTTCCAAATATATACATATATATAATTGTTTTAAAAAGTTTAGTTCATAATTTAATAACATCTAGAACAAAGGGAAATATGCCTTTACAACAATTTACCAAATTTCACCTTATTGTGAGCAATATTCAAGAATTTAAAAAATAAAACAACTCATTGCCAAATTTTCAAATGATCTTATGCAGGATTGCTTTTTATCACATTTAAAACTATGTATAAAGTTATCTACTATAAAGTAATTCTATTCCTTTAAAATTATAATCAGACTTCATTAAAGAAATAATTATAAAAACAATTAGCAGTGTATTTATCGTGATTAACATGATTATTTACATTGAGTTCCAATTCAATAAAAGTTTATATTACACTCAGTAAGAAAATATACTTCACTGTCAATGAAACCACAGCATGATTTAGTTTCAGCATTAAATCAGGGTTCACTCACACCTATAACTTCATTCTTATTTCCTTTCAATGATCTGGGCCAATATTTGCTCACTAAATAATAGCTTAATAGTTCTTTTTTCTGGTGAATCCTTCCTCCAAAAGCTCTCTTCCTTGTCTTTTTCAAACCTCACATTCCCCCACTGTCACCCCCAATAGGGGCTTCAGGAATTTGAAATGGACCTACCTTTGTTCACCCCCAAGATCTGCTCAGGAAAAGGAAATAACAATGCAAATAAAGAAGCGTATTTAAATTCATGTGAGTGTTTGAATGGTTCTGAATTTCCTTCAACTTCTCCAAAATTGGACCCTCAGTACTAATTTCATCAAGAGGGATGGAGAGGTTGGCTGTTCCTGACTTTCCTATTCAGTCAGCCTTGGAGAGTTTGTGAAGGATTTATAACATCTACATTTTATAACATTTTGTAACATTTTATAACATTTTGTAACATTTATAACATCTGATCTAATTTGAACACTTTTGGACCAAAGACAAAGGAGCTCCGGGGCCATAACTCAGAGCCCCTCTGCGGGCAGCAAAAGGCAGCTGCTGGACCGTCACAGCCACCGACTCAGTTTCACATCAAGATCTTGGCTAACGGAAAGAAATATCTCTACCACGTTAAGTAATATTTTGTTTTGGAATTAGGATAGTAAGATAGAAATTATAATTTAGTAAGTTCAGTGTAGAATTAAGTAGGAAGGCCAAGTGATGAAAGCTGGTTGGGAAACATGTAGTTTTTATTACTTAATAGGAAATCTTTTATAATACTTAATTTCCTTTACTTCCTTTTACTTCCCTTTTATTTATTTAATTAGTAGTTATAATAAATAAGTTTTTTTTAATAACTGGCCTGAGAAAGATTTTTTAGAACTGCCTGGTGGCCATATTTTTCCAATGAACAAATTGAGAACCTGTTCACACCTTATACAACTATTCGTGTAGTCAATATACCAATGATTAGTAATGGGTCAATACCCTTTACAGCATTCCCAGGACTGAGGCACCATTGATCCTGAAGTAAGATTTTTATTAGACTGGTGGTATACTGAGCAATTTTGGTCAACCACAGCAAAATGGCCAACAGAATCTCTTGAACAAGAATGTGCCCTTCTGGGTTAAAGGGGGAAGTACTTGGTGGTCTTGTGGTGACACAGACCTTTACTACGGAGAATCTACTGATTGCCAAAAAAAGGTCATTCTTCAACCTTTATGTTTTTGAACAAGGAAATGATTTGTGAGCTGATTCATTCAAGCCTAAAAAATCATTTAAATATCAACTTCTCACTTGTAACAAGTTTGGGGTGCCCTGAGCAGAATCACAGGGGTTATGGAATTTCCTGAAAGCAACAAAATTCTGTTCCTAAGCCAGATCACTAGTGCCAGTGGATCTGCCACCATGCAAAAAGGATAAAGAAAGCCTACTTTTCAAGGGATTAAAATTAGACTTCTACAGCTAAAATGGACTGAATACCAAACCTCTTGCTTTTAAAATGATTTATCCTGCAGTGTTTTGGGCGTACCACACAAAAGTCAGAGTGGCTCTACCACAAAGAAGAACAGAGTGTCCAAGTGCACCTTTTCCTGGGTGTCCACCAGACTTGGTTTTCCTCTCAAGTGAGGAGCTCAATCTGTGAACTTAATGAAAACCCAGAAAGGCTGATTTAGATCTGCTCTGAAAATTTCCTCTAACAGTTTAAAAGATATTCTCTTTGGACCCCTCCTTCATGCCTTTCCCCTCCCCAGGAAACCTACTGGGAAACCTCATTATCCTCCAAGATTAAATAAACCTCCATACTCATCAGTCTCTTCTGCCCTTCTGATTGGATCCTTTGACTGGATGGCAGGTCTGTGGGCATTATGGGTTTTTTTAAAATATAATTGTATTATTATTTTTAAATATTTTTTCCATGGTTACATGATTCATGTTCTCTCCCTCTCCTTTTCCCCCATCCCATGGCTGAAAAGCAACCCCATCAGGTTATACATGTATTATCACTCAAACCCCATTTCCATATTATTCATTTTTGTAATAATCTTTTAAATCCAAAACCCCAAACCTACATCCATATAAACAAATGACAAATCATATGTTTTTCTTCTGCATTTCTACTCCCACAGTTCTTCCTCTAGATGTTGATAGTATTCTTTCTCATAAGTCCTTCAGGATTGTCCTAGATTTTTGTTAGAAGCAAAGTATCACATTTGATTGTCCCACAGTGTTTCAGTTATAATATTCTCCTGGTTCTGTTCATTTCATGCTGCATCAGTTCATGTAGCTCTTCCTAGTTCTTATAGAAATCAAATAGTTCACCATTCCTTATAGCACAATAATATTCCATTACCACCATAGGCCACACTTTGTTCAGTCATTCCCCAATCAAGGGACACCCCCTCATTTTCCAATTTTTTGCCACCACAAAGAGTGTGGCTATAAATATTTTTGTACAAACATTTTTCCTTATTATCTCTTTAGGGCTCAAACCCAGCAGTGGTATGGCCAGATCAAAGGGTATGTATTCTTTTAAAACCCTTTGGGCATGATTCCAAATTGCCTTTCAGAATGATTGGATCAATTCACAACTCCATCAGCAATGCATTAGTGTCCTAATTTGGCCACATCCTTTCCAACATTTAATATTTTCCATTACTGTCATATTTTCCAATCTACTAGGTGTGACGAGGTACCTCAGAGTTGTTTTGATTTGTATTTCTCTAATAAGGAGGGATTTAGAACACTTTTTCATATGATTATTGATAGTTTTTATTTCTTCATCTGAAAAATGTCTATTAGTATCCCTTGATGGTCATGGGCATTATGGGACATCACCACAGTCTTCTCTCTTTTTCCCACTAACTACTCTGCTTTTGGACTTTCCCATCATGCCCCTGTGCTGGGTACTTTCTGCATTCCCTTTCTTTCCTCCTTTCCTTTTCAGCTTTCTCTTGTGTGTTATCTTCCTCCAGCTTGATGACCACTGGGGCAAGTAGGTGACACAATGGATTGAATTCTGGACCTGGAAGTAGAAAGACCTGAGGTCAAATCTGGCCTCAGATACTTCCCAGCTGTGTGACCCTGGGCAAGTCACTTGAACCCCATTGCCTACCCTTACCACTCTTCTGCCTTGGAGCCAATACACAGTATTGACTCCAAGTTGGAAGGTGAGGGTTTAAAAAAATAATTGGGACATAAGTCTACTAAAATAGTTTTGTTTAATCTAACATTAATCTAATATCCAAGTCACTTCCTATTTAGATACATCTCCAAATTGACATAGTTCCCTCATGCCCTCCAACATATCTCTCTCCTCCAAGATAAGTTGAGATAACATTATAGGAATCTTGAACAAAGAAAATATGTTAAAATACAATTTTGTACTTTTGAAAACAGTCAATATTCAGTTCTTTCCTAGAGTCCTCCTCTAGGGTCCTCCAGAAACAGAAAAGGGATCTATTCTCAGCCTTCAGTTTGTAGATCATGCCTCTGATAGACATATTGTACAATCCTAGCATATAGACAAAGGGGAGAAGGTCCTGTTGAATTGACTCAGATTAGCTATGGTTAGTAATGGAGTCCAGCTAGAGGATGAAGCTGGCTGTCCTAACAAGAGGGAGGGGTAAGAGTGAGTAGAATTCTTTCTCCTCCCCCACCCCTGGGAGCAGTTGGACCAGAAGGCAAAAACTGTTTAACTGAATCCCTCTTAGTTCAAGCTATGGAGGCTGTACAAGCTTGGTAAATTCAGGGGCAAGTTGGTAAACTGACAGGGAATAATCCCACTGAGGTCAGCAAGTCTCACTGTTTAAACTATTCCCTAAACCCTAGGATAGAATAGACTCCAGGTTGTCTTCAAATACAGATGACTTGCTCTCAAGGAAAGGAAACTGCACCAGTGCTTATATGAATGGATCTTTCCTTTGGTAAAGTATATGGATGGTGAGTATATCCTAGTGTAACTTCACACAGGCCCAGTACCTTAACAAGAAAGGGGGTTTATTATTTTCAGGAAAACAGGGTGAGGGGAAATGGTTTTAGGGATGAAAGGGAGGTAAGCTAACTAAAATCTTCAATGAACTTGTTGGCTACACATTTGGAATGTGTTTTGAACAACTTAACTTCTATCCTACTCACTAAGTAATCTTTCTCCTAATCTAATGTACCTAAGTTAAAGATGGAAAGGTAATCTTGCTTGAAGATCTGTATAGAGATTACTTAAGATGCTGCAATTGAGATATTCTTCCAGTAGTAAACCAGTAAAGTAACATTCAGCCCTTGAGGTCAGAGATGAGCTAACCAAAGAGTAATCTAACTCTCCCTCCCAGCCCTTGAACCCACAAGGAGTGTGATCAAAGAATCCTTACAAGTAGGGTGACCTGGCCTTTGTACTCAGGTTTCTAACTGCCCCAACTACCCCGTCTCCTGGAGTTCTGGGGGGGCACTATGGAATTCTGTGCCCCACTTATGATCATGGATGTTACAGTAATCCCAGTTTTCTAGTATATAGAATTTCCACTAGAAATTCTGCAAGCATCTTGCATCTTGCACACTTCACCTTGCTCCACTCTGCACCTAAATCTCTCTATCTTTAGCAACATAAAAAAATCTATCCTTAAGACTGATACTAACTGTCTACCACCATCTAGGAAGGCAAAGTATGGTCAGTGAAGAGCAGGATACCTTACCCTACTCATGGTCTGAGAAAAAAGAGATACAAAATGACACTGATAGGCGCATAAATAATTTTTCTGCACCAAGATGCAACACAGAAATACAGACTGAGGCACAGAGAATCCAAACAGACAAATTTAAAGGGGAAATACCACCATTACAATCACAGAGTCCTGAGTCAGTACAAGTAGAAGTCCAAGAGCAAAATCAATGGGATTTAGATTGTACTGATATAGAGGCACCTTTGATACCTGTTAATCAATATGCTAAAGACAAGGAGCCCTTGATAATGGTGAAGATTGGAGAACAAATCTACTCAGCTTTAATCGATACTGGTGCAACTAGATCTGTACCAGAAGATTGCACTTTAATGGGATCTGTGAGAGTTAAAGGAGCCATTGGGCAAATGGAGTTGGTGCCCAAGCTAAGATCTTGAAGCCGTCCACTGACTCCATGAAGATTCCTAGTGGGTTGGACACTCAGAAAGGGGAACCAAGGACTGAGTGAAAATGGGTTACGGGTTAAGGACTAATGGAAAGGGAACATAAGGTGAGAATAAAGACACACAGACACAGAAAGTTCTGGCGTAAGGTAGACAGACATCGAGTAAGCTCTGATGGTCAAGAGCTTCTACCTCAACTGTCATATAGCTACTTTTATTAGGGTTACAATCATACACGGGGGGACGAGGAAGGCAAGTGGTCTGATGTGAGGTAAACATCACGAGATACAGACTGTTGGACCCTAAAGCAATAGATAGAGCAAACATCTAGATCCAGAATCTATATGGCCTAAGGTCTTGATACTAATTACTTGTTTTTTTGTAAAATAAGGAGCCTGAGATAACTGACCAGTCCTCCAGAGTGTAGCCTTAGGGAAGGGCTAGGAATTTGGCAAGGTTGAGGTTTAATTCAACTCAAGGTTACCGAAATCATTCATAAGCAATACAAGAGTCATTTTTGAGCACTCTTAAAATAATATCACAATTAATGTATACCTGGATTCCTACAGATCTAAAATGGTAAAGACAGGCCCAATGACTTTGGATCATTCATTTCTATTGATACCCGGACACCCATCCAATCTCTTAGGGAGGGATATCCTTTGCAAATTAGGTGCAACTATCTAATGGGACAAGTCTGGCCAAATATTCCTACATTTACCCAAATAGTCACTCAAGCACCATCCTTTGCTGTTCCTGGGGCAAGTGGTGGTGGTGGTGGTGGTGGGGTGATGAGGAAGAACATCATATGGGGAGTATCTTTGAAATCCCTGAAGATATCTCAGAGGCAGTTTGGGCAAAGCATCCCACTGATGTAGGAATTTTAAAATCTGCAACACCTGTCAAGATCGAGGTGAAAGAGGGCACTCCACCTAGAATTCCTCAGTATAGATTGAGTAAAGAGGCTATAGAGGGTATCAGACCTATCATTCAGAGCCTCCTGAAGCAGAGCTCCATAGCCCAAAGACTTTAGTGTGGAGAAAGCAATGAGCTAAATAAGAGATTGTGAAAGGGAATTCTTTATTCTCTTTGTCTATTTTGAGTTAACACTAACTGAAGTACCCCTAATTAGTACCTCACCAGACTGTGAAGTGTGAATCAGACTTTCTTTTAGTACCCCTACTTAGTACCTTACCAGACACTAAATAAGAGTGTTCTCAAGTCATTTGCTAAAGTGGGTAACAACTCAATGTGTCAGGAAATTGTGAATCCTTTTGATAAGAGTTTACACCTCCAGAGGATGAGAAGTGGATGGCAAGACATTGCCCCTCTGGGCAGTGCTAAACAATTTGAAAGCTGTGATAGGCCCCTGTGAAGAGGAGAAAGGACAAGAAGTCATTATAAAAGCCCTGAATTTCTAGGGCTAGAGGGTCAGCTTCAGGAGTTGTCCTAAACAAGTCATCTTCTTCAGCCCTAACTGCCTCTTGGAGGGAACTTGGGTGAGTGAATAACTCTTTCCTTTCCTGACTTCTTAAGAGAGATTAATTCTGGTTGAGGGTTAACAAGTGGTGCTGGGCTAAGTGGAGCACCAGAGCAATATTTAATGTGATAAGCTAAATATCTTCTCTACCCTCTTTTTGTATTTCTCAACTTTCACTCTCTCCACCTATTCTGTAAATAAAAAATATTGAAAGTTATTTTGACTTGAGCTATGATATTTTAAATCAGCAACCACCATATTATTTATAATTTTCTTATATTTTAGTCAAACCCTTAAATTTAATTCCTTTCAAGATACATTTAATTTTAGTTTTGGTTATTAACTAGGATAACTCAGATCCATTTTGCTAAGAAGAACTTTCTAATCTATCTTCAAATAAGGCAGTTGGGCAAAGATGTTCAGACCAGAAAAACTATTAATTTTTAGCATTTTCAACTTTGCTACAAAAAGTTTTGAAAATGTTTCCACATTTCCCCCTTTTGTGCTAGTTTTTACAATTTGCTCAAAGTAACATCTATGGCTATTATTTCCAGATTCTCAATTTTATATTAATCAGGACCAAGATACATCTGTCTGATTTGTCCAAAATTAACACCAGGTTTATACATATGCTTCCATTTTATGTATTTTATTTTATGCATTTTTAAACAATATTATGAGAAGGTGTTCATAGCCTTTATGAGATAGCCAGAGAAGTCAGTGACAAATGGTAATAATTTACTGTCTAACTTGTCAACACATACTCAAAGTCTGTTGTTGCTTTGTGCCTGCCAGGGGGCTCTGCCTTCAATCCTAGTTTGAAAAATATATAAAATGAATATAATGAGAGTTCTCAACTAGGTGGGGAATATAATAGGAAAATGTTGTTGATTAAGATGTGTTCCAGAAAATTATAAAGGGAAAGACAACTCTCTGAATTCTTTTTTTTTAATTTTAATTTTGAATATTTCATGTTCTTTCCCTCTCTCCCAAACACCTCTTAGCCCCCTCAACTGGCACACAATTCCACTGGGTTTTACATGTATCACTAATCAAGACCTAATTCCATATTATTGATAGTTGGACTAGAGTTATCATTTAGTGTCTACATCCCCAATAATATCCCCATCAGCCCATGTGTTCAGGCAGTTGTTTTTTTTTCTTCTTCTGTGTTTCTCCTTCCACAGTTCTTCCTCTGAATGTGGCTAGTTTTCTTTCTCATAAGTCCCTCAGCCTTGGTCTGGATCCTTGCATTGCTGTTGGTAGAGAAGTCTGTTATGTTCAATTGTACCACAGTGTATCAGTCTCTGTGTACAAAGTTCTCCTGGATCAGCTCCTTTCACTATGCATCAATTCCTGGAGGTCTTTCCAGTTCACATGGAATTCCTCCAGTTCTTTATTCCTTTGAGGTCTCTCTGAATTCTAATGACCTTTTCTCAATTCTCTTTGATCTCTCTGTAGCCTTTGTTATGGGTGACTACTCTCTCCTACCTGATATTCTTTTCTCTCTAGGTTCCAGAAAACCACTTTTTCATGGTTCTCCTCCTTCTATCTGAGTATGCCTAGTTACCCTAATAACGTTTTACAATTTCCCAAGCAGTTTTTGTCAAATGGTGGGTTCTTTTACCAAAAGTGTGGGTCTTTGGATTTGTCAAACCCTAGGTAACTATGCTCATTTACTACAATGTGTTATTGAGTGCATAATCTATTCCATTGATCCACTACTCTATTTCCTAGCCAGTACCAGATTGTTCTCATGGTTGCTGCTTTATAATACAGTCTGAAGTCTGATAGAGTTAAGCTAATGAACTGTGTGTGTCACACACACACACACACACACACACACACACACACACACACACACATGATTTTTTCATTTATTCCCTTGATATTCTTGACCTTCTGTGCTTCCAGACGAATTTTATTATTTTATTTAGTTCTATGAAATAATTTTTGGGCTTCTTAATTGACATGGCACTGAATACAAAAATTACTCTATATATAGAATTTTCATTTTTATTACGGTGACTCAGCCTACCCATGAGCAATTAGTAGTTTTTCAGTTGTTTACATCTGACTTTTTTGTGAAAAGTGTTTTGTAGTTGTGATCATATAGTTCTTGAGTTTCTCTTGGTAGTTGGAGTCCCAGGTATTATTTGTAGCATAGTTAAATGCTGATGATTTATGTGGTTTATTTTATATCCAACAACTTTGCTAAAATTGTTCATTGTTTTGATTATATTTTGGTTGATTCTCTCAGATTCTCTATGTATATCATATCATCTGGGAAAACTGATGGCTTCATTTCCTCATTGCCTATTCCAATTCCTTCAATTTCTTCTTCTCTTACTGCTATAGCTAGCATTGCTAGTGCTTTATCATCTAGTAGTGTTGATAGTGGGCATCCTGGCTTCAGCCCTGATCTTTGTAGGAAAGCTCCTAGTTTATCCTCATTGAAGATAATCTTTGCTAATGGTTTTAGATAGATGCTATTTATTATTTTGAGAAAGGGTCCATTTATACCAGTGTCCTATAGTTATTAGGAAAAGGTGTTGAATTTTGTCAAAAGCTTTTTTTTTTTTTGACAAAAAGTATCTATTGAGGGGGCAGCTGGGTAGCTCAGTGGATTGAAAGCCAAGCCTAGAGACAGGAGGTCCTAGGTTCAAATCTGGCCTCAGACACTTCCCAGCTATGTGATCCTGGGCAAGTCACTTGACCCCCATTGCCTACCCTTACCACTCTTGCACCTATAAGTCAATACACAGAAGTTAAGGGTTTAAAATTTAAAAAAAGTTAAAAAAAAGCATCTATTGAGATAATCATAAAGTTTCTGTTGTTTTTCTCATCAATATTGTCAAATGTGCTGATGCAGTTCCCAATATTGAATCAGCCCTGCATTCCTATTCGTGGTATTTGATCTTTGTGATATGTTGCTATAATCACCTTGCTAGTGTGTGGAATGAAATGTGTGCATTATTTCCCAATATACATTGATTAGTATTAATAATCCTGGATTGTCAACTTCCTATAGAAAAATAGTGAAGTTAGGTGCTCTCCACCAGAGATAACAATCTCTCCTTTTGAAGAGTAGAAGAAACCCCCTCCCCAAGGAGCTTTATACACATGTATTAATATAGGCCTTTAGTATGCTCTTTTTCAAATGGGGCTAAGAGACTATGATTCCCAAGACCCCACTCACTTCCTGTCATTACGTGCTGATGTAGACAGGAGATAAATTGGGTTAGCACACTTGCTTCTAGAAAGGAAAGATGTCCTGGAATGGGATTTTGCCCCACTCCATGCAATGGAACAGCCCTGCCCACCATCCGATTAACCCTATTTGCCTCAGTTTCCTTGCCTATAAAATATGTTAAGAAAAGGAAATGGCAAGCCTCTTCAGTATCTTTGCCAGGAAAACCCCAAAATGGGTTCTAGAAGGGTAAGAGATGCCTGAAGTGCCTAAACAAGAATAAATGTTTCTTGATATAATGATTGATTGATTCAGTCATCCATTCTGAAGGAGTTAAAGGTCTTATCAATGACAGTGGGTAAAGAAATGGAGGAGGGACATCAGCAATACTGAAGTGAGCATTAAATGTCAGGCACAAAAGACAGAAGGATAAAGAGGAACATTTTCACAATCATGAGATAAGGAAATTCAATAGGGTGTTACCACTGAGAAAACTAGTGCAATTGATGGAAATCTTCAGTTAAATGTACAAAGTAGATATGATTCAAGTATTACCACGTTCATGAAACAGATATCCCAGAATGACACAGGCCATTTCTCAGGTACTTCTGCTTTGTGAAGGAATTCTGATTCAGTGTTCCAGAACTTTTTTTTTCTCATAGGAAAGAATTTGGACTTGACTCATAATTGAAGAGCAATGGGAATGAGCTAGTTCCAAAACTGCCAGCAGATGGAGTCAGTGTGGTTCTCTGGATTTCCACTATAAACTACTTGCTCTCTTATTCCCCTCAGTTTCTCACACTGAGTACTTCCCCCTCTTGCCCTCTGACTTATTTCTCATGCATTCCTGGGCGTTCTCATTTGGCCTCAGCAAGATCACCCAACACTTGGGAATAAAGATAGAGCTTAGTAAGCCAGCACTGGATGCCAGGATGGAGAAGATCTCCACCACCACCATGGCTTTGCCCTTGGTGCTCTGGTATGTGGGCAAGAAGGAGAGCCACACACTGCAGAACACCAGCATGCTGAAGGTGATGAACTTGGCTTCGTTGAAGGTATCAGGCAGACTCCTGGCCAGGAAAGCCACTATGAAGCTTCCCAGAGCTAAGAGGCCAATATAGCCCAAGACACAGTAGAAACCAAGGACAGAGCCCTCATTACATTCAATGATGATCTGATCAGGCTGGGAATATGTGTCTGTGTCAGGAAAGGGGGGAGAGATTCCCAGCCAGATGCCACAGAGAGTTGCCTGAATTCCAGAGGAAAGTAATACAATACAGTTGGATACTCTAGGTTGTAGCCAGATCTTTCCTCTACTCCCTGGTATTGTAACCCTGAAGGCCATAACAACCAGAATGGTTTTTGCTAAAATGGAAGAAACAGCCACAGTGAAGACAAGGCCAAATGTCGTTTGTCGGAAGAGGCAGGTGACTGCAGTGGGACGGCCGATAAAGAGCAAAGAGCAGAGAAAACAGAAGGTGAGGGAGATGAGGAGGGTGTAGCTGAGGGTCCTGTTATTGGCTTTCACTATGTGTATATCTCGGAACTTCACAAACACCCCGAGAATCAGAGCTGTCAGCACAGAGAAGAAAAGAGCCACACAGGTGAGAGCCATTCCCAGAGGTTCTTTGATATCCAGGAAGGTGATGGCTTTGAGGAGGCAGCGATCTCTCTCCTTATTGGGATGTTCATGTTCAAGACACTTCATACAGTGCTTCATATCTGGAGGGAACAAGAAGCATCTCATTGTGTTATGTTTCAAAATTTTTCCTTATTCCCAAACCTGGGAAACAGACACAATATCTGTGGTCAGTCCTTTTTGTCTGAGAGAGGGAGATATTGATAGAGCCCCTAAGTTATTGGACCCCTAAGTAAAGGAATCATAGTACATTGAATAAGCCTAGGAATGAACCTAGGACAGTCTTGTGTACTATATCCCTGGAAACTGTAGCAGAAGAGTCATCTTGAGTATGTTTTCATGTATCTTATGGAAACCCCTGAATCCTCCAATCACCATGCACATTGTATCCCATGGATCAATACCTTGATAGGATGCATTTTTCTTCTCAAAACTCTCTGTGATTGGCTATCTCTCTCTCTCTCTTTTTTTTATCCTGGGACTCCATTCTAGGAGCATAGGGCCACAACCAGTAGGCAATGGGTCGCTCAGGGTCACCCAGCTGGGAAGTGTCTGAGCCCGGATTTGAACCTAGGACCTTTCGTCTCTAGGCCTGGCTCTCAATCCACTGAGCTAGCCCAGCTGCCCCTACTTTAGGTTGCAGTTTCTTTAGCATATGTAGTTTTTACAGGGTGGGGTTGCTAGCCCCACGCCCAACCCTCCTCCTTTTTCATCCGGGGTAGGGACCGTCCTTAGCCCAGGAGTGACTATCTCTTACTATGAAAATATTCCCTGTAACCATATTGATGGGTATGTTTGGGTAGCAACCCAGATTCCTATAACTATCATCACCTCCCTCAATAAAGCTGCCGTGGGGCCATTGAATACCATCTGCATCTTTGATCCTTTTGATTCTTTTGTCTTTTTCATGATCCTCGCCACCTCCTTACCCCAACAAAGACTTCACAGGACCCTCATAGGGCCCCCAGAGACTGGGAGGACATGGCTGGCTGCTCTTATCCAGATATGGCTCTTATGGTGTAATTAATGCCACCTTGGTGTAGCCACCAAGGGGATCAAGGCCATCCCATTGTGCTCCTCACCTTTATAATTTAGAAGGCTTAGATCAGGCTATTTCTCAGCATTTATCTTTTCCAGAGGAAGACAATTGTTCCTCCATCTAGGGACACCCATTTGAGTTCACTCTTTTCAAACTTGGAAAACTATTAAAAACCAGATATACCAACAAGGGAGGATTTAGTGTCAGGTAGTATAGATTAGTGTCAGGTAGTATAGAGAGGGTTTGGGAATAATTAGCCAGAATCAGGGAGTGATAGGGAGAATCAAGATCATGAAGACTCCATCTTGCAATGGACTTAGAGGGAAGTAATAGAACTTAGAGATTAGGTCATTCTTGTTCCTAAATCCTCCTTCATTACCCCTTTTAATTAATAAATCTATTACTGTTACATCAAGAAGTTTTAAAAGACTGGTTTGTGCTCTGGCCCTAGTGTGGTAAGGCCCAATCTGCCTTACTTCATTAAAGAGGAACTGTGGTATTTATAACTAGTTCCCTTGGTGGATAACAACATCTACCCATGTCAGTTTACCATAATACTTTAATTGTCAAGTGAAAACAGACAAGGACCTGGAATATTTTGAATTTTTAAAGGACTAACAGCCATTTTGGCCTCCTTTAGAACTCTCACTCTTGGCAGGAGGTCGAGGTGGCCATTAGAATCCTGAGAGCTGACAGTTGCAGTCTATGTATTGTCATAATATAACAGTAGCTGGCCCAGTCGGTGGCTCCATAACCTCCCTCTCATTTAGATGTCACTCACACAGCTATTTACAAGCAGTTTTCAAGCCAACTACTTTGTTTTATAAAAGTGGAAGGCAATAATTCTTGCTGTTTCCCTGAGGAGATTCATTTTACTCAGAAAGTTCATTTCTCCAGGGTGCCTACGTATAGCACAATGGAGATGATTTGGTATCAGATTACAATGATACCCTCTTTCTTTATGGCAATCACACCAGATTACCTACATGATTTTATGGGCTTCAAGCCTTACTTCCAATAACCGACATGACTATATATAGGGCTCTATCTTATTTGCCTCTCCTGTTTCTATTATTGGGTTGCTGTACCAATTTAAAAATGTAGCAGTTTTTAAAAGGCTCATTGTTACTGGCTGGTTAAATCTAGGGAACAGTGAATTAAAGCAACCGGTTCTAACCCTGCAACAAAAGATTGATCAACTGGAAGCTCAATGTTTCAAACTAACTGAACAAAAATGGGCAATGCTAGGGGCAATGCTAAAGGAAGCAGCTAAACAAGGGGGTGCAGAAAAAACACAGGCACCTACCAAGCCTCAGCTGGTAACTGATGTATTAGAACATAATTCTGTCCATATGTTCCCTTTGCATGATGCGACCTATATTGTTCTAGATATAGGCATTGTGTATATAAAGTCACCTAAACAATTTACTTCAGCTGACTGAGATGCCATAGAGAAAAGAAATCCCAGATTTGATGATGAACCAAATAAAGTGATCTATGAGTTTAAAAGAGTGATAAAGATCTTTGACCCTGATTTTAGGGACTTTGAATTGATTATGGATGAACTTTTAAGAAAGAGAGAGAAACAACAATTTATTGAGCAGACCAGTAACAATCCTATTCTAACATCCTGGCCAAATGAGGATCCTCAATTAGAGATGGATTCTGTAGAAGCCTAAAGATATCTATAGCTAAGGGAAGCAATTTTGGAAACAATGAAGGCAAATTCAAAGGACACGTGGTCCAAATTTGAAACAAAAGATAGGAGCCTGGGGAAACACCTGCAAGCTTTTTGGACAGGATCATAGATTCTGGAGAGCAATTACTTGGGGTGGACTTACTGATGGAGGAAAACTCAAATCACATTCACGGTCAATTTGTGAAAAATTCATGCACTTCTGTTAGGAATTTTTTCAGGAACAACTGTCCTACCTCGTAAACTATGGGTCCAGAAGAGCTTAAAAGAACAGTTAGATACATATACCAAGCTGGAAAACATAGACAAACAGAAGACAAAAGTGACTTAATATATGATTTAAGAAAGCAATTAAGGGAAGCAAACCAAAAGCCTAAAGATAGTGAGATAAAAGAAGTAAAGGCAATTGAACCTTTGAGATCATATAGACCTAAAAATGATTTTAACCCCAGACAAACTAGACAAAGTCCACCTAGATGTTATTTGTGTAACCAAATTGGCCATTTCATGAGGGAGTGTCAGTTCAGGGGACAATTTTCTGGCCAAGCATTTAGGATGAACTGAGGCAACAACTTTAATAGTTTCAACGGCAATGGTTATAGGCAGAATTTGTGTAGTTATGCCGACAGAATCAATAATCAATAATGCATTCCAAAGACAGGACCAGAATGGCTGCTGCAACCATGGATGTTGCCATGGGTCCCAACAATACCCTGATTTACAAACTATGCAGGAGTAGGTCAAGAATGGAGCTTGTCTGAGATACTTCTTGTGGGTCAGGGAGAAATTGCCAGAAAGGGGATTTGGAAAAGGGGGCATATGTATTATGAAGGCATGAACAGAACAGCACATTTATAGGAAAGAGAAACATAGAGGCAGATTGTGAGAAAGGAAACATTGATACAATAATATCAAGTGAGAGCAATGGAATAGAAACAAATAGAAAGCAATGGAATAGAAAAAATAGAAACAAAAAGAAGGTGTAATGAACAAAATAAATCCTGGCAGAATAATAGCAATCTTAAACCCTGGCAAAGCAATGGTTAAGAAGTAAATGGGGAGGTGGAATGTGATGGACAGGAATTAGAGATGCAATTCCCAGATCTATCCATTTTGGCACCAGTCATACAGACACATTCACCACCAAATAGCACGGAACCCCATGTATCATTAAGAGTAGAGGAGCATATTTATGATCTTTTGGTGGATATGGGGGCTAGTAAATCTGTTTTGCAAATGTCTCCTGAGGAATGCAAGTCTGTAGGAACTATAGAAGTAATGGGGGTAACTGGGAGACCACAAAGGGTAAAGAAGTTGCAATCCAAAATGGTATCATTAGGTCCTTTGTATGTAGAACACTCATTCCTTTTGATGCCAAATTCACCTGCAAATTTACTTGACAGGGATCTTCTGTGCAAATTAAGAGCTACAATACAGTGCACAATGCCTGGAGACATATCTTTAGTACTTCCAGAGGAATCCTTACGCGTGTTTGCTGTATTATTCTTAGACACAGTTGAGAAAGAGGAGAAAGGGGTTCTTGCCAAGACTGCCACTGAGAGCCTACTGCCACTTCTCTTCAGTACACTGACTGGGAGTCCTTGAAAGCTGCTTCCTGCCCAGCTGGTAAAGTATAAATTTCCCTCACATTGCTAACACCTGAGTGCTTGCTGCTGTCTTGGAAGCATGGGTGTTTCTCTTAGGCAACAATTATCTTCCTCAGGGCTTTCATCTTGAGGCAAGCTTCCACCCTCTTAACTCCTTGACAACATAGCTGGGGAGGGCAATCAAGGGGAGCAGCAGTCCACTGTCCATGCGACAGTGGAAGCAAGTGGCCCCCTGGCATTTTTACCCCTTGGGGAGGAGAAGTAAAGTACTAATTTTACTCAGTACATACTAGGGTAGCACCACCTACAGATAGGAAGCAGAGATTGCAAGCAGGGTCCAGTTTTCTGCCTATCTCAAATAGCTCCCATTTCAGGAGAGCCTTACTGAGCTTGTGCAGCTTACAGCTTAAGATGTCTTTTCTTACTGCTGTTCCTAGGTATACTGATTGGATACCTTGCTGTTAGCTTGAGTAATCTCAAGATTCAGAGGGAAGATTCATCTCCCTACACCCCCTTGCCATTTTGGCCTGCCCAGTCTCTGCAACACATCCAATATGGGGTTCATCCACACTATGCTCAGTGCAAGTATGGGGAACCCCAAAAGTGTGACCAAAGAAATCTAGACAGATGATGATACTGGGGAGGGGAAGGAACCTTGAAGAGTCTGGAGGTGAATTTTAAGCCCTTTTAGACCCCATTGCTTTATTGATGTTAACTGTTTCAGTTTGTTCCCCTCCAAATAGTGAAGAAGTCTCTGTAACA
>NC_058130.1:801165814-801182984 GCF_016433145.1 Gracilinanus agilis | reverse complement strand
TGTTACAGAGACTTCTTCACTATTTGGAGGGGAACAAACTGAAACAGGTAACATCAATAAAGCAATGGGGTCTAAAAGGGCTTAAAATTCACCTCCAGACTCTTCAAGGTTCCTTCCCCTCCCCAGTATCATCATCTGTCTAGATTTCTTTGGTCACACTTTTGGGGTTCCCCATACTTGCACTGAGCATAGTGTGGATGAACCCCATATTGGATGTGTTGCAGAGACTGGGCAGGCCAAAATGGCAAGGGGGTGTAGGGAGATGAATCTTCCCTCTGAATCTTGAGATTACTCAAGCTAACAGCAAGGTATCCAATCAGTATACCTAGGAACAGCAGTAAGAAAAGACATCTTAAGCTGTAAGCTGCACAAGCTCAGTAAGGCTCTCCTGAAATGGGAGCTATTTGAGATAGGCAGAAAACTGGACCCTGCTTGCAATCTCTGCTTCCTATCTGTAGGTGGTGCTACCCTAGTATGTACTGAGTAAAATTAGTACTTTACTTCTCCTCCCCAAGGGGTAAAAATGCCAGGGGGCCACTTGCTTCTACTGTCGCATGGACAGTGGACTGCTGCTCCCCTTGATTGCCCTCCCCAGCTATGTTGTCAAGGAGTTAAGAGGGTGGAAGCTTGCCTCAAGATGAAAGCCCTGAGGAAGATAATTGTTGCCTAAGAGAAACACCCATGCTTCCAAGACAGCAGCAAGCACTCAGGTGTTAGCAATGTGAGGGAAATTTATACTTTACCAGCTGGGCAGGAAGCAGCTTTCAAGGACTCCCAGTCAGTGTACTGAAGAGAAGTGGCAGTAGGCTCTCAGTGGTAGTCTTGGCAAGGACCCCTTTCTCCTCTTTCTCAACTGTGTCTAAGAATAATACAGCAAACACACTTAAGGATCCCTCTGGAAGTACTAAAGATATGTCTCCAGGCATTGTGCACTGTATTGTAGCTCTTAATTTGCACAGAAGATCCTTGTCAAGTAAATTTGCAGGTGAATTTGGCATCAAAAGGAATGAGTGTTCTACATAGAAAGGACCTAATGATACCATTTTGGATTGCAACTTCTTTACCCTTTGTGGTCTCCCAGTTACCCCCATTACTTCTATAGTTCCTACAGACTTGCATTCCTCAGGGGACATTTGCAAAACAGATTTACTAGCCCCCATATCCACCAAAAGATCATAAATATGCTCCTCTACTCTTAATGATACATGGGGTTCCGTGCTATTTGGTGGTGAATGTGTCTGTATGACTGGTGCCAAAATGGATAGATCTGGGAATTGCATCTCTAATTCCTGTCCATCACATTCCACCTCCCCATTTACTTCTTAACCATTGCTTTGCCAGGGTTTAAGATTGCTATTATTCTGCCAGGATTTATTTTGTTCATTACACCTTCTTTTTGTTTCTATTTTTTCTATTCCATTGCTTTCTATTTGTTTCTATTCCATTGCTCTCACTTGATATTATTGTATCAATGTTTCCTTTCTCACAATCTGCCTCTATGTTTCTCTTTCCTATAAATGTGCTGTTCTGTTCATGCCTTCATAATACATATGCCCCCTTTTCCAAATCCCCTTTCTGGCAATTTCTCCCTGACCCACAAGAAGTATCTCAGACAAGCTCCATTCTTGACCTACTCCTGCATAGTTTGTAAATCAGGGTATTGTTGGGACCCATGGCAACATCCATGGTTGCAGCAGCCATTCTGGTCCTGTCTTTGGAATGCATTATTGATTATTGATTCTGTCGGCATAACTACACAAATTCTGCCTATAACCATTGCCGTTGAAACTATTAAAGTTGTTGCCTCAGTTCATCCTAAATGCTTGGCCAGAAAATTGTCCCCTGAACTGACACTCCCTCATGAAATGGCCAATTTGGTTACACAAATAACATCTAGGTGGACTTTGTCTAGTTTGTCTGGGGTTAAAATCATTTTTAGGTCTATATGATCTCAAAGGTTCAATTGCCTTTACTTCTTTTATCTCACTATCTTTAGGCTTTTGGTTTGCTTCCCTTAATTGCTTTCTTAAATCATATATTAAGTCACTTTTGTCTTCTGTTTGTCTATGTTTTCCAGCTTGGTATATGTATCTAACTGTTCTTTTAAGCTCTTCTGGACCCATAGTTTACGAGGTAGGACAGTTGTTCCTGAAAAAATTCCTAACAGAAGTGCATGAATTTTTCACAAATTGACCGTGAATGTGATTTGAGTTTTCCTCCATCAGTAAGTCCACCCCAAGTAATTGCTCTCCAGAATCTATGATCCTGTCCAAAAAGCTTGCAGGTGTTTCCCCAGGCTCCTATCTTTTGTTTCAAATTTGGACCACGTGTCCTTTGAATTTGCCTTCATTGTTTCCAAAATTGCTTCCCTTAGCTATAGATATCTTTAGGCTTCTACAGAATCCATCTCTAATTGAGGATCCTCATTTGGCCAGGATGTTAGAATAGGATTGTTACTGGTCTGCTCAATAAATTGTTGTTTCTCTCTCTTTCTTAAAAGTTCATCCATAATCAATTCAAAGTCCCTAAAATCAGGGTCAAAGATCTTTATCACTCTTTTAAACTCATAGATCACTTTATTTGGTTCATCATCAAATCTGGGATTTCTTTTCTCTATGGCATCTCAGTCAGCTGAAGTAAATTGTTTAGGTGACTTTATATACACAATGCCTATATCTAGAACAATATAGGTCGCATCATGCAAAGGGAACATATGGACAGAATTATGTTCTAATACATCAGTTACCAGCTGAGGCTTGGTAGGTGCCTGTGTTTTTTCTGCACCCCCTTGTTTAGCTGCTTCCTTTAGCATTGCCCCTAGCATTGCCCATTTTTGTTCAGTTAGTTTGAAACATTGAGCTTCCAGTTGATCAATCTTTTGTTGCAGGGTTAGAACCGGTTGCTTTAATTCACTGTTCCCTAGATTTAACCAGCCAGTAACAATGAGCCTTTTAAAAACTGCTACATTTTTAAATTGGTACAGCAACCCAATAATAGAAACAGGAGAGGCAAATAAGATAGAGCCCTATATATAGTCATGTCGGTTATTGGAAGTAAGGCTTGAAGCCCATAAAATCATGTAGGTAATCTGGTGTGATTGCCATAAAGAAAGAGGGTATCATTGTAATCTGATACCAAATCATCTCCATTGTGCTATACGTAGGCACCCTGGAGAAATGAACTTTCTGAGTAAAATGAATCTCCTCAGGGAAACAGCAAGAATTATTGCCTTCCACTTTTATAAAACAAAGTAGTTGGCTTGAAAACTGCTTGTAAATAGCTGTGTGAGTGACATCTAAATGAGAGGGAGGTTATGGAGCCACCGACTGGGCCAGCTACTGTTATATTATGACAATACATAGACTGCAACTGTCAGCTCTCAGGATTCTAATGGCCACCTCGACCTCCTGCCAAGAGTGAGAGTTCTAAAGGAGGCCAAAATGGCTGTTAGTCCTTTAAAAATTCAAAATATTCCAGGTCCTTGTCTGTTTTCACTTGACAATTAAAGTATTATGGTAAACTGACATGGGTAGATGTTGTTATCCACCAAGGGAACTAGTTATAAATACCACAGTTCCTCTTTAATGAAGTAAGGCAGATTGGGCCTTACCACACTAGGGCCAGAGCACAAACCAGTCTTTTAAAACTTCTTGATGTAACAGTAATAGATTTATTAATTAAAAGGGGTAATGAAGGAGGATTTAGGAACAAGAATGACCTAATCTCTAAGTTCTATTACTTCCCTCTAAGTCCATTGCAAGATGGAGTCTTCATGATCTTGATTCTCCCTATCACTCCCTGATTCTGGCTAATTATTCCCAAACCCTCTCTATACTACCTGACACTAATCTATACTACCTGACACTAAATCCTCCCTTGTTGGTATATCTGGTTTTTAATAGTTTTCCAAGTTTGAAAAGAGTGAACTCAAATGGGTGTCCCTAGATGGAGGAACAATTGTCTTCCTCTGGAAAAGATAAATGCTGAGAAATAGCCTGATCTAAGCCTTCTAAATTATAAAGGTGAGGAGCACAATGGGATGGCCTTGATCCCCTTGGTGGCTACACCAAGGTGGCATTAATTACACCATAAGAGCCATATCTGGATAAGAGCAGCCAGCCATGTCCTCCCAGTCTCTGGGGGCCCTATGAGGGTCCTGTGAAGTCTTTGTTGGGGTAAGGAGGTGGCGAGGATCATGAAAAAGACAAAAGAATCAAAAGGATCAAAGATGCAGATGGTATTCAATGGCCCCACGGCAGCTTTATTGAGGGAGGTGATGATAGTTATAGGAATCTGGGTTGCTACCCAAACATACCCATCAATATGGTTACAGGGAATATTTTCATAGTAAGAGATAGTCACTCCTGGGCTAAGGACGGTCCCTACCCCGGATGAAAAAGGAGGAGGGTTGGGCGTGGGGCTAGCAACCCCACCCTGTAAAAACTACATATGCTAAAGAAACTGCAACCTAAAGTAGGGGCAGCTGGGCTAGCTCAGTGGATTGAGAGCCAGGCCTAGAGACGAAAGGTCCTAGGTTCAAATCCGGGCTCAGACACTTCCCAGCTGGGTGACCCTGAGCGACCCATTGCCTACTGGTTGTGGCCCTATGCTCCTAGAATGGAGTCCCAGGATAAAAAAAAGAGAGAGAGAGAGATAGCCAATCACAGAGAGTTTTGAGAAGAAAAATGCATCCTATCAAGGTATTGATCCATGGGATACAATGTGCATGGTGATTGGAGGATTCAGGGGTTTCCATAAGATACATGAAAACATACTCAAGATGACTCTTCTGCTACAGTTTCCAGGGATATAGTACACAAGACTGTCCTAGGTTCATTCCTAGGCTTATTCAATGTACTATGATTCCTTTACTTAGGGGTCCAATAACTTAGGGGCTCTATCAATATCTCCCTCTCTCAGACAAAAAGGACTGACCACAGATATTGTGTCTGTTTCCCAGGTTTGGGAATAAGGAAAAATTTTGAAACATAACACAATGAGATGCTTCTTGTTCCCTCCAGATATGAAGCACTGTATGAAGTGTCTTGAACATGAACATCCCAATAAGGAGAGAGATCGCTGCCTCCTCAAAGCCATCACCTTCCTGGATATCAAAGAACCTCTGGGAATGGCTCTCACCTGTGTGGCTCTTTTCTTCTCTGTGCTGACAGCTCTGATTCTCGGGGTGTTTGTGAAGTTCCGAGATATACACATAGTGAAAGCCAATAACAGGACCCTCAGCTACACCCTCCTCATCTCCCTCACCTTCTGTTTTCTCTGCTCTTTGCTCTTTATCGGCCGTCCCACTGCAGTCACCTGCCTCTTCCGACAAACGACATTTGGCCTTGTCTTCACTGTGGCTGTTTCTTCCATTTTAGCAAAAACCATTCTGGTTGTTATGGCCTTCAGGGTTACAATACCAGGGAGTAGAGGAAAGATCTGGCTACAACCTAGAGTATCCAACTGTATTGTATTACTTTCCTCTGGAATTCAGGCAACTCTCTGTGGCATCTGGCTGGGAATCTCTCCCCCCTTTCCTGACACAGACACATATTCCCAGCCTGATCAGATCATCATTGAATGTAATGAGGGCTCTGTCCTTGGTTTCTACTGTGTCTTGGGCTATATTGGCCTCTTAGCTCTGGGAAGCTTCATAGTGGCTTTCCTGGCCAGGAGTCTGCCTGATACCTTCAACGAAGCCAAGTTCATCACCTTCAGCATGCTGGTGTTCTGCAGTGTGTGGCTCTCCTTCTTGCCCACATACCAGAGCACCAAGGGCAAAGCCATGGTGGTGGTGGAGATCTTCTCCATCCTGGCATCCAGTGCTGGCTTACTAAGCTCTATCTTTATTCCCAAGTGTTGGGTGATCTTGCTGAGGCCAAATGAGAACGCCCAGGAATGCATGAGAAATAAGTCAGAGGGCAAGAGGGGGAAGTACTCAGTGTGAGAAACTGAGGGGAATAAGAGAGCAAGTAGTTTATAGTGGAAATCCAGAGAACCACACTGACTCCATCTGCTGGCAGTTTTGGAACTAGCTCATTCCCATTGCTCTTCAATTATGAGTCAAGTCCAAATTCTTTCCTATGAGAAAAAAAAAGTTCTGGAACACTGAATCAGAATTCCTTCACAAAGCAGAAGTACCTGAGAAATGGCCTGTGTCATTCTGGGATATCTGTTTCATGAACGTGGTAATACTTGAATCATATCTACTTTGTACATTTAACTGAAGATTTCCATCAATTGCACTAGTTTTCTCAGTGGTAACACCCTATTGAATTTCCTTATCTCATGATTGTGAAAATGTTCCTCTTTATCCTTCTGTCTTTTGTGCCTGACATTTAATGCTCACTTCAGTATTGCTGATGTCCCTCCTCCATTTCTTTACCCACTGTCATTGATAAGACCTTTAACTCCTTCAGAATGGATGACTGAATCAATCAATCATTATATCAAGAAACATTTATTCTTGTTTAGGCACTTCAGGCATCTCTTACCCTTCTAGAACCCATTTTGGGGTTTTCCTGGCAAAGATACTGAAGAGGCTTGCCATTTCCTTTTCTTAACATATTTTATAGGCAAGGAAACTGAGGCAAATAGGGTTAATCGGATGGTGGGCAGGGCTGTTCCATTGCATGGAGTGGGGCAAAATCCCATTCCAGGACATCTTTCCTTTCTAGAAGCAAGTGTGCTAACCCAATTTATCTCCTGTCTACATCAGCACGTAATGACAGGAAGTGAGTGGGGTCTTGGGAATCATAGTCTCTTAGCCCCATTTGAAAAAGAGCATACTAAAGGCCTATATTAATACATGTGTATAAAGCTCCTTGGGGAGGGGGTTTCTTCTACTCTTCAAAAGGAGAGATTGTTATCTCTGGTGGAGAGCACCTAACTTCACTATTTTTCTATAGGAAGTTGACAATCCAGGATTATTAATACTAATCAATGTATATTGGGAAATAATGCACACATTTCATTCCACACACTAGCAAGGTGATTATAGCAACATATCACAAAGATCAAATACCACGAATAGGAATGCAGGGCTGATTCAATATTGGGAACTGCATCAGCACATTTGACAATATTGATGAGAAAAACAACAGAAACTTTATGATTATCTCAATAGATGCTTTTTTTTAACTTTTTTTAAATTTTAAACCCTTAACTTCTGTGTATTGACTTATAGGTGCAAGAGTGGTAAGGGTAGGCAATGGGGGTCAAGTGACTTGCCCAGGATCACATAGCTGGGAAGTGTCTGAGGCCAGATTTGAACCTAGGACCTCCTGTCTCTAGGCTTGGCTTTCAATCCACTGAGCTACCCAGCTGCCCCCTCAATAGATACTTTTTGTCAAAAAAAAAAAAAGCTTTTGACAAAATTCAACACCTTTTCCTAATAACTATAGGACACTGGTATAAATGGACCCTTTCTCAAAATAATAAATAGCATCTATCTAAAACCATTAGCAAAGATTATCTTCAATGAGGATAAACTAGGAGCTTTCCTACAAAGATCAGGGCTGAAGCCAGGATGCCCACTATCAACACTACTAGATGATAAAGCACTAGCAATGCTAGCTATAGCAGTAAGAGAAGAAGAAATTGAAGGAATTGGAATAGGCAATGAGGAAATGAAGCCATCAGTTTTCCCAGATGATATGATATACATAGAGAATCTGAGAGAATCAACCAAAATATAATCAAAACAATGAACAATTTTAGCAAAGTTGTTGGATATAAAATAAACCACATAAATCATCAGCATTTAACTATGCTACAAATAATACCTGGGACTCCAACTACCAAGAGAAACTCAAGAACTATATGATCACAACTACAAAACACTTTTCACAAAAAAGTCAGATGTAAACAACTGAAAAACTACTAATTGCTCATGGGTAGGCTGAGTCACCGTAATAAAAATGAAAATTCTATATATAGAGTAATTTTTGTATTCAGTGCCATGTCAATTAAGAAGCCCAAAAATTATTTCATAGAACTAAATAAAATAATAAAATTCGTCTGGAAGCACAGAAGGTCAAGAATATCAAGGGAATAAATGAAAAAATCATGTGTGTGTGTGTGTGTGTGTGTGTGTGTGTGTGTGTGTGTGTGTGTGACACACACAGTTCATTAGCTTAACTCTATCAGACTTCAGACTGTATTATAAAGCAGCAACCATGAGAACAATCTGGTACTGGCTAGGAAATAGAGTAGTGGATCAATGGAATAGATTATGCACTCAATAACACATTGTAGTAAATGAGCATAGTTACCTAGGGTTTGACAAATCCAAAGACCCACACTTTTGGTAAAAGAACCCACCATTTGACAAAAACTGCTTGGGAAATTGTAAAACGTTATTAGGGTAACTAGGCATACTCAGATAGAAGGAGGAGAACCATGAAAAAGTGGTTTTCTGGAACCTAGAGAGAAAAGAATATCAGGTAGGAGAGAGTAGTCACCCATAACAAAGGCTACAGAGAGATCAAAGAGAATTGAGAAAAGGTCATTAGAATTCAGAGAGACCTCAAAGGAATAAAGAACTGGAGGAATTCCATGTGAACTGGAAAGACCTCCAGGAATTGATGCATAGTGAAAGGAGCTGATCCAGGAGAACTTTGTACACAGAGACTGATACACTGTGGTACAATTGAACATAACAGACTTCTCTACCAACAGCAATGCAAGGATCCAGACCAAGGCTGAGGGACTTATGAGAAAGAAAACTAGCCACATTCAGAGGAAGAACTGTGGAAGGAGAAACACAGAAGAAGAAAAAAAAACAACTGCCTGAACACATGGGCTGATGGGGATATTATTGGGGATGTAGACACTAAATGATAACTCTAGTCCAACTATCAATAATATGGAATTAGGTCTTGATTAGTGATACATGTAAAACCCAGTGGAATTGTGTGCCAGTTGAGGGGGCTAAGAGGTGTTTGGGAGAGAGGGAAAGAACATGAAATATTCAAAATTAAAATTAAAAAAAAAGAATTCAGAGAGTTGTCTTTCCCTTTATAATTTTCTGGAACACATCTTAATCAACAACATTTTCCTATTATATTCCCCACCTAGTTGAGAACTCTCATTATATTCATTTTATATATTTTTCAAACTAGGATTGAAGGCAGAGCCCCCTGGCAGGCACAAAGCAACAACAGACTTTGAGTATGTGTTGACAAGTTAGACAGTAAATTATTACCATTTGTCACTGACTTCTCTGGCTATCTCATAAAGGCTATGAACACCTTCTCATAATATTGTTTAAAAATGCATAAAATAAAATACATAAAATGGAAGCATATGTATAAACCTGGTGTTAATTTTGGACAAATCAGACAGATGTATCTTGGTCCTGATTAATATAAAATTGAGAATCTGGAAATAATAGCCATAGATGTTACTTTGAGCAAATTGTAAAAACTAGCACAAAAGGGGGAAATGTGGAAACATTTTCAAAACTTTTTGTAGCAAAGTTGAAAATGCTAAAAATTAATAGTTTTTCTGGTCTGAACATCTTTGCCCAACTGCCTTATTTGAAGATAGATTAGAAAGTTCTTCTTAGCAAAATGGATCTGAGTTATCCTAGTTAATAACCAAAACTAAAATTAAATGTATCTTGAAAGGAATTAAATTTAAGGGTTTGACTAAAATATAAGAAAATTATAAATAATATGGTGGTTGCTGATTTAAAATATCATAGCTCAAGTCAAAATAACTTTCAATATTTTTTATTTACAGAATAGGTGGAGAGAGTGAAAGTTGAGAAATACAAAAAGAGGGTAGAGAAGATATTTAGCTTATCACATTAAATATTGCTCTGGTGCTCCACTTAGCCCAGCACCACTTGTTAACCCTCAACCAGAATTAATCTCTCTTAAGAAGTCAGGAAAGGAAAGAGTTATTCACTCACCCAAGTTCCCTCCAAGAGGCAGTTAGGGCTGAAGAAGATGACTTGTTTAGGACAACTCCTGAAGCTGACCCTCTAGCCCTAGAAATTCAGGGCTTTTATAATGACTTCTTGTCCTTTCTCCTCTTCACAGGGGCCTATCACAGCTTTCAAATTGTTTAGCACTGCCCAGAGGGGCAATGTCTTGCCATCCACTTCTCATCCTCTGGAGGTGTAAACTCTTATCAAAAGGATTCACAATTTCCTGACACATTGAGTTGTTACCCACTTTAGCAAATGACTTGAGAACACTCTTATTTAGTGTCTGGTAAGGTACTAAGTAGGGGTACTAAAAGAAAGTCTGATTCACACTTCACAGTCTGGTGAGGTACTAATTAGGGGTACTTCAGTTAGTGTTAACTCAAAATAGACAAAGAGAATAAAGAATTCCCTTTCACAATCTCTTATTTAGCTCATTGCTTTCTCCACACTAAAGTCTTTGGGCTATGGAGCTCTGCTTCAGGAGGCTCTGAATGATAGGTCTGATACCCTCTATAGCCTCTTTACTCAATCTATACTGAGGAATTCTAGGTGGAGTGCCCTCTTTCACCTCGATCTTGACAGGTGTTGCAGATTTTAAAATTCCTACATCAGTGGGATGCTTTGCCCAAACTGCCTCTGAGATATCTTCAGGGATTTCAAAGATACTCCCCATATGATGTTCTTCCTCATCACCCCACCACCACCACCACCACCACTTGCCCCAGGAACAGCAAAGGATGGTGCTTGAGTGACTATTTGGGTAAATGTAGGAATATTTGGCCAGACTTGTCCCATTAGATAGTTGCACCTAATTTGCAAAGGATATCCCTCCCTAAGAGATTGGATGGGTGTCCGGGTATCAATAGAAATGAATGATCCAAAGTCATTGGGCCTGTCTTTACCATTTTAGATCTGTAGGAATCCAGGTATACATTAATTGTGATATTATTTTAAGAGTGCTCAAAAATGACTCTTGTATTGCTTATGAATGATTTCGGTAACCTTGAGTTGAATTAAACCTCAACCTTGCCAAATTCCTAGCCCTTCCCTAAGGCTACACTCTGGAGGACTGGTCAGTTATCTCAGGCTCCTTATTTTACAAAAAAACAAGTAATTAGTATCAAGACCTTAGGCCATATAGATTCTGGATCTAGATGTTTGCTCTATCTATTGCTTTAGGGTCCAACAGTCTGTATCTCGTGATGTTTACCTCACATCAGACCACTTGCCTTCCTCGTCCCCCCGTGTATGATTGTAACCCTAATAAAAGTAGCTATATGACAGTTGAGGTAGAAGCTCTTGACCATCAGAGCTTACTCGATGTCTGTCTACCTTACGCCAGAACTTTCTGTGTCTGTGTGTCTTTATTCTCACCTTATGTTCCCTTTCCATTAGTCCTTAACCCGTAACCCATTTTCACTCAGTCCTTGGTTCCCCTTTCTGAGTGTCCAACCCACTAGGAATCTTCATGGAGTCAGTGGACGGCTTCAAGATCTTAGCTTGGGCACCAACTCCATTTGCCCAATGGCTCCTTTAACTCTCACAGATCCCATTAAAGTGCAATCTTCTGGTACAGATCTAGTTGCACCAGTATCGATTAAAGCTGAGTAGATTTGTTCTCCAATCTTCACCATTATCAAGGGCTCCTTGTCTTTAGCATATTGATTAACAGGTATCAAAGGTGCCTCTATATCAGTACAATCTAAATCCCATTGATTTTGCTCTTGGACTTCTACTTGTACTGACTCAGGACTCTGTGATTGTAATGGTGGTATTTCCCCTTTAAATTTGTCTGTTTGGATTCTCTGTGCCTCAGTCTGTATTTCTGTGTTGCATCTTGGTGCAGAAAAATTATTTATGCGCCTATCAGTGTCATTTTGTATCTCTTTTTTCTCAGACCATGAGTAGGGTAAGGTATCCTGCTCTTCACTGACCATACTTTGCCTTCCTAGATGGTGGTAGACAGTTAGTATCAGTCTTAAGGATAGATTTTTTTATGTTGCTAAAGATAGAGAGATTTAGGTGCAGAGTGGAGCAAGGTGAAGTGTGCAAGATGCAAGATGCTTGCAGAATTTCTAGTGGAAATTCTATATACTAGAAAACTGGGATTACTGTAACATCCATGATCATAAGTGGGGCACAGAATTCCATAGTGCCCCCCCAGAACTCCAGGAGACGGGGTAGTTGGGGCAGTTAGAAACCTGAGTACAAAGGCCAGGTCACCCTACTTGTAAGGATTCTTTGATCACACTCCTTGTGGGTTCAAGGGCTGGGAGGGAGAGTTAGATTACTCTTTGGTTAGCTCATCTCTGACCTCAAGGGCTGAATGTTACTTTACTGGTTTACTACTGGAAGAATATCTCAATTGCAGCATCTTAAGTAATCTCTATACAGATCTTCAAGCAAGATTACCTTTCCATCTTTAACTTAGGTACATTAGATTAGGAGAAAGATTACTTAGTGAGTAGGATAGAAGTTAAGTTGTTCAAAACACATTCCAAATGTGTAGCCAACAAGTTCATTGAAGATTTTAGTTAGCTTACCTCCCTTTCATCCCTAAAACCATTTCCCCTCACCCTGTTTTCCTGAAAATAATAAACCCCCTTTCTTGTTAAGGTACTGGGCCTGTGTGAAGTTACACTAGGATATACTCACCATCCATATACTTTACCAAAGGAAAGATCCATTCATATAAGCACTGGTGCAGTTTCCTTTCCTTGAGAGCAAGTCATCTGTATTTGAAGACAACCTGGAGTCTATTCTATCCTAGGGTTTAGGGAATAGTTTAAACAGTGAGACTTGCTGACCTCAGTGGGATTATTCCCTGTCAGTTTACCAACTTGCCCCTGAATTTACCAAGCTTGTACAGCCTCCATAGCTTGAACTAAGAGGGATTCAGTTAAACAGTTTTTGCCTTCTGGTCCAACTGCTCCCAGGGGTGGGGGAGGAGAAAGAATTCTACTCACTCTTACCCCTCCCTCTTGTTAGGACAGCCAGCTTCATCCTCTAGCTGGACTCCATTACTAACCATAGCTAATCTGAGTCAATTCAACAGGACCTTCTCCCCTTTGTCTATATGCTAGGATTGTACAATATGTCTATCAGAGGCATGATCTACAAACTGAAGGCTGAGAATAGATCCCTTTTCTGTTTCTGGAGGACCCTAGAGGAGGACTCTAGGAAAGAACTGAATATTGACTGTTTTCAAAAGTACAAAATTGTATTTTAACATATTTTCTTTGTTCAAGATTCCTATAATGTTATCTCAACTTATCTTGGAGGAGAGAGATATGTTGGAGGGCATGAGGGAACTATGTCAATTTGGAGATGTATCTAAATAGGAAGTGACTTGGATATTAGATTAATGTTAGATTAAACAAAACTATTTTAGTAGACTTATGTCCCAATTATTTTTTTAAACCCTCACCTTCCAACTTGGAGTCAATACTGTGTATTGGCTCCAAGGCAGAAGAGTGGTAAGGGTAGGCAATGGGGTTCAAGTGACTTGCCCAGGGTCACACAGCTGGGAAGTATCTGAGGCCAGATTTGACCTCAGGTCTTTCTACTTCCAGGTCCAGAATTCAATCCATTGTGTCACCTACTTGCCCCAGTGGTCATCAAGCTGGAGGAAGATAACACACAAGAGAAAGCTGAAAAGGAAAGGAGGAAAGAAAGGGAATGCAGAAAGTACCCAGCACAGGGGCATGATGGGAAAGTCCAAAAGCAGAGTAGTTAGTGGGAAAAAGAGAGAAGACTGTGGTGATGTCCCATAATGCCCATGACCATCAAGGGATACTAATAGACATTTTTCAGATGAAGAAATAAAAACTATCAATAATCATATGAAAAAGTGTTCTAAATCCCTCCTTATTAGAGAAATACAAATCAAAACAACTCTGAGGTACCTCGTCACACCTAGTAGATTGGAAAATATGACAGTAATGGAAAATATTAAATGTTGGAAAGGATGTGGCCAAATTAGGACACTAATGCATTGCTGATGGAGTTGTGAATTGATCCAATCATTCTGAAAGGCAATTTGGAATCATGCCCAAAGGGTTTTAAAAGAATACATACCCTTTGATCTGGCCATACCACTGCTGGGTTTGAGCCCTAAAGAGATAATAAGGAAAAATGTTTGTACAAAAATATTTATAGCCACACTCTTTGTGGTGGCAAAAAATTGGAAAATGAGGGGGTGTCCCTTGATTGGGGAATGACTGAACAAAGTGTGGCCTATGGTGGTAATGGAATATTATTGTGCTATAAGGAATGGTGAACTATTTGATTTCTATAAGAACTAGGAAGAGCTACATGAACTGATGCAGCATGAAATGAACAGAACCAGGAGAATATTATAACTGAAACACTGTGGGACAATCAAATGTGATACTTTGCTTCTAACAAAAATCTAGGACAATCCTGAAGGACTTATGAGAAAGAATACTATCAACATCTAGAGGAAGAACTGTGGGAGTAGAAATGCAGAAGAAAAACATATGATTTGTCATTTGTTTATATGGATGTAGGTTTGGGGTTTTGGATTTAAAAGATTATTACAAAAATGAATAATATGGAAATGGGGTTTGAGTGATAATACATGTATAACCTGATGGGGTTGCTTTTCAGCCATGGGATGGGGGAAAAGGAGAGGGAGAGAACATGAATCATGTAACCATGGAAAAAATATTTAAAAATAATAATACAATTATATTTTAAAAAAACCCATAATGCCCACAGACCTGCCATCCAGTCAAAGGATCCAATCAGAAGGGCAGAAGAGACTGATGAGTATGGAGGTTTATTTAATCTTGGAGGATAATGAGGTTTCCCAGTAGGTTTCCTGGGGAGGGGAAAGGCATGAAGGAGGGGTCCAAAGAGAATATCTTTTAAACTGTTAGAGGAAATTTTCAGAGCAGATCTAAATCAGCCTTTCTGGGTTTTCATTAAGTTCACAGATTGAGCTCCTCACTTGAGAGGAAAACCAAGTCTGGTGGACACCCAGGAAAAGGTGCACTTGGACACTCTGTTCTTCTTTGTGGTAGAGCCACTCTGACTTTTGTGTGGTACGCCCAAAACACTGCAGGATAAATCATTTTAAAAGCAAGAGGTTTGGTATTCAGTCCATTTTAGCTGTAGAAGTCTAATTTTAATCCCTTGAAAAGTAGGCTTTCTTTATCCTTTTTGCATGGTGGCAGATCCACTGGCACTAGTGATCTGGCTTAGGAACAGAATTTTGTTGCTTTCAGGAAATTCCATAACCCCTGTGATTCTGCTCAGGGCACCCCAAACTTGTTACAAGTGAGAAGTTGATATTTAAATGATTTTTTAGGCTTGAATGAATCAGCTCACAAATCATTTCCTTGTTCAAAAACATAAAGGTTGAAGAATGACCTTTTTTTGGCAATCAGTAGATTCTCCGTAGTAAAGGTCTGTGTCACCACAAGACCACCAAGTACTTCCCCCTTTAACCCAGAAGGGCACATTCTTGTTCAAGAGATTCTGTTGGCCATTTTGCTGTGGTTGACCAAAATTGCTCAGTATACCACCAGTCTAATAAAAATCTTACTTCAGGATCAATGGTGCCTCAGTCCTGGGAATGCTGTAAAGGGTATTGACCCATTACTAATCATTGGTATATTGACTACACGAATAGTTGTATAAGGTGTGAACAGGTTCTCAATTTGTTCATTGGAAAAATATGGCCACCAGGCAGTTCTAAAAAATCTTTCTCAGGCCAGTTATTAAAAAAAACTTATTTATTATAACTACTAATTAAATAAATAAAAGGGAAGTAAAAGGAAGTAAAGGAAATTAAGTATTATAAAAGATTTCCTATTAAGTAATAAAAACTACATGTTTCCCAACCAGCTTTCATCACTTGGCCTTCCTACTTAATTCTACACTGAACTTACTAAATTATAATTTCTATCTTACTATCCTAATTCCAAAACAAAATATTACTTAACGTGGTAGAGATATTTCTTTCCGTTAGCCAAGATCTTGATGTGAAACTGAGTCGGTGGCTGTGACGGTCCAGCAGCTGCCTTTTGCTGCCCGCAGAGGGGCTCTGAGTTATGGCCCCGGAGCTCCTTTGTCTTTGGTCCAAAAGTGTTCAAATTAGATCAGATGTTATAAATGTTACAAAATGTTATAAAATGTTACAAAATGTTATAAAATGTAGATGTTATAAATCCTTCACAAACTCTCCAAGGCTGACTGAATAGGAAAGTCAGGAACAGCCAACCTCTCCATCCCTCTTGATGAAATTAGTACTGAGGGTCCAATTTTGGAGAAGTTGAAGGAAATTCAGAACCATTCAAACACTCACATGAATTTAAATACGCTTCTTTATTTGCATTGTTATTTCCTTTTCCTGAGCAGATCTTGGGGGTGAACAAAGGTAGGTCCATTTCAAATTCCTGAAGCCCCTATTGGGGGTGACAGTGGGGGAATGTGAGGTTTGAAAAAGACAAGGAAGAGAGCTTTTGGAGGAAGGATTCACCAGAAAAAAGAACTATTAAGCTATTATTTAGTGAGCAAATATTGGCCCAGATCATTGAAAGGAAATAAGAATGAAGTTATAGGTGTGAGTGAACCCTGATTTAATGCTGAAACTAAATCATGCTGTGGTTTCATTGACAGTGAAGTATATTTTCTTACTGAGTGTAATATAAACTTTTATTGAATTGGAACTCAATGTAAATAATCATGTTAATCACGATAAATACACTGCTAATTGTTTTTATAATTATTTCTTTAATGAAGTCTGATTATAATTTTAAAGGAATAGAATTACTTTATAGTAGATAACTTTATACATAGTTTTAAATGTGATAAAAAGCAATCCTGCATAAGATCATTTGAAAATTTGGCAATGAGTTGTTTTATTTTTTAAATTCTTGAATATTGCTCACAATAAGGTGAAATTTGGTAAATTGTTGTAAAGGCATATTTCCCTTTGTTCTAGATGTTATTAAATTATGAACTAAACTTTTTAAAACAATTATATATATGTATATATTTGGAAAAGTTGTGATGTTATCTTATCAACCCTGTTGATAATGTGTTTTGATAGCCTATAGCATTCTGATTCTAAATTCTTATTTTGAAACTTTTTCTTCTGAAGTGATTTGGCTATTTGTGGAAATGATAAATTAATTTATCATATCAAGTGGCTTTATATGTGTGTGTGTGTGTGTGTGTGTGTGTGTGTGTGTGTGTGTGTGTGTGTGT
>NC_058130.1:801137136-801165314 GCF_016433145.1 Gracilinanus agilis | reverse complement strand
GAGGGAGCGCGCTGGCCGGGGTGCTGAAGCGGAGGCCGCGCCGCGCCGCCTACCTTGGTCAGGTGGGTGCTCAGCTTCTCCTTGGCCTCTTTGGTTTCTCTGATCTGGGTCTGGAAGGCCTGATTGACCGCCTCGAACTGCTTGCGCAGGTCGTTGGCCGTCTGGGACAGGATCCGGTCGATGAGCGCCTCCAGGGCCAGCGAGTTGTTCCTCTGCTGGTCCGCCTTCTCCACGTTCATGTTGGAGAACTCCACCCAGTCGTCCACGCTCACCGAGCTGGAGGGGAGGCCACAGCGGGCACCCTCCTGGGGGTGCCCCCCGGGCAGAGGGCAGGCCGCCTGGCGCCCCCCCTGGGCATCAGCCACTGGCCCAGAAAGGGACCCGCAGACGCACCCTCCGCCCCCCCCACCCCCACCGGCCGAGCCAGAGACCTGCAGCAGCTCCCGTGCCCGGGGCCCTGCCTGTGCCTCGAGCCACCGTCCATGCCCACACGGTGCCCGGCAAAGCGTTCTGGCCTGGGCCTCCCCTGCCTTCCGGGCCTGCGCCGGCCCCTGAGGCCACTTCCTACAGGCCTCTGCCGGCCTTCTCTGCTCCCAGCCCGAGGGGGGCGCCCCAGCCCTTTGGCTGAGACCCTACTGGGGTGCCAGGGCAGACCTTTGGCCTCGATGGGTCATTGCGGGGGAGCCACAGAGTGACCGGGTGGAGGGCTGGGGAAGCCGGAGTCAGACCTGGCCTTGGCCTGGGACACTCTCCAAGTAGGGGAGGCCCCAAGGGTCCGAAAAGCTGGGGGGGCACGAAGAAGGGAGACCTGGTAGGGCGGGCAGTGGCGGCTCCCCTGGAGGAGCTGGCTGGGTGCCCCCCCCCGGCCCTGCGGGGTCACTGCTGCTCCGAAAGCCTTTGGGGGACATTTGGCCCCTGCAGTAGGGCCCGAAGAAGACTGTAGAGACCCGCTCTGGCCTGGCCTAGCCTCGGGGGCCATCCCTGCCGGAGCAGCCGAGCCAGGGCCAGGGCAGAGCCCAGAAGGCAGGCCGAGCCCCTTCGCCAGCCAAGCCGTCGCCCTCAGAGCACCCCCCCCCCCCCGCGTACTTGGGCTCGATCCGGACAGGGTTGTTGGCATAACAGATGTCGGGGTTGTTGTTGGTGAGTGTCGAGCAGAAATCCTCAATGGTCAGAGCCACGCATTTGTCCTCCAGATCCTTCTCCAGGTTGTACCTGGAGGCTCGGTTCAACCTGGAGAAGGCCAGAAGCTCGCACACAGGCTCCCCAGGGCCGCTCGGGCCGCCTCCCCTCGCCCTCCCTCAGGCCGCCACCTCCAAGCCCAGCCTTTGCTGCCACGCTGGGACTCCTGAAATCCTGAAGAGCTTGGATCTGGGTGCGAGTGGACCCAGAAGAAGCGGAGCCGGCCTCCCTCCTCCAATGGGCCCCCAGACGGGGAGCTCCCAGGTCGCCAAGCTTGATCCCCTTCCGTCTAGCGGAGGCCAGGCCAGGCCAGGAAGCCCCCAGGCGGGGGCTTGCACTTGGGTCCACACCTGAGCTGCTCCCCCGTCTCTTCCAGGGTGCGCTGGAGCAGGGCTAGGACCCCCTGCAAGACCTCGGCCTCCTTGTACAGCTCCCGCTCCACCTCATCACGCACCAGGTCGATCCCAAAGCGTTTGTCCCTGGCCAAGAAAAGGGTGGGGCGTGCATCGTCTCCCCTGGGAGCAGGCGAGCTCCTGGAGGGCAGGGCCGGCCTCCTGCTGGCCGCCGTGGTGCTGGCCATGGCAGGTGCTTATTCACGGCTGCCGCAGGCTCGCTCAGCTCTTTGAACTTCTCCGAAAGGAAGCTAAGCCAAGACCCCCTTCCTTCCCCGCAAGCACCTCCCAGCCCTGGAAGAGAGGAGCTCAGGCAAGTCTCACTGTGGGGGCACCTCTGCACTCACTCTGCGTCTGTCCAGCTGTTCCTCCCTCCCCCTCCCTCCTTCCCTCCCCCCCTCCCTCCCCCTTCCGTCACCCACCGGTACTCGATACACTTGTGGATAATGAACAAGGGCTCTTGGTATTTCTCAATGGCCTTCTCCAGCCTCGTCTTAAACGAGAACAGCGCTTCGGTCTCCTTTAGAAGCTGATCGAGTTTGTCATCCAATTCCTTCTTCCAGAACTTTATTTCGTCAAGTCTTTGCTCTGCAGGACACATGCAGGAGGTTGTGCGGTCAGTCAGTGACTTCCATCGAGGCCTGCTGGGCCATCTCAGGAAGGCCACTTCCCCTGCCTCTGCCCTGCCCAGCATCGCAGAAGGGTTCCTCGGCCTCCCATGCCCCAGGCAAGCCTGACGCTGTTCAGACCAAAGGGAGACAGTCCTTGCTCTCCACTGGGCCGCCGCCTCCCAATCTCTTTGGATTGTCAGAGGCCCTGGCCCAATCCCGCCTTCCTGAGCCCAGGCTCGTGTCTGTCCTCAGCCTCACATGGCCACTGGCCTGCCAGACCCCCCCCCCCCAGCTGGGAAATCCCCCGGCACCCTTTTCAGAGCACACAGACACTTACTCAAGGATAACCCCAGGGTCTGGGCCTCTACACCTCATGGGGAAGCCCCTCAGAATCAGGATCTCAGTGATCCCAGGCAGGAAGCAGTGACACGTGGCCCGGCTCTCACTGGAACAAGATGCCCAGTGAGGGGCCACCTGGCTGCCCTGAGCAGCCCCTTCCACTCTGGGCCACCAAGTTTGTCCTGTCCCAGCCTCCATCGGCCTTCTCTTACTATGTCCTGTCCTAGTTCAACCCCGCCCCAGGGCCAGCTGGAACGAGCCTCGGCTCTTCTCCACAAAGGGGCCTTCGAAAACTCGGCAGCAGCTCCTGCACCCTTCACCTCTTCTCCAGACCAAACCTGGGTGGCCCCGTCACCCTCTGCCTGTCCTCCTCAGGCCTGGGCACTCCAGTGGCCAGGGAACCACATCTTTCTTAAACTGTGGCATCTCCAACTGGCCACAGCCATTGCCCCTGGTGAGGTCTGGCCAGGGCAGACTGTTGTTCCCTCTTCTCACTACCACACCTAAGTCTCTCATATTCGAGGCCTCCTCTCTGCTCCTGGCCATATGCTGCCACCACTAATTTGGGGGATCCCTGGGAAGGCTTTTCTATTTAGCCCCATTCTACCTTTTCAGTTCATTCCAGTGTCCCACCCTCTAACCCTGACCCTGGGACATCAGCAAGGACTCAGTTAATGGGTGAGGCCCCTTCTCCCGGGCCCCTGGTGCATTCTGCCCACCAGCACCACAAGGATCCACCTTTCCACAGAACCTCTTTGCCTGAGACATCCCCCCACCAAACAGAGAAAAATCTGGCCTTCGAGTCTCATCCCCCATTCTAGCTCTGCCTTTCCTTCCTTGGCCTTCTGCCTATGCCCTGTGTGCCAGCAAAACCAATGCCCCCCATGCCTCTCTACCACCATACCTTGTCCATGCCCTCCCTACGCTTCCAACCCTAACCACACACCATCTCCTCCAGGGAGCCTTCCTTCTCTGATTCTCTTTCTCTCTCTCTTTCTCCAGCTTTTGTAGGTTTACCTCAGCCCTGTCCAGACCACAGGCTCTCCTCCCTTAGAAGTTCCTCAGACCCTTCCAAGCTCAAGCTCGGCTCAACCCACCCCCCCTTGGGACAGGAGGCCAATCCCTCCTGGGTAGGATTTGGCCTTGCTTCTGTGTCTGTGCTTAAGTCTGTGAATAGAGTTTCCCACAGAATGGCCACTCATGGCAGCTCGCTGAAGGCAGACAGGACTTGCTTCTCTTGGGGCTTTGTGTCAGTGCATCAGAACACGAGGCAGTCTGGCACAAAGAGGATAGTGAAAGCATTGGGGGATTGACCCATAGATTGACTGAACAGAAGGACAGGAAATGGCTTTATTTCTCGGGGGGGGGGGGACACCCCCCAAGGCCCATAAGAAATCTTCAATAAGTGTTTGAATTCTGTTCTTGAACATAAACAAAGTCAACAGATTAATGGGGGCTTTTGGGGGAGAGGGGACAAAAAGACCTCTATGAAGCCTAAATTCTGATTCCAAGATCATGCAGAAAGTGAGCCCTCACCTGAAACCCACTCCCCACCCCCTTGTGTCTGGCAAAGGCAAAGATGCTCAGGGGCCACATGATCCTGCCTGGGATTGCCCCACAAACACACCATGTGTCCAAAGCAGGCCTTCCCCCTTGGCTATAAGCCTCCCTGGCAAGTCTTCCTTTGGCCAGTCCTATTGCCAAGATGCCAGTGAGTCCAACTCCCAGGCTCCAGCCTTCCCTGGGCCCCCAGATCCTACTGGGCCCCCAGCCCTCCAGGTTCATGGTCCCTGGGCCTCAGCTTCATTCAGGGATCATCTCAGACTGTTTGAGTTGGCTGGGACATTAGAGAATACCTGACCCAACTCCCTCAAGAAGTCAGTAGTGGCCGGGATGGGAGTAGGGAGGGGCAATGGCAATAGGCACATCTCTTCACTCGCAGAGAAGAAGACTAAAGCCCAGGGGGGAAGAAGGGCCTCCCCCAAGGCCAGTGGCAATGGGTACATCTTTTGAGGACAAAGCTGAGGCCAAGAGCAGGTAAAGGGTCCTGCCCACCCCAGTACCCGCCTGCCAGTGGGACCCTTACCTATCTTCTTGTTGACATCACTTTGCGTCCTCTGGGTGGTCTTCTCAATTTCATCCACAAGCCTCTGGCTCTCAGCCACGAGCCGCTCAGACCTAGAGCGCTGAGCTTCGGCGCTGTTGTACTGGTTCTTGTTAGAGATGTGCCACTCTGGGCCCAGGAATTTGGGAGGTGTATTTAGCAGTTTGGCCATGGTGGCTCTCCAGGGGCCTGGAGGGAAGAGACTTCAGAAACTCAGGAGGCTCTGGCAAGTCCCCGAAAGGGGCCAGTCAGCTCCGTCTTCCTCATTCTCCCCCTGCCCAGAGCTTGAGCCTTTGAGTTCCTTTACAACTCAGCACTGGCCTCTCAATGTCTCCAACCACACACCCTCACTCATCTCCACCATGAACTCTCATGCCTTTGCTTGTGACAGTCCCAAGTCTCTCCCCAACCCCATCTCGGTGAAATCTGAGCCATCCTTTAAGGCCTAGCAGAAAGCTCCCTCCACCACGAAGCCCTCTCTGAGTCCCTCCATCAGAAATGGGCATTCTTACTCGGGGGCCTGAGGGGCCTTTGCAGCTACCTCCTTGGACACTCTTGTACCCCACTGCTAGGTTTGGGAGAGCAGAGATTGGAGAGACACTCACTTTCCCAGGTGTCCCCTTTGTGAGGACAAGGGCTCAAAGCCTTCTCTAGCCCCACCCTCTCGCCCCAGTGCGCCCAGACAGAAGGGAGCCTAGAGCAAGGGCTGACTCTTCCTATGGCAAACTGTGCCTCCTGGGCCAGTAGTGACCAGCCTTCCTAAAGGGCACCGACTGCCCCCACCATCCCCAACCCCATACTAGGCTTGGGGCCAACAACTGGAGAACTGTCAGAATGCCCAGCCATAGGGTGGCAGCCACTCCTGGGGCAAAGGGCAGGGGCTCTAAACCTTGCCCAGCTTGCGAAGCGGCAGGGCAGGGAACATCAGGGCACAGGCTGGCGCAGACCCAGAGAGTCAGGCCAGCTGACGAGGGGGAGGGGAATTTCAGGCAGCAGCGTGTTTGGGAGAAATGGCCTGGCAGCCAGGGCAAAGGGGAAAGGACGGTTCCAAGAGGCCGGGAGGGTGGGCACAGCAGACTCGAGGGCTGCCCCCAGGGGCTTCGGGCGCTGCCAGGAGTTGAGAGAAGCTGTCTGAAGAATACAGAGGCTAGTAGGGGCCCGCCACCCCTGGGGCGCAGCCAGGGCTGTCGGGACATTGCTGAGGTCGGGAACTAGACAAAGGCCACAAGGAGGCGCGGTGCAACCTGGGAGACTCGCTGGAAGAGAGGGGAGAGGCTCTGGGTCCCCAAGCTGCTCCCGCCCTAACGTCGTCCTCCAAGAGGCGCCTTCCAAACCCAAATGATATGAGCCGAATTCCTGGCCTCCCTGGCTGCCCCTCCCCAGGGCCCAGGGCTGCTCCCGTCTCCTCCGCGCCCTGACCTGGCCCAAAGGCAGCTCGCTAGACCCCAAATTACTGCAGCAAGTGGCCCCCGGCGTCCCGGCGAAGAGGAGCACAATCTGGCATCCAAGAGAGAAGAAATGGTGCTGGATAGGAGACCCGCCGGGGGAGGGGCCGCTAGGGAGCACGCCGGCCGCCCGGCCGCCCGCGGGCTCAAAGCCACAACCTTCTCCCCCCGCCCTGCTCCAACATCCGGGAGGGGAGGGAGAAAAAGAGGGGGGGAAGGAGGGGAAGGAGCGTGGAGTGGGGGGGGGGCGCCCCGGCCGCCCCGGCCCCGGGCCTCTATGGGCGCCGCAGCCCCTCCTCGCAGGCCCCTCGGGCCTTACCCAGGCGCGCTGAGGAGCGCACTGTCCGGAGCTGCCCCGGCCTCTGCCACCGGGCCCCGCAAACACTCTGGTCGCCATGGTAGCCGGGAACGCGTTTCCCTGGCAACTGGGCCGAGTTCCGGTCTTGGAGCCGGCCTCCCGCGCGCAGCCCGGCAGAGGCAGAAACGGAGGCGGGCCAACGCGCGGTCTGTAGGGGCCTCAGGTTACTGTCCGTAAAAGGGACCTCCCGGTGCTCCGGGCGCTCTCCGCCGGGACTAGGAGGGTCGAGGGCTTGGTGGAAGGCGTCCTCTTGGGAGCCGGTCAGTCTCTCAGCCTGTCACCGAGAGGATCCCCGCCTCCAATCCGGGCCACGAGCCCTTTGCCAACAGCCAATCAGAAGCCGGGGGCGGACTGGTCCTTCTCCGCCTGGACTAGGCTTGCCCCGCCCCACCCGCCCTCAGAGAGGCCCAAAGCAGATGATGGGCGGGATCAATGCCTGGCGGGAGGGGGGGGCGGGTCACGGCAGGGGTGAGGCCTAGGCTAGGGGCGGGGCCACGTGGAGGCCGAGGGGCGGAGCCGGGGAGGGCTCGAGGAGAGTGAGGGGTGCGGCGCTCGCAGTTAGGACCCCTTGGCTAGGATGAGGCGGAAGGCTGAGGAGGGCCTCGGCCCCGGCCTCCCCCAGCGAGGCCTCAGCCTGGGCCTGGCCGCTGCCTCGAAGCTCCACTGCACCAAGAACACCCACACGGGGAAGGCGATCGTGGCCGGTAGTGGGGCGTGGTCGGGGGCGTGGCGGCAGGAGGGGCGTTACTTGGGGGGGGTCATGGCTGCCCGGGTCACGTGGAGGCCACGGTTGTTCATGCTAATGCGGGGAGTTCCGCCGCCCTCCCGGCCCCCCTTCCCTTCCTCCCTGGTCTGTTCGGTGGAGAGCCCTCCCGGCCCCCTCCCTTCGGATCCTCCCCTCCCCCTTGGACTGTAGCCCATCCCCGGGCCTTTGCCCAGGCTGTGCCCCAAGTCAGTGAGCATCTGGAGTGCCTCCTGGAGGCCTATGCCCCTCCCAGATCTCCTGGTCGTACCCCGGCAGTGGAACTTCAGCCCCCAACAGGGCTCCCTGATATGGTGGACGGGGGTCCGGAACCCTCCCCTGCCCTGGGAGTCACCCCCTTAGCCCCGGAGTGGGTTGGAAAAGGGGGAGAGCGCCGGGGAGTGAGGGGGCACCCCTTGTCTGGGACCCGGCCGGGCCTGCCAGGCCCGGGAATCTGGCGACCCAATTTAGATCTGTCTGAGTGTGCGCGCGTGTCTGGTGGTTCTGTCCCTTGCCATGGCCTGACTGCCTGCCGACAGCAGTCCTTCGTTCCCACAAAAAAGGGCCACACGGGGGCCTGGGCCGACACCCGGCAAAGTTCCAGATGGCTTTCCACAGTCCCACAGCGTCTCCCTCTCCCCCATCTTTCTCTCTGTCCCTGGCTCCCTCCTTCTGTCTCTCCTCCATCCCTCTCTGTCTCTCCTCCATCTCTCTCTGTCTCTGTCTCTCCTCCATCTCTCTCTGTCTCTGTCTCTCCTCCATCTCTCTCTGTCTCTGTCTCTCCTCCATCTCTCTCTGTCTCTGTCTCTCCTCCATCTCTCTCTGTCTCTGTCTCTCCTCCATCTCTCTCTGTCTCTGTCTCTCCTCCATCTCTCTCTGTCTCTGTCTCTCCTCCATCTCTCTCTGTCTCTGTCTCTCCTCCATCTCTCTCTGTCTCTGTCTCTCCTCCATCTCTCTCTGTCTCTGTCTCTCCTCCATCTCTCTCTCTCTGTCTCTCCCCCATCTCTCTGCCCCTCTCTCTGTCTCTCCCACAGGTGGCATCGCTGGAGGCATCGAAGTCTTTGTCACCTTCCCCACAGAGTACATCAAGACCCAGATGCAGCTGGAGGAGAAGGCCAAGAATCCTCGGTACACCACTGTGGGTGAGAGAGCCGCCCCCTCCTCTGTGCCCCCCCCCCACCCGGCGGCCTGGGTCCCCCCCAGGCTCCCTGATGACCCTTCTTCTCCCTTCTGTCTCCCAGGTGACTGCATAAAGCTGACCATCCAGGAGCACGGCATCCTGGGCCTCTATCGGGGCCTCAGCAGCCTGCTCTATGGCGCTATGCCCAAGTCAGCAGTGAGGTGAGTGCCCTGGAGGGCTGCTCCCACACTGCCCCCTCGCCCTCCTGGTCCTGCTGGGACTTCACCTGGTGCCCTGCCAGGCCTGCTCACAGATGGCTGGGATGCCCGCCTGAAAAGCCTTAAAGTGTCTCATGAATGACGGGGCAGAAAGGTCCCCGGGAGCCTGCGGAGCTCTGGGCCTTGGCCACCACCAGCAGGGAGAGGCTGGTCAGCCTCCCTTCCAAGCTCCCCCCTTATTTAGTCCTACCTAGAGCCAGTCAGCAATCAAGCTCAGACACCCATGAAGCCGTAGAGCAAGAGGTGGAAAAGGACAATGTGAAGCAGCTCGGGGTGTGCCACCAAAACAAAGGCAGCGACTGTGAGAACACAATTGCAAAACGCTTTTCACCCTAATAAAGATAGGCCTGAACAACTGGAAAGACATTAGTTGCCCATGGATAGGCTGAGCCAGCAGGGTCCAGATTCCACTGCCTTGCCACGCCCATCAAACTATCCAAAAAGTATTTCACGGAACTCAAAAAACACCACCGAACTTCATCTGGAAGAACGAAAGGCCAGCCATAGCCAGGGAACCAATGAAAAAACGGTGCCCCCTCTGGGTCATCACGAAACCAGTCTGGTACTGGCTAAGAAATGGAGTGGCGGATCAACGGAGAAGGTCAGGCGATCCACACACGGTCGTTAGGGACCGTATCCCAAAGACCCAAACTCTGGGGGGAGGCTCCCTATTTGGCAAGAACTGCTGGGGGTGTGTGATGTGTGTCTTCCGCTGTGACACGAGCAGTGCAGAAATACGCACTCCATGAAAGCACTGCTGTAGCCCCGATCCGACTGGTTACCACCTGGGACAGGGAGGGAGAAGCTGAGCCCTCAAAGGTCAGAAATTGTTTCCAGAAGGGCCTGAAAACGGGGGAAAAAGGCCGGAAAATGTGTCCCGGAGTCTGGAGTCCTGGCAGCTCTCGGGGTGACTCCCACAAGGGGAGCCTCTGCCTTCCAGGAGGTCCAGGCCACTGCTGCCACAGCAGTCTCGTGTCCTCCTAGAACTCCCCCCTTTGTTCCTGGGGCCGCCCCGTGAAGCCAAACGCAGCCTTGGGTCAGTGAGGCACCCCGCCGAAGGCCCTGGGCGGTCATTCCTCCCGGCTCCCGAAGATCCAGAGACGCCCCCTCATCATTACAGGCTTCAGCATCCGAGGCGGGGCCTTGCCTGTGGCTTTGCTGCAGCCGCTCCCGAGTTCCACGGGGGCCCTCCAGAGCCTGCTCAGCCTAGAGCAGGACTGCCCAGAGACTGTTTCCTCCCGTCCTTCCTTCGTCATTTTGAACAGTACTTACGGCCCGGTGCCAGCAGACCGTCCTTGTCTGGAGGCAGGGCGGCCCGGGCCGTTCATTCTGGGCATGTTCTCGGCAGGTTTGGCACATTTCAGTTCCTGAGCAATTACGCCAGAGACGCCAATGGCAAGTTGAGCAACATGAGGAGTTTCCTCTGTGGCCTCGGAGCCGGCGGCATGGAGGCCGTTGTCATCGTCTGCCCCCTGGAGACCATCAAGGTTTGAGCATTCTGACCCTGCCTTGAGAGGGGGCCCGGGCCTTGAAGGGGAGCCCGGGATGGCCCCGCGGAAGGGGGACCCTGGCCCGGCACCAAGACCGACAGCACCGTGGCTAAGTCCACGCCCAGAGCGAAGCAGGCAGGGAGCTACGGAGCAGAAGACACAAGGGATTGGGGGGCCCAGGCTAGGAGAGGGGGTGGCAGCAAGGCCTTAGACTTCAGCCTTGGAGCCCTCATGATTATGGAGTTAGAATCACGGCACCGGCACAGCCAGTGCAGGAAGAGGCTTCCGTGGTAGAAATGGTGATCCCGACGGGCCCCGGGGAGGCGGCCGGCCACCGAGCCTGGGCAAGGACCAACCCTGATCCTGAGCCCAGGCGAAGCCCCAGCTGCCAAGGAACTCCCCCAGCTCCCCGTGGGGGGGGGACGTCTCCGTCCTCCTCTAGCTGTGCTCCGCCTGTCTGTTCTCTGTCTCCCTCGTCTCGCACCTACATCTCGGTCTCTCCTGCACGTCTCCCCGGGCTCCCCGTCAATGGAGAGAGGCCTCTGCCCTTGGCCGGTGGGGGGGGGGGGTTGGGTTAGTTTTTAGGTGAAACTCGCAGCTTTCTGGGCTGAGAGAAACCAGTCCCTCCCGTCCGAGGGCCCGGGACAGGCCTGGGGGTGGTGTCACTGCCTACCCGCCCCCTGGTGCCAGCTTCACGTTCTTTGGCTCAGCAGACGGTGGCAGCCTCAGCCTGGAGAACTGTGATGGGGCTGCCTAGAAACCGTGCCAGGAAGAAGGGTTTGTCCCCAGGCGAGAGGCTCGGGCTCCCTGGGCCCTGGCACCGGAGGGAGGCAGCCTGGGGCACCCGGAGTCTGGCCACAGGAAGACCATCTTCCCTTTGGTCGTCTCCAGGTGAAATTTATTCATGATCAGAAGATGGGGAAAGCCAAGTACCGCGGCTTCTTTCATGGGGTTCAGGAGATTGTGCGGGAACAAGGTACTTGTGGCCCCGTCTGCGGAGGTGCCCCCTCTGGAGCCCCTGGGCCCCCCGAGGCCAGGGCCTCAGCCCCAGTCCTCCCTGCCTGGGGCAGCATCCTGGGACCCGTTCAGGTGGAGGAGGGGAAGGAGAGGGAGGAGCGAGAGTGATGTGTGGGGACGCCCTTCCCTCCCCGCCCCAGGCCTACACGGAATCTACCAGGGCATCACCGCCACCATCATCAAGCAAGGAACCAACCAGGCCATCCGCTTCTTCACCATGACCTCCCTCCGCAACTGGTACCTAGGTAATGGCCAGGCCTGGGCCCCGGGGGGAGTCTGGGAGTCTGGGGGCTCCTTGAGCACGGTCAGAGGGGATCTTGGGAAAGGGGCGAGGCCCTGAGGCCGAACCCTTGGGATTCCCAGGGGGCGAAGGGCAGAACACAGTGTCTCGAGCCCCTCTCCTGGCTCCTCAAGGACCCTCTGCCCCTCCTGCCCCACCCAACCCCCCAGCCAGCCAGCCCTGGCTGAGCTGAGCTCCGACATCCAGAGCGGAAGGGCTCCTTCTGCTCCCTCCCCCTGCCTGAGAGAGCCCAGGCTGGGCCTGGGCCACCCCCTGGCCTCCTGGCTGCCCCGCCTTTTCTTCTGGATCCTCTTCCCTTCTATGTCCGCTCCCCCCCCATTGCCAAGGCCCTTTGAGGGCCACTCTTGGCTGGGTGCTGGGCTTGAGATAAGCCAGAGCCTCCTTCCCAGGAGCCTCTGGTCAGGGACCACCCAGATCCCCACCATTGTTTCCTGAAGTCCACTGGGCCAGAAGACAGAAAGGGGGGCCTCCCCCATCTCCCATCTCTGCCCCCCCCACCCCTGGACCAGGCAGGCGGCACCACCTCATCGGGCTGCCAAAGTCATCCTCCTGAAGGCACAGGTGCCCTCGGCCTCTCCCCGACTCTCTGGCATCTCCAGGGGCTCCTGGCGGGGCCTTGGAAGCTCTTCATGACCTGCCCTTCTTGCCCTTTGCTGCCCGGAAGCTCGGCTCAGACTCGTCTCTGAGCCCTGCTTCATGCCCTTCCTGACAGGCTGCCTGCCCCATTAGGACCACAGGGGCCCCTTTGCCTTTCTCTGTACCCCTAGAAGTAGCCCAGCGCCTGGCACCCAGGAGGTGCTTCATCACCAGGGCATTGGGTGGGCCTGGTATCAAGAAGGTCCCAGTTTCTGCACCACGGATTCAATGATTAGCTGAAGAATGACTCCCACATCAGTTTGTCCAGCCCTCGGCTCTCCCCTAAATGCAGCACTAGGCCGACCCCTGGATGCCCCACCGGCACTGGAAACTCGGCGTGCCCTGAATGGAATTCGTCAGAGCCCCTCCGAAGCCTGGCTGGCTGGCTTCCCGCCTTCACTCCCCCTCACGCATGGGAGCCTTAGCCAGCCTCTTTCCTTCTCCTCTCTCCCTTTCATGCTGGGTGCCAAGTCTTGCAGCTCCTCCTTCCCTCTCGGTCCTCGTTTCCCCATCGGCCTCCCTGCTGCCTCGCTGCTGAGAACCCCTGGCTTCCTGCTGGTGGCCTCGGGGCTCAAACACAGACACCTCTTCTGGCCTGTCTCGGACTACTGGACCCCTGGAACACGCTGCCCCTGCCTTTGGCTCGCCAAATCCATCTCTCAAGAAGAATCCTATTGGAGGAAATCATTTGCACCAAGACTGGAGCTGGCATGTGGAACGAGGGATTTCTGAGAACGGGGCTCCAGAGGGCCCAACAGAAGGGTCGGGCATCGTGGGCTAGGAACAGGGCAGGAGAAACCGGGGAGCGATGCCACGACCTAGAGTCTCGGGGACTCTCCTTGGAGGCTGGCTTGGGCTGGTCAGCCATGCCCCTCCTAGCAGCAATGGTCACACCGACCTGAAGATCATTCTGAGCAAGGAGGAAGGAGGAGTGTATTTGGGGGAAGCATGAGGCGGATGGCAAGGCCAGGGTTGTGAGTGCTAGGGCCCAGCTGGCCATAGCCCAGGCCTAGGCTTCCGGCCATTTAAAAAGGAATGGAAGGCCATGAACTCTGAGCCCAGATGCCCACAAGCATCCCCAGAGGGCCACTAGTGCTCCTGCCCATCTGGGAGTGGCATCAGGATGCTGGGCTCCAAAAGGTGCCTCAGAGGAGGCAGTTAGCTGGCCTGAGCCTAGAGTCTGGAAGACCTGAATTCAAATCAAACCTCAGACACTTACTAGCTGTGTGACCCTGAGCGAGTCACTGAACTTCTGTTTGCCTTAATCCACTGAAGAACCACTCTAAGAAGCCCCCCAGACAGGACTGGTGTGATGAAGAGTCAGACCCGATGCTCCCACCGTACAGACATTCTCTCACTAGTTCTGGTCGGCTCACTCTGGGCTGAGTAGAAACCTCGAGGACCGGCTGGGGAAGGGGAGGCAGGTGCGGTGCGGAGGAAGGCCTTGGATCCTGCTAGAGCACAGGTCCGAGGCCCCTCTCGTTACAGCACTGTCTCTCGCCAGATATCTCAGAGCAGGAAGACATCAAGCCAAGACCAGATGCAGAACCCAGAGTAAGGCTGACCTGGTTGACCAAGCCCTTCCCCCAGGGCACTGCAACAGGGGCAGCCAATTAAGGAGGCCCCTGGTCAGACCAGAGCCAGACTGGGCTCCCAGGTCCCTCCAGGGCACTTCTCTTCTCTTCTAGAAGACCCCCAGCCTCTCTCCCTTGGTGCAAGCATTCGGGCCGGAACTGGGCTCCGGGACAGGAAGAGTGACTAAAAGGCCTGCTTGGGCCAGTGAGGCCAGTGGTCTGGCTAGCATTCGCACTCTCTCTGATGTCTCCATTAGATGATAATCCGCAGAAAAAGATGAACCCCGTCATCACGGCTATCTTTGGGATCACCGCAGGAGCAGCCAGTGTCTTTGGCAACACCCCAGTTGATGTGGTAAAAACAAGGATGCAGGTAAAACAAAGCCAGGGGGGTCAGTCATTGCCTGATGGCTCGTTGGGGGAAAACCAGCAGGAAGCCCACTTGAAGTGGAAAGCCTTGTTCTCGGGCAGGAGTTGTGCCCCCTTAATTCCTCTAAGCCTTGGGCAAGTCACTTGACCCCTACTGCCCACCCTTACCACTCCTGGGCCAGGGACGGTCCCTAGCCCGGATGAAAAAGGAGGAGGGTTGGGCGTGGGGCTAGCAACCCCACCCTGTAAAACTAAAGAAACTGCAACCTAAAGTAGGGGCAGCTGGGCTAGCTCAGTGGATGGAGAGCCAGGCCTAGAGACGAAAGGTCCCAGGTTCAAACCCGGGCTCAGACACTTCCCAGCTGGGCAACCCTGAGCGACTGTGTGACCCATTGCCTACTGGTTGTGGCCCTATGCTCCTAGAATGGAGTCCCAGGATAAAAAAAAAAAAAAATTCCTCTAAGCACCTCACGCTCCCGGCTCCCAAAGGAATGGACACAAAGGGCAGGGACCCAAGTGCTTTGGAGGCCTCGCCTGCCGCGGGGCGCAGGGTGCTGGCAATCAGTCCTTGGGGAGGCCTCAGAAGCTGAGGCTGGTTGATCTCTGGAGCTGCACTAGATATCTGCATGCAGTCTGGCCCCAAGAGGGTGAGCCTCTTGGAGTAGGGTGGCCGCCAGGCGGTTGAAGGACCCGGACCCTGGTCTAGGTCAGAGAAATGGAGCAGGCCAGAAGTCCTGAGGGACTGGACTGGCGAGTGTCACTGCACTTCTAGGCTGGACAAGGTAGAAAGACCTGGTCATGGAAGGACACATGAACGAATAGATGGATGGATGGATATGGATATAGACACAGATAGAGACACTGACACAGACACAAATATAGATATAGATATAGCTATAGATAGATGGATACACAGATAGATGGACAGAGGTAGCTAGCTAGATGGATGAATGTATAGATGGATGGATGAATGGACGGACGGATAGATGGAAGGACAGATGGATCGATGGACGCATGGATGAACATACAGATGGATGGATAGACAGATTCCCTGTGTGGGGCACCTTCGTGCCCTCCGCACCTATGTTCGCCTTTCTTTTGGGTGTTGTCTTGCCCCATTAGAATGTAAGTACCTTGAGGGCAGGAATCTTTTCCTCACTGTAACCCCAGAATTCTGCACAATGCCTGGCACATAGTAGGCCCTTAATAAATGTTTAGTGCCTGCCTGAGATAGGGAGAGAAAACAAAAGGCAGGCCCCTCACTGGTCTCCAATCTTTCATTTCAGAGCCTGGAAGCCTCCAAGTATAAAAACACATTGGATTGTGCCATCCAGGTCTATAAAAACGAGGGCGTCAGGGCGTAAGTGACCGAGAACTCCCTGGCACTGCCTGTACAACAGTTTCCTAAGATGTGCCCACCCTAAGCCCTCAGGGAGATTTCCCTGGCATGGGAGCCCAGGTCTTGGCTTGTCCAGACATTTTGCTTGAATAATTTGACCCTGAAAGTCAGCAGTGGGCCTTGGCCTTCTCTGCTGCTGCCTCAGGTCCAAGTGCCCAGAGAGCCACCAGAGGCCCCCCCACACCTGAGCCTGCTGCCCGGGCTGGGGTTTGGGGGCTCCCTTTCCGGGAGTGGAGTGCAGGCGAGCTGGGACCATTACTTCTCCCTGGCTCCCCGGTCCACAGTTTGGAGTTTCAGGGGGAACTAGGTGACACAGTGGATAGTAGGCCAGCCTTGGAGTCAGGGAGACCCGAGTTCAAATCCAGCCTCCGACACCAGCTGTGGGAACTTGGCCCAGTCACTGGACCTCTGTCCATCTCAGCGTCCTCATCTGTTAACTGAGGGAGATAAGAGCACCTCCTTCCTAGCGTTGTTGGGAGGGTCAAGTGAGCTCCTAAAGGCAGAGCAAATGGCACGGTGCCAGGCACACAGTAAAGACTGGATAAATGTTCCGTGTTCTTCTCTGGCATCCGGGAGGGGAGGAGAGGGGAGCTCCCGGAGCTGCACACCAGCCCTGAGGGATGGCAGGGAGCAAGGAGGGATGACGTAGGTGCTGTGCCTGCTGGATTTCCCGTGACCCTCCCCAGGACCCTGGAGGGACGGACTCGCAGAGAAGGGCACTCGGGCAAGCAGAGCTTCAGGGACTGGTGCCCGAGGCTGGATTTGCACTCGGGTCTCCCTGGCTCTTTCCTCTCCAGAGGCCTTTGCCTTTGCCCCCACTTCCTCTTCGGCAGGTTTTACAAGGGAACCCTTCCGCGCCTGGTCAGGGTCTGCCTGGACGTGGCCGTCGTCTTCGTCCTGTATGACGAAATTGTCAAATTTCTGAACCTGATCTGGTGACCGGCCGGTGAGCAGCACGTGGGTCGGTCGTGGGAGGCCCCAGAGAGCCGCAGGAAGGGGGGGCTGAGCCGGGACTGACCCGTGGACCCCCCCAGAGGCGGCCTGGGCCTCGAAGGTGGGCCTTTGGGGGCGAGGATTTGCGGGCACGTCGGGAGCCGGGAGGAGGCAGGCCGGGGGTGCTCTGGAGGGTCCCGGTGGCGCCCGTGAGCTCGGGGCTCCAGGGGTGGCCTTGTCTCCGCCAGGGGACGCTGCCCAGCGGACCTGATGCCGCTCCCGCTCTCCTGCCCAGGAAGGCCTCGCTGCTGCCTCGGGGATGGGCGCTGGGCTCCAGCCCCCGCCTCCACTGGGGCCTCCTTTGATGGGAGTCCAGGCCTGCCCAAGCCCTCCTCCCCGGGCTTCCCGGCCAGGCGCGCCTGGGCCCTCTCCTTTCTGTGCCAGCGCCGGGGCGGCACCATCAGCTTCATCCCCCTCCTCTTTCAGCCAGAGGAAGAGAGGGATGAAGCCTTTGTGGGGGACACAAGGGCCACCCGGGCCATGGGGACGCTCCAAGGGAGACGGTTCCCGCGGGAGGGAGGGCGGGAGCCTGGGCCAGTGCCGGCTCTCCAAGCAGCCCCCGGAACATCTCCACCTCCCGCAGACGGTCTGCACTCCGCCACCCTCTGCCTTGGCTCTCCCTGGCCCGGAGTCACTTGGTGGGCACCCTGGCCAGGGCAGAGTCCCCCGTGGGCCCCTCGGGCAGGACGCCATCGCTCCTGGCCAGGCCTTCCCGGGCTGCCCGCGTCTGGCTTCGGCGGTTCCGGATTCACGAGTTCTAGCTCTGCGCCCTTTCCAAAAGGTTCAATAAACCCTTGAGTGACTTTGTGCTTCCTTTGGCCACCCTTAGTGCTGAGCTCCAATGGCCTGCCCGCAGCTCCCGGGGCCGGCTGAGAGACACCAGCTGGGAAATCCGTGACGGGACCCCCAGAAGGCAGCGCCAGCCACTGGGTTGCACTGTCTGCCGACCAGGCTCAGACCGAGACGGCCAAAGCTGACCAAGGGAAGCCTCGGCTGCCGAGCCGGTGCCCTGCCCGACTCCCCGGAGGCTCCTCCTCGCTCGGGTCTGCCTCGGCGGCTTCCCCAGCACTCCCGAGAAGGTGCCGCTGCCCCCTTCTGCCTGGGCGGTCCCTGGCCCCGGGCTGGCAGGCCCAGCGGGCATGGAGGCTTCATCCCTCCCTGCACCCACGCCCTGGACAGGTTTCCTTCAGAGCCCTGGCAGTGGGCTCCGGGGGCTGGTTCAGTGTTTGCAGATGGCGGTGATGTGGAGAGGAGGGGGGAGGCACCTGCTGCAGGAGCTGCCCCCGTGTCCTGAGGGCCCCCATGCCCGCCATGTGGCCGCCTTTCTCTTAGAGGGGAGCCCACCCAAGGGAGCTGCTGCCAAGCCACTCAATGGGCAGACCCCGAGGCCACAGCCGCCACCCAGCGTGAACCTGGGCCACTGCCCCCCCCTTGGAGTGCCAAAGGGCACGAGGAGCCAAGCAGCCCGGGGCCCTGCTCCCCCCGCCTTTTCCTGGGCTGGCTGCAGGGCCCAAGGCTCGGGTTCCAGTGTCAGCTCCCCCCCCTCCCCCGGCCCATTTCCCTGTCTGTCAGCCCGCGTGCTGAGCCCTGGACAGGAGGAGCAGAGGGCAGACCTGTCCCCCTACCAGTGCCCTCCTCGCTTCCCAGCCTCTCCTGGGCTGGGGGGGCCAGAAGGATGCCCGCGGGGAGGCACCCCCCATCTACACACAGGGAATGCTGGGCAGTTCTGGGGGGCTGGGACCCCAGAGGCGAGGCTGGCCTCGCATCCTTCGGCCATGTGGCAGCGGCTGGACTGGACCAAGGAGGGTGGCTGGGAGGGCCGCCCCCTCGGCCTCTCCCGCCCAGGCCCTCGCCACAAGGCTCCCAAGCGGCCTTTCCTCTCCCGGCCCCGGGCCCGTTGGCACTGCCATCCCCAAGCTGAAGGAGAAGGGCTGGTGCTCCGTCCGCTCCGGCCTCTTGGGGGCCCGCGAGGATCCGCTGGTTCAGATGCAGGTGATGCCGCAGGAAGGCTCTCGAGGCCGGGCCGGGCCGGGCTCCTTTTCAGCGTTGGCTGCCCGGGGCCAAGCCGGGGCCTCGGAGAACCCTGGCTAAGAGCCTGTTGTCGACCGGCCGGCCGTGCCCGGCTCCCGCCCTGGGCCCCTTCCATGGGGCCGACCCCGAGAGCCCGTCGCCCCCCAGACCAAGGCCTCGGGCAGCCTGCTCGTCGGGCCTATCCGATGGCCAGCCGACAGAAGCGGGCGAGAAGCCGGGCCGCACCCCACCCTGCGCTAGCCCCGAGACGGGCCGCAAGCCCTCCGAGCCCTCCTCTCCAGGCCTGGGGTGCCTGCTGGGGCTCAGAACGGTTGTGACTGAACTCGGGAAGCTCCCCTTCGGGGGTCCAGGGAGGCCTCTGGGCGCCCTCTCAGAGCTGGATTTCTCCTCAAGCCCCCCGGCAGGCCTGCAGCGCGAGGCCCAGCTAGGCTGCCACTCGGGCTGCTGCTGGGAAGAGCCTGCGCCCCCCCCCCCCCCGGAGGGGTCTGTGGAGCGGCCAGGCGGGTCAGCCTCAGTGCCCTCGCCAGGGCCCTTCCCCTTGCGGCCAGCCTCCGGCCTGCTGGGTCCAGAGGACCCAAGTTTACATGCTAGCTGTGTGGCCCTGGGCAAGTCACTCCCCCGCTGCCTGCCTCAGTTTCCTCATCTGTAAAATGGGGGAATAACAGCACCTCCTAGCAGAGCTGTGAGGCTCCAGTGAGAGCTCTGCAAAGCGCTCGGCACGCTGCGGGGGGCTGAAGGGGCTCCCTAAGCACTGGCGGTCTTTGCTGTTAGTCTGAGTCGGGCCGGCCCCGCTCGGGGCCCTGAAGAAGCCGGGCCCACCCAGCCTCCAGGCGGGCCGCCAGAGGCCTGGGCAGAAAGAGCGCCTGCTTCCTGGAGGGGGCTCGGAGGAAGAGGAAGGTGGGAGCATGCCGGGGCGCCCCGTTCCATGGAAGTTCTGCAGCCTGGGCGGCGCCGGGGGGGCCGAGCGGGGCCGCCTCAAACACAGAGACGAGGGAGCGCGGCCGGGCTGGACTAGCATCTTTTATGTACAAAGGAGCAGCGGGGAGCACGCTACAGAGGGCCCAGCCTTCCCCAGGCCCGTCCGGGCCCCCGCGGGGTGGCCAGTGCTGCGCGGGCACAGCCGACAGCCCCGCAATGCTCTACATCAAAGCCCAGGCCGGAGAGGCCGGCACAGCAGGCGGCCGGCTGCCCGAGCGAGCCAAAGCTTCCGGCCTCTGGACTCTCCCCGGAAATGGGTGATCTCATAGCGCCAAGCGCCCCCTCCCCCCAGGGGCTCCAGCCTCTTCTGGCAACCTCGGGCAGGGGGCGGGGGCCGAGGGCCGTCACTCAAAGCGCCGCAGATGGTTGTACAGGGACTGGACGTAGGTGAAGACGCACATGGGGTCCGGCCTGCGGCCCATCGCCATCATGTCGTCCACCTCGATGAGGCGCTCGCACTGAGCCAGGTTCCTGGAATACACAAAGCCAACACCCTGTCAGCACACCCTGAGGGGGGACCCACTGCTGCACCCTAAGTGCAGGCCCCAGCAGCCCTGGGGATCCACTGTGCACTGAGCTAGATCTAGTAAGTGCCAGCCTGTGTGCTGAGGGCAGTGCTGGCCCTACTGTGCGCTGAGCTCTAGGTAAGTGCTGCCCTACTCTGTGCTGAGCTCAGTGCTGGCCCAACTGTGCGCTGAACTATAGGTAAGTGCTGGCCCTACTGTGCGCTGAGCTCTAGGTAAGTGCTGCCCTACTGTGCGCTGAACTCTAGGTAAGTGCTGCCCTACTCTGTGCTGAGCTCAGTGCTGGCCCAACTGTGCACTGAGCTCTAGGTAAGTGCTGGCCCTACTATGTGCTGAACTATAGTAAGTGCTGGCCCTACTATGCGCTGAACTATAGGTAAGTGCTGGCCCTACTGTGCGCTGAGCTCTAGGTAAGTGCTGCCCTACTCTGCTGAGCTCAGTGCTGGCCCTACTGTGTGCTGAGCTATAGGTACGTGCTGGCCCTACTGTGCGCTGAGCTCTAGGTAAGTGCTGCCCTACTGTGCGCTGAACTATAGGTAAGTGCTGGCCCTACTGTGCACTGAGCTCTAGGCAAGTCCCCAGCAGCCATGGGGACCTACTACGCTCAGGGCTCTGGGCACTAGCCCAGCATTCAGAGGCAGACAGTGCTCTGCTCCATCACGGACGTCACTCCCCCATTTTCCGGAGGAGAAAACTGAGGCTGCCAGCCCTAAGCAGGAGCAGGAGGCTGGGAGGTGCCCGATGCCTTGCCCAGCAGGCAGGGGACATGCACCCTCAGGGAGGGCACCCCGGGCTGGTCTGCCGGCTCCATCCAAAACCGAAGGCCAAGGCGAGATGGAGCTGTGGGTGCCTGTTCGAGGCTCAGCCTGGCCCGGGGGATGACGGCACACAAACAGCCGGGGCCGTGCTGTGCCCAGAGCAGAAGAGCCGGCCCAAACTTGACCCCCAGGAGCAAGCCCATCCTCTCCGGCCTCCAGACCTTTACCCTGGCTGTGGGCCCTCCATCCTGGGATGTTCCTCCTCACCATCAGCCGCCCCTCCCCTCTCCGAGACCCCAACTCCCGTGGATGCTGCCCCCCACCAGGGTCCTGTAAAGATCATGTTTGCCCAGAGCCACAGGGAGGGGGGCTGCCTTTGGCCTTTCTCTGTGTGGCCAGCGAAGGCCGGGCACAGGGCCGGGCACCGCGGGGGCTCAGCGCCTCCGGAGGCTGGCCCCCATCTTCAGCTCTCGCGGCTTCTCGAGGCAGCGGCCTCCTCTGAGGCAGGGGCTCAGCCCGGCTGGGTCGGCTTTCAGGGGATACGCGGCGACCACGAATAGCCCTGCCCGGCGGCCGCTGCCCCCTCGCCCGCGCCAACTGCCATCGGAGAGGAACAGCCGCATCCCCCGCCCCGGCCTTCACACGTCCCTTCTGGGCCCCCCCAGGCGGCTGCCTCCCTTTCCCTCCTCTCAGAGGCCATCCTGAGAATCGGTGCCCAGCCAGAAGAGCGGGAAAGGCTAGGAAGCGTCTGAGGCCAGATTGGAACCCAGGACCTCCCTTCTCCAGGCCTGGCTCTCCATCCTAAGGAGGCCACTTCCTCCTCTCTGACTCTCCCCCGAGTCCTCTGCCGTCTGGCCTCTGCCCTCCACGTCCGTCTGAGCTGCGGCCTCCCAAGCGACCCAGGACGGCCACCGAGGCTCCCTCCAGGCTCTCCTCGTCCCGTCCCTCTGCCCGAGCACCCTTCTCGGGGCTCTCCGGCCTCCCACCTCGCCCCACGCACACTGCACGCGTCTCCACCCAGGGAACCTGGCAGGCCCCGACGCCCTCCTCTGCGCCGTTTGCTGACTGACGTCCTCCTTTTCATCCAGCGTGGCCTCGTCCATTCCCACCTGCGGCTGGGCGGGGGCCACGTGGCCAGAGCCCCCCCGGGAGGAACCACGATGAGAGGCCGCCCGCCCGAGGCCCCGGGCCCGGCCCTTGGCTTGGCCCGCTCCCTGAGCTGACCCGAACAAGGTCAGGGAGGCCAAGAAACGGAGTCTGAGAACCCATGAGGAGGGGGTCGGGGCCGGCGGGGCCTCCTGCCTGGGACTCCCCAGGCCCCCTTGGAAGGTCTCCCCTGGCCGCCCGGCAGCCCTGGGTGAGGGCTCCCAACGAGGAGGCAAAGGCTCCGGCCAGGACAAAGGAGCCCCCGGCCTCAAGAGAGGAGACGGGGAGGCCTCCCCGGCCGCCTCTGCACACTGGGCACCACGACTGGCAAGCCAGCACTGAGGTGGCAGCCTGGCAGAGCCCACGAGGCCCGTCTCGGGTCTCCTCCCTGCCCTCGGGGCTGTGGGGCGCCTCCTGGCCGAGCTCGGCCCCCTCGGCTGCCCCCGCGGCCCCCGGACACAGCGTGGCACCCGACCCCTCGCCGTGAGGCTGCCGTCTCCTCCCTCCCAAATTCTGGGCTCTGAGAGGCGAGCGCTCGCCCGCTGTGCCCGCGGCCTGCCCGCCGTGCCACCTCACGCTCGCTTGTCCCCACATGCCTCGGGCTCCTCTGCCCGCCTCTCCCGTCCCTCTCGGCCGCCTCCCAGCCCCTGGAGCCGCTCCCGAGCTCATCCCTGGTCACGAGGGTGGGCGCGTGCCAAGCTGCCCAGAAACGGGGGCCTCCCTCCTCGGCGTTCGCTCTGCGGGCCCTGTAGCCCGGCCCGGCCCGCCAGGCTGCCCCCCGAGCCCCGGGACTCACTCGGCCATGGTGAAGGCCAGCTCGAAGTTCTTCTTCCGGTTGCGGGGGTCCAGGGCGCCGTAATCGAAGGCTTCCGGGAAGAAGGAGTGGATGAGGGCGCAGAAGGCCATGCCGTCGCTCCAGCTGGACGAGAAGTTCTGGAGGTCCAGGTGCTGCCGGGAGCCGGGGACGGAAGGAGACGGGTGAGGAGCCCCGGCGGCCGAGGAGGCTGGCCGGGGAGGGGGGCCTCCTCTCCGGGGTCCCTCCCCCGTGGCACGGCCCCCTCCTCGAGCCCGAATCCCCGTCGCTGCAGCTAAGCCTCCCTTTGTGCATCTGTCGAATGGGCCCCCGATGCCGCAGTGCCTGCCACAGGAGGTGGGCAGAGGAAGCCCCTCGGCTCCTCGCCCCGGCCTGAGCTGCTCACCTGGTAGCCGATAGTCTTGGAGCGGCACCATTCTAAGAGGATCTGCTTGATGCTGCTCGCACTGGCCACGCCGAAGCTCTGGGAGCGCTTGAGCTTGGCCCGGCCCTCCCCTCGGCCCCTGCAAGACAGACGGGCCGAGGCTGCGGGGGGCCGTGGGGGGCTGCGGGGGCTGGGAGGGCTGCTCTCCTCCCGGGCCCACACATCCATCCCTCTCTTCTAGGGGAAGCCAAGGGCCACAGAATCCCAGCCATCGGTCCTGCGGGGGACCCTGGGGGCTCTCCTCGGGCAAAGGGGAGTCGGGGACCCCGAGGTCTCCCGGGCTTTGCTCTAATGGACTCCGAGGCTCGGACAAGGCTGTGGCCGGGCCCCCTCCGGCCTCCCCGCCCCGTCAGCCGGTCAGCATTCCCGTAGCACCTTCTGGGTTGGGTGCCCAGAGCCAGAGCCCAGTCCCCGGCCGGGCGCAGAGGGTGAGCGGCCCGTACTTGCCCGCGTCCTGCTCCCACTTCTCAAAGAGCGCTTTGCGGGCCTGGGCCCCGGAGGTCCTGGGCAGCGTCTGCGATCTCACCAGCTCCCTCCGACGTTCGGCCGGCCGATGGCTGCCAGCGGGTGGTGGCGGGGATGGAGACCTGGGAGTCGTCGCCTGCTGGAAGCTGGAGAGAGGGCGGCTTAGTGCCCACCCAGGGGTGGGCCCGGCAGGGCCGCGGGCTCCTCCTCTTGCCACATGCCCCGTGGGCACGGGCCAGCTGAGCCAGAGGCCCGGGAGAAGCTACCGCGGCGCCCCCGGGAGGGCAGTTTGGAAGGAGCCAGAGGACCAGCCGTGTTTTAGGACCCAGCGAACCCCGGCCAAGCGCAGCTCTCGGGCACCCCCAGGAGCAGGAGCCTCCTTAAGCCTGGAGGCCCAAGGACGGCGCAGGGCAAAGGCGTTGGGCTCGGGGGGGCCCAGGGGGCCACCCGCTTCCTTACCTCTCGCTCTTGAGGGAGACGCTGGTCATCCCGAAGTTGGCGAGCCGCGAGCTCTTCTCTGAAGGGCAGCAGACGAGGGACCCGGGTTAGAGCAAGAACTGCTGCCCCTCAGGGTGCCACCCACACCCAGCCTAGGGGCCCGGGGCATGGGGGGGGCTCTGGCATGGGCTGTGCCCTGCACCAGGCGGCCTCCAAGGAGGCCGACCAAGGGAAGAGACTCTGGAGCTCACCTAGAGGCGAGCCAGCTGTGAGCCAGCCAGGCACGGAGGAGCCCCCTCCCCCTGGTGAGCCTGGGTAGGGCCAGAGGGACCACCGAAGAGCAGCCGAGGCACGGGCATTGGTTAAGCGTGACCAGAGCCATCCCCAGGCTCAGCCCTGGGGGAGCCCCCGCCTGGCACATCCCCACAATGCAGTTCTCCCCATTGACCAGAGGGGGACGTCGAGGCTCGGCCCAGGAGGACCCGATGCCCCGTCCAGACCATATGAGAGGGGATGGAGCTGGACATGCTCCGGAGCCGTCCGCCTGGCATCTCCACGACAGTCCATCTTAAAGATGAGGAAACGGGCCAAGAGAGGCTCAGTGCCCGCCCAGGTCGCACAGCTAGTGAGGGTCTGGGCGCTGGGACTGTCGGGTGCCCCGAGGGAGGCTGCATGGGGGGGGGCCAGGACGCCCCTCCCCAGTTCCTGTGGTCTGCCCCGGCCCCTGCACTTGGCCCCCTCAGTCCCCTCTGACGCACACCCTGGGGAACAGCAGCCTCCCTCCCTACCTGACTGGCTGGAAGTCCTGGCGGGGGCCTCGCCGGGGCCGGTGCCGGGGCTGGCCAGGGTTGGAGACACAACTTCCCCCGAGGCCCTGTCCGGGCCCCGGGTGACGGCGGTGACCGGCTGGTGGGGCATGCAGACAGACACGCTCGGGGGATGGGGCTCCGGGGGCTCGGGGACCTCTGGGGACACGTGGCCTGGCCCTGGAGAGAACGGGGGGGGGGCGGAGAGGTGGGTCTCCCTGCTGGGGCGACAGCAGCCAAGGGAAGTGGCAGGGTCCAGCCGGGCCGCCCAGCTCCTCTCCCTTCCTGGCCCCTCTGATGGCCCTCTGGCCACCTACGGGCCAATTCCAGCTCCCCCTGCCGTCTGCAGCCTCAGCTCTGCTCCTGAGGTCCTGGCACTGCCCGCCACAGTGCCTGCCTTGGCACACAATATTCCCCAGGCTCCCCTGCTTGCCGCCTACTCTCCAAAGCAACCCAACTCGGGGCCTGCCTTCTCCAGGAAGCCCTCCTTGACTGCCGCCACACACTGACCTCTCTCTTCCCTGGTTCCTACAGGCCTCCCTGGGGAAACTGCTGGCAGCAAAGAAGGCGTTTGTCTGCAGGTTTCCCCCCCCTTAGTAGGCACAGCTGGGCCCTCTGTGGGGTATGGGGATGGGCACGCTGCCAGCCTGTGGCGGGCACTCGAGGGTATGTGAAATGAGCAGCAGCCCCTTCCTTCTAGGATAGCCTCCCGGGCGCTGGGTGACCCCAAAGCCCCCCGTCACCTGACCAGGAATCTTCTCCTCCACCTGGACGGGGGGCCCAGCCGCTCCCCCAAGGAGGACAACTCCAACTGCCGTCAAGCCCCGTTGGCTTCTGGGGGCTCCCCAGCCCACACCCCGTGAGTCCTGGCTCTGCCCTCGAGGGGCAACCCTGAAGGCAGCAGGAAGTCTCTCTCTAACCCCCAGTTCTTCTGCAGGCTAAATGCCCCCCATGGGGCGGCATGACATGGTCTCCAGCCCTCTCAATGCCCACCCATAGCGTGGCATCATCCCCAGCCTGCTCACTGCTGCCCACGGCACGGCATGTTCTTGAGCCCCCTCGCCAGACCCTTGAGATCAGCACCAGAGGCAGACTGGCTAAGGACAGCCTGAGGGCCTGCCTGGGCATCAGCCACCCCAGGGCAACCCCAGGGAGAGGCTCTCCAGCGGCCGCCCACTCACCTGCTGTCACCTGATGCCCGTTCTCCATGATGGCGGGATTGGAGCCTCTCTTCACCTCTGAATTAGCCCATTCTTCCTGATCCAGGCTCTGGAAAGACCCCAAAGGGACACGTGCCTGTGAGCCGCAGCCTCTCTTCTGGCGCCCCCAGTGTCTGCTGCCCACTAGCTGATCCTTACAGGCCCGTCCTGTACTCTGGGGTGGGGGGAGGGGACGACAAACGTCGTTCCATTTTTGCGGATGGGGAGACTGAGGCCCAGAGGAAAAGAAGGGTTTTGTTTCAGCTACACAGAAAGGCAAAGGCCGAGATCCGGGCTGGTCTAGACCCAGGCTGACTCCCAGCTGGTGTCCAAAGTCGCACCCAGGGCAGCTCGGCCCGCTCCGTCCAGCACGGTGTCTAGACATTCGATCAGTGGGGCAGACCAGACAGCCAGGGCCCACGAGGACGAGGAAAGCCGAGAACAAAGCGGACTCCTAGAGGACGGCCCCCCACGCCCCCAGAGCAGCTTGGCAGGAAGTGGCGTAGGTGGGCACCTCCCACCGCGTGCAGCCGAAGGAAGGGCTGAGCTCTTAACCCAAGAGGGGACGGAGCCGCACGGAGGCATAACCTGACGAGCTCGCCAGAAAGGACCTAGAGAGAGAGAGACCCTCAGCCCCTGGCGGCGCACTCCCAAGCTGGTGGCCTTTCTGCAGAGGCATCTGCCTCCGAATCAGCCTGACACCAAGGCCAGCGGCGGCAGAACCATCTCTTGTGGAAAAAGCAACCAGAATGTCTGGGAGCCGGGACGAATGGCAGAACCTGGGGCACGTCCACGGGCTCTGAGGGATCCCTGACATAAAGAAATAGTCGAGGGGAAGAAAGCAGAGCCCACGGCCAGCAGCCACGCCCAGATGGGGGGCGTCCACGCAGGTGGCATTCGCCCTCCGACACCTGACGCTCGGGGATGAAGGGGGGCTCCTGGGCAGTCCACAGGCCTGGCCACGGAGCGCCGCTGTGCCCCGATGCCCCCTCAGGGGCTGTCCGAGTTTTTTAACGACGTTTTCCCCGATTTCGGGGCCTGCCCTGGTTCGAGGGATCAATGTGGGTGACGGCTCCCCCCCTCCATCCTTGGAGCGGCCACAGGCTCTCCCCGGGGCTGCTGGCAGAACCCCACCGCGAGGCTTCCCAGAACGAGGTCTCGGCCAGGCCAGCGCACAAACACGGGCTGGAGAGGAGCTGGGACGGGAGGTCCAGCCGGGGGAGGCGCAGCGGGGCCCCTGGCTGCTGGGCAGGCGCCCTCATCGCCTCCCAACGGGGCCAAAAGAACTGCCCGGCCCCAGCCTGCACCTCTCCTGCAGCGGCCGGGGGTGCAGGGCGTCCACGCCACGGGGCTGGGGGCGAAGCGCTCCTACTGTGGGGCCTGTGTTCAGAGGAGGAAACTGAGGCTGACAATAGCTAAGCGACTTGCCTTGGCTTACGGGGCTAGTGAGCAGCAAGAGAGGCACCATTTGAACTCGGGGCCCAGCACGTTCTCTGCTGCTAATAATTAGGTAGTTCCTTTAAGGAGGGAAGAGCAGGAGAGGCTTCCCAGAGAAGACAGAGACTGAGCCAAGGAGGATGGAGGGCGGCAGGGCAAAAGCATGGAGGCGGGAGATGGAGGCTGGAGGCAGAGAGCCCCGAGGGGAGGCGAGTGCGAGCTGAAGAGCCTCAGCTGTCCCCCAGAAGTGCCTGGAGGAAGAGGAAGCTCTCTTGTGCCTCGTGGCTCTCCCTGCCCTTGCCAATGAGGTCTCCCATGAATGCTGAAGGCCGCCGGGGAGCCCCAGGGCCAGTGTCGGGGGGGGGGGGGGGAGGAAAGGAGGGCAAAGGCCTGTGGGATCATCTCTCCATGCTGGAGAAGCACACAAGGCTGCCCAGATGCCATGCTGATCATTAGTTCATACGTGCCCAGATGGCATGGCTATGTGGCACAGAGGACAGAGTGCCAGGCCTGGAGACTCCTCTTTCTAAGTTCAAATCCAGGCTCAGACACTGCCTGGCTGCGTGACCCTAGGCAAGTCACTTAACCTGGTTTGCCTCAGTGTCCTACTATGTCAAATGAATGGGGAGAAGGAAGTGACAAACGACTCCCCGAAGGGGCCACTGAGGGTCTGCCACGCCTGAAATGGCTGAACTCTGAAGAGCCAGAAGGCATCCGGGCAGGCCCCCCTGCACAGGGCTCTGGAACCTGGGGCCATGGGGGGGGGGTGTTCTTCCTGCGGCTGCCCAAGGCCGGGGCTCAGGCTGGGGGG
>NC_058130.1:801115552-801127264 GCF_016433145.1 Gracilinanus agilis | reverse complement strand
CGGAGGTCCTCTAGCCACCAGGATGCACAGTGATGAAGAGATGAAGTCGCCTCGGTTTACCAAGAAAGGGAGGGAGGGGGAGGGGGAGGGGGAGGGGGAGGGATTTCCTTGGGCGCAGTCGGGCAGGGCCCAGGTCAGGATTAGAACCCAGGCCTCCCTGCCTCCAAGTTCAGGCCTCTCTCTCTCCCGGAGGCTGGGCCGCCTCTGAAGCGGCCCTTCACGTTCCTCCCACCGGAGCCTGAAGGTGGGCCGGGGGCCGCTGAGCTCCTCCCTCTCCTCCTCCCCTCCGTGGACCTCCTAAGGCAGCCGGGCGGGTCCAGCCGGGCACCAGAGCGGACCAGAGCCGCCCGGGGCCTGCGGCTGGGCTCCAGGGCCACTCGACTGCCGGGAGCTGCTCCCCGACGAGGCCCGCTCTCATTCTGTCCTGGGCACAGGAGCAACAGGACACGGCTCCCCTTGGCCCAGCCGGGGCCTGGAGGGCGTCAGCACCTGTCTGAGCTCCCTGGGACAGCTGGAGGGAGGAGGCCTGGGCGGGCAAGGCCGGGCTTCCTGGCTGGCTCCGTGCTCAGCCTGCTCCCAACCCCCTCCCCGTCCTGCCCCCCCGCCAGCCGCCTTCAGAATCCAGGCCAGGACCCTGCTGGATGCCCCAGGGCTCCTCACAGCCCCCACCAGTGCCTTCTCCCCCGTCTTGCTGCTGCCCCCTGGGAAATGCCCGTTCAGTAGGGCAGGGAAGCATCCCCCGAGCACGGACCTCCCTGGGCATCCTGTGCCCCCCCGGAGGATCTGGGCGCCTCCACTTTCCATGTCCCTTCCAGGGGGAGAGCTGTGATCCCCTCGGCAGGCAGGACGGGACGGCGGGAGGGGCCCAGCTCAGGCCACTTCTTTGGGCTGGGAGGCCGACAGGGACTCCCCCAGGACTCCTGGTCTCCAGCTGCCCCAGGAGAGGGCTGCTTGGGGGGCACAGACCCAGGGCCCCCCCCCAGCTCTAGGGCCCGTGAGTCTGAGAGGCACCTCCAGAGCCTGGGAATTGTTGGGGTCTCCATCCCAGAGGGCCTTGGCTAATGCTGCCCGGCCCACGGTAGGTCTTCCGGGGGCCTCTCCTCCTCTTCCTCTCCACAGCTCCCCCTCGCGGCAGCCTCGCCCACCTTCCTTGCCCTTAGCTGGTCCATCCCAGCCCCCTTCCCTCTCCGGCCCCAGGACAGGCCCCTTCAGGTTCCTTGGTTCCCCGACCTCCCTGAAGACGAGCCCCGGCTGCTGCTGTGGCCGCTCTGTCCCAGGCCGGCTCCTTCAGGGACGAATGGAAGGTCAGAGGACTTCGGGCCGAATTCCCCCAGGATCCCCCCCAGGCCTTGCAGTGGCCGGTGCTCACCACCTTCTGTCCACAGACTTCCTTGGAGCAATTCTCAAGGGGTTCGAGCCGAAGGCCCTCCCCCACGCCAGGATGCCAGCTGCTCAGCGTGCTTCTGGGGGGGGCAGCTACTCTGATGTGCTGTCCTGGGGCAGGGGCCAGGGGGGGGGGGCCGGCACCGAGGGAGGCCGTGGCCCTGCCTCAGTGGCCCTGCTCTGCATCAACCTCCCGGGCTGCCAGCTGGGTCTTTATACTCCCTGAGCCCTGGCCCCTAGCACTCACCAAGGGCCCCTGCCCGCCAGAGGCCAGGGATGGGGCTGAGGGAGCTGCTTCTGGCACAAACAAGACGGCTTTGGGAGTGTGGGGGGGAGCCTAGGAATGCCTCAAATGTGGGTGTGGGTGCCGAGGCCGGGGTGCAAGGGGGGCTGGGCCCCCACAGAACATTCTTAACCCAAAAGAGCAAGTTGGGGCGCAGCAGTGGGCCACCACAGCCAACTGCGAGAATGTTGGGCCGTTTGGGCAGGGTCAGAGGGGCCGCCGGCCCTGGTGCTGCCTGAAGCGAGCCAGCTGTCCAGGAGGCCGCCATCTCCCTCCTCCCACTCTTTCCCCTCCCCCAGCCATGGCCCAGCCAGTCCAGCCGAGCCCTCACCCAAGCCCTTCCCGGGTGTCTCCCCTGACCTGAAAGAGAAGGGCTGTGGGGGTGGGGGGCAGGCCGGAGAACAGGCTCAAAGCCGTCTGGGGTCCCGGGGGACCATGGGGGGAAAGGAGGGTAGGACAAGGGAGGGAGAGGCCTCTGGGGCCAAGGAGCAGAGACTGGCCCAGCCCCCTGCCTCCCCACAGCTCTGAGCCCACACTGGCTCCCTGATGCTGATGCTGAGCCCTCTTTCCCCTTATGGCAGCACCAGATTAAACAGCAGCAGCACAAACAAAAGCAATGCAGCCCAGCTCAGGATTGGAAGGGAACGAGTAGACTGGGGGGCCTGGGGGGGAGCCGGGGGGGCGGGGCGGGGTACAGCCAGGGCCTCTGACAAAGGCCCATCTCTCAAACACAGAAGGAACCGAGTCAAAGTCATCAGAACCCCAGAGCATGCCCCAAGCGACCAGTGTCAAAGGCTCTGCTCAGAGGAAGAGCTGGAGGCCGCCCCCGTCCTATGAAAAGAAGCCCAAATCTCCAGCCCCCACCAACTCTGAGCCCCCTCCCGCCCCCGGCAGAAGAGGGAAATGACAAATGGCGTTGCTCCCCTCCGACCAAACCGGGCAGTCGTCTTCCCGGGGGCTCTCTGCTCTCTCCCACCTCCGCACTGTGGCTCACGGTGTTCCTGGAATGTTGGCTGCCTTCCCTCGCCTGGAGCTTTCCTGTCTCAGGGCCTGGCCTTACCCTATTCCCGTCCTTCACTCTCCTTATCTGATGGACTCCTGTCTACTCTTAAAGGCCTTCCTCACCCATGAAGCCTGCCCTGATCATCTCTAGTTTGTGACGCGCTTCTTGGGAGTCGGTTCAGCTCTACACTGTTCCCCTCAGCCTCCAGGCCCAGCCCCAGCTCGGCCTCACTCCCCCCTCCGCTGCCTGGGGCCAGATTCATGTCTTCTCATCTCAACTGGCCACCCCTCACCACAGCAACTGTCTGGGGACAGATGAGGAAACTGAGGCCGGGGGCCTCTTCTCTCAAGTCTTTCCTGGTACTCCCCCCTTCTCTCACAGCTAAGAACTTGCCCCCCCCCCCAATCTTGAGACCATTCGTTAGGAGCATCATCTTTACCTCATCAGATGTCCCCTTCTGCTCCTCCCTCCTTCATCCTCACATCCCCTGAAGAGGTGACAAGATAACCCCCTCCATTCCCTCCCGCCCCCACTCCCTCATGGACCTCCTGCCCGCAAAAAGATCCTCCCTTGAGCTCCTTACTGCTCCACCCTCCCCAGCTATCCTAGGCTTCTCTCTCCTTCCTTTGGCCTAAACTCTTAGAAAGGCCCTCTGCGGTGGCTGCTGCTTCTTCCTCTCTCAGTCCATCCTTTCTGTGGTCTGGTTCTGACCTCAGTTTCCCCAAACGGCACTCTCCAAAGTTACTAATGCTGTCTTTTTTTTTTCCAAATCCTTCCCCTCCTCTTAGAGTCCACACTGTGTATTGGCTCCAAGGCAGAAGAATGGTAAGGGTGGGCCATGGGGGTTAAGAGACTTGCCCAGGGTCACACAGCTGGGAAGTGTCTGTGGCCAGATTTGAACCTAAGACCTCCCATTTCTAGACCTGGTTTAATGTCTTCTTTATCACCAAATCAAATTGTTCCTTCTTGGTCTTTTCAGCTAGATCTTCTCCATCCAAGTTGGCTATGTGGGCTCTCTGCTGTCATGGTCCTTGGCTGGTCTATTGGCTTACCATTCTTGTCTTTCTGTTGAAGAAGGGGGAGGAGGAGGAGGAAGGAGGAAGAGGAAGGAGGAAGGAGGAAGAAGAAAAGGAATGAGGAAGAGGAGGAAGAAGAAAAGGAATGAGGAAGAGGAGGAAGAAGAAGAAGAAGAAGATAATGATAGCAACGATCTCTTTAGAGCTGCTTTTCTTTTCCAAGAATGCTCCAAATGCCTCTTTAGTCCTGCACATGCCTCTTTCTCTATCGCTTGGGCTGGGATTTACAGGGAAAGTGACGTGGGCATCTTGAACCCATCACTCTTTGGGAAAGTTGACTCCCTTCCCTCTGGAACTTTCTGATGGGTGTGATCTCCTCACATTCAAATTTCTTCTTTACTTTTGAAGCTCTTTTCCCCATGTACCAGAAGAACTCATTCTCTCTCTAAGGTGTTCGATGCACCCACTTGGCCTCCGTGGCTTCCAACATTATCTACGAATTGTCTCCATCGAAGTTTTATCATCTTGTTGAAAGTTCTAGGCAGTTCTCTTTGTTTTGTTTTTAATATTTTATTTTCTTCAATTATGTGTAAAAATCATTTTTAACATTCATTTTTGAAGTGCCGAGTTCCAAATTCTCTCCATCCCATCTCTCCCCACTCCCTCAGCTAGCAGGCACTCTGGTATCATTTTCATAAGTGCAATTCTAGAAAACATCTTTCCATAATAGTCACTTGGTGGAAGAGATCTCAACCGAAAACAAGAAGAAAGTATGGCTTGGTCTGCATTAAGACTCCATCAGGTCTTTCTTGGAAGGCAAATGGCACTCTTCTCTAGGCAGTCTTCGTGTGTTATTTATTGCACGATCATGTTTAACTTTCCTGACTTGTCATTTTCTTCTGGGAGAGCCATAATCCTTAAATTGTCTCTTTGCATCCTACCTTTGAGATCCTTATGTTTTGTCTGCACAGGGATCAAGCTTGCTTTTACTGGGGTTGCTTTTTGCTTCTCTTCTTCCAGATTGTCTTTCAATTCATTGTTCCCTTTTTTGATTCATTAGTAACACTTGCTGTTGCAGATCTCAGGTTTTCTATTCTGACAATTATTTCGTCTGTAAATTCTGCTCTCACAATTCTAGTTTCCCTTTTCTCGCCCCCCCCCCCAGGCACATTCTACTGTGGTTCCAGGCTCTCCACAAGAGGCAACTCATCAAGTGCTGAATTATTTTCTTTTGTGGGATTTCTCAATAAAGACCCAAGCTCATGTCCTAGATCCAAAGGCCATGTTCCCTCCTGTTTTAGTACCTTCCCAAAAAGTTTATCTGTTTGTGCTCAAGGTCTTTGAGTTTCCTTCTTCCTGAGTCCTTTGGCAATTTCAATCTTTTTTCCCCCTATTGCTCCCTTTCTGACTCCTTCCCTTCTATGATATTTCCCTAAGGCTGTGATGGTCAACCTATGGCACACGTGCCAAAGAGGGCATGCAGAGCACTCTCTGTGGGCATGTGTGCCATTCTCCTTCTACCACTACCCCCACCCCTTAGCCCTAGAATTTGTTACTAGAAAGGCAGAGGGACTCAGGCAGAGTTGTTTCCCCCCCTCTCCACCAGGCCTGATGACATTTTTTTCACATCACCCACCATTCCACTCAGCAGTCCCATGAGAGTGCACAGGGGGTAAGGCGGGCAGCTCACAAGGCTGCAGAGTTGGAGGGGAGCAGAGCACTCCAGCCATTCTCTTCCCCCTCTCTACACTCTCTGAGGACATTCCTCACTTCACTCACCCCTCTGTCCAGTAGGAGCTCCCAGTAGGAGCACTTTCTCCCTCCCTTGTGTGGGGCAAGTGGGGGGGGGCAGGGCATGCCTGGCACTTGGTGGGGGCCAGGGCATGGCACACCAGTCTCTAAGGTTCTGTTCACCATCACTGCCCTAAGGGTTAGATTTCTAACACCTCAGCCTCCCACAATGGGCAATTTACAATTCACCAACTTAGGTCTCTGCCCCAAGTGACTTCTGGCAGGACAAAAAGGACTCCAGTAGGATAGCAGGATACCGAGTACTTTCCCTCAGGCTTATGTGGTTGATATTGGCTCATTGCTTAGGCCTACATCATAACCAACAAAGTGAGGTAGGTGAGTGGCCCTCTGGCAATGACCAGAGACCCTAAAGCTTGGCAAGGCAGCTCAATAAATAGGTTTCCAGGAGCTCATTATCCAGTCCCTCCCTCTAATATCCCAAGATATTCTAACTGGTAGCTAGTTAAAAGGTGGCCCCTAGAAGTCTCCACCCCTGCCCATCCCCCTATCATGTGGAAAGAACCCTTGAACCCTTCAAATGCTGTTCAAAAGGACAACATTCTTGGGGATTCCTAAGAGCAAAGGAAATGCACAAATTTGTAGGCTGGAGAGTGTCTGAGATCTAATCAGGAATCCTCTCTAATACATGGGAATTGGGGCCTGATAGAAGAATTAGGGCAGGGTGTGAAAGAGAAACTCTCACCCCTGGCAGAGCACCTTCTCACACTCAGTGTGACAGAGCTCTGCTGGGCAGCAGCTATGGACTGAGCACATTTTGGCTTGGGAGGAGGCGGGTGCAGGCCTGTAGATGAATTCTGTTGCAAACCTTGGGGTCCACACACGAAGCTAGGCTGCCACAAATGGGAGAGGGGGACTTGAATAGGAGTTGAATATTGTCCTTCTTGCTGGCTTTTTGTCTTTTTTGGGTTCTTGGGGGTCCTAGACCCTGGGGACAATCAAAACCACTTTGTCTCTGGTGCAGAATTCCCATTTTATATATTTAAATGTCTGTTTCAATAAAATATTTCATGTTTTCCTCTGTTTTCTCATTCCTTTGATTCTGATTGTTTCTTGGCTTCTCATGAAATCATTAGTTTCTAGATGGTCAATCCTGATTAAGGCCTGATTTTTCTCTGTCAGTTTTTGGTTCTCCTTTTTCAATTGGCCCATTTCTTCTTGCATCACTTTCATTTCTCTTCCCCACTTTTCCTCTGCCTCTCTTAATTGGTTTTTAAAGTCTTTTTTTTTTTGAGCCCTTCCAGAATCTGTGTCCATTCCATATTTTTGTTTTGGACTTTGCATGTGTTTGCTTTGCTTTCACTGTCCCCTTCTGTGTCTGTACTTGCTCTGTCTTTATAAAAAGTCTTTCAGAGTTAGGTGCTTTTTTGTTGTTTCCTCATTTTTCCTAATTATAGGTAGGCTTGGGGGATGATGTGATGGTCTGAGGGCTGAGAGCTCTGAGTGCCCTCCCCCTGCTGATTCAATTAAGTGAGCCCAGGCCAGATAGGGTATCAGGAGGAGAGCAGGCCTAGACCTCCTGGAGGAACCCACCCTAAGCTAGGGCTGCCAAGTCCCTCCCTTCCTCCCTCCCTCCCTCTAGGGCCTGGGAATGGCTGCCTTGAGCAGGGCCCCTAAGAAGTCTCCTGGGCTGAAAGGAAAGATCCATCCTCAGGGTAGGCTCACCCAACTCAAGAGGCAAGAGAGCAGCAGCCAGGACAGGACGTGCTCCTCACTCACTCAGCCCAAGAGAAAGAGTCGAGCCTCTTGGGAGATGCCGCACCCCTGAAGTCCCAAGTTTGAGAATTCAAGAACAGGAGAGACAGAGACAGAGAGGAGAGAGACAAAGAGTGGGAGAGGGAGAGAGACAGAAGAGAGAGATGGAGAGGGGTGGTTATGCAGATAAAATTCAAAGTATTAATTCTGTGCAAATATTTAACAAAAATAAATTAAGCCATGATAAGGAGACCAAAAGGACCTACTAATCACCTCCATCACCAAGTCCTTGGACCCCCTTTCTTCTAAGATGGAAGGTGAGGATTTGAAAAGGAAAGAAAGAAAGAAAGAAAGAAAGAAAGAAAGAAAGAAAGAAAGAAAGAGAGGGANAAGGAAGGAAGGAAGGAAGGAAGGAAGGAAGGAAGGAAGGAAGGAAGGGAGTTACATAGACTTAAGCTCTAGAGGGACAAACTGAAAAAGATCACCAGAGGCTTCCCAGACGAGGTCAAATTTTGGGTGAGAGTCAAAGGAAGCCAGGGAAGCCCAGAGTTAGGGAGGAAAGGGGAGATTCAGGCACGGGGAACAGCCAGTGGACATGTCTGGACTTTAGAAATGGAACTGGCAGGAGGCCAGTGCCCTTGGATCACAGAAGACTGAAAAGGTAAAGGGGAGGCAGCTTATGAAGAAGGCAAACAAAAGGTTTTATGATATATACAACACATATTTGTGTAAGATGAATCTAATTTTATTCTTATTATAGATGTTTATTATACACACACACACACACATATATATTTATATGGAGGCATTGACTGTCACTGGAGTTTATAGAGTAGGGGGAGGGTGACATGATCAGACCTGCACTTCAGAAAATTACTGCAGTCATTGAATGGAGGATGGTTGGAGAAGGGAAAGACCTGAAGCAGGCAGATCTCTCCCCCCAACCCCCTAACAGTTATCACAGTAGGCCAGGCTTGAGGGGATGAGAACCTGCACCAGAGTTAGGGCAGAATCAAGAGAAGGGGAATAGCAAGATAGGCTACAGAGGTGAAACTGACCAGAGATACTTCAGAGGTGAAACTGACCAGAGATACTTCAGAGGTGAAACTGACCAGAGATACCTCAGAGGTGAAATTGATAGGCCTTGGCACCAAGTGGGATGGGAAGGTGGGGGTAGTGAGAGAAGATAAGGAGTCCAGGATGACTCCTGGGTTGGGAACCTGAGGGAGGAGGAGAATGGTCTTGTTCTTCACAGTCATAGGGACGGTAGGGGGAGGGCAGGGTTTGGGGAACAAGAATGAGTCCTCTTCGGGGCACCTTGAGTTTAACATGTCTCCTGGGCATCCTGTTGGAAATGTGTGAAAGGCAGATGGAGATGAGAGTTTGGAGGCGAGCAGAGAGCCTTGAGCAGGAAAGGGAGATTTGAGAAGCATCACCACAAAGATCCTCAGGAAATCCATGGGAGCTGCTGAGATCCCAGAAAAGCAATACAGAAGGAGGAAAGAGGGTTCAGGACAGAGCCTCATAGGTCCCTCCTAGTTAGAGGGCAGGACCTAGAGGAGGATCCTGCCAAGGAGACAGAGAGGGAGCACTCACAGAGGCAGGAGGAGAACCCGGAGAGAGGGGAGTACTGAAACACGCTAGAGAAGAAAGGGGGACCAACAGTGTCCAAGGCTGCAGGGAGGTCGGGGAGAACACAGACAGAAACAAGGCCAGCAGGGTGAAAATATGCTCTCCACCTCCAAAGAAGCGAGTGCAAATCCAAGTTTTTTTTTGGGGGGAGGGATGTCGCTGAGGTGATTTCGATACGTGTCTGATTGATAGCATGTTGCTTCCCGGGGGGGGAGGGGGGAATTCAAAATTTAAAAAGAAATGAAATGAAATGATCATTTTTGGAAAGTCCTCCCAAAAGCCCATCGTATCTGGCAACTAAGAGGCCCTTTGGAGAGGCAGTTTGGGTGCGATGATGGAAGAAGTTGGCTTTTTAAGGGGTTAAAGAGAGAGTGAGGGGAAAGCTAGTGCAGGCGGTGTAGACAGCCTTTTGGAGGAGTTGGACCACAAAGGGCAGAAAAGACACAGGACGAGAGCGAGGCTGGAGGGACAGAGGTGGGGGAGGGCTGGTTTACTGGACAATCACCCCGCCCCCCCACTGGGGAAGGAAACGTGAGTGGGGCGGGATCCCTAAGGACTTCCTGGAGGAAGGGGCCAGTAAGATCCAAGGGAGCTAAGCCTTCCAGGAAGCCCAGTGGAGGAGCCTGAGGATAAGGCATTCTGAGCGGCACAAACAGTCCTGTGACAGTTGCCAGGCGGAAGGTTTGGCTCTTTTCTGGTTCTCTGCCCGGGGGCGCCCCCTGGTGGCCACAGGGCCAGGATAGTCCTGGAGGCAGCTGGAGGCAGGCCAGGAGGGAGGTTTCAAGCATTTGGCAATTCAGTGCCATAAACAATAGGCGCCTCCCGGAACCAGGCCTGGAGTTAAACCCTGGAGAGACAGAACAGCAGCCCTGGCCCTCCGTGAGCTTACAGTCTAGAGGGGGAGACGCCGGCCACCAAGCAGGACTGCGGCGCCCTCCTGGCCACAGACAGGTCACGCTGCCCCTCTGACAGAGGGCAAGGCTGAGGAGGACAGAAGCTACCCGGGAGGGCCTGCACGTGCCCACTTCCTCAGTCTCTCTCCCCCCCTTGGGCCACACTCCCGGGCAGTGCCCATTCCCAGGGCTCAACGGGCACAGCGTGGGCACTGGGCTCAGCGTCCCTACAGAGAGCCAGGAATGTCCCAATGCCCTGGTGCCCAGACTGGTCCTGGGCGAAGCCCTGCCTGCAAGTCTTCCCTGGTGCCCACCTTGGCTCCGGCTCTCAGCCCCAAGGCACGAGGCCTTCTGTCTTTATCTCGAAACCTATTTCTGGCCCTTCGGTGGCTTGGGGGGTGCCGTATTTATTTGGAAAATCTCACCCCTCCGTCTGGGAGTCCACTGGAAGTACCCTAAGGCGGAAGATGGCCAAGGGCTAGGCAATGGGGGTTCAGTGACTTTCCCAGGGTCACACAGCCAGACAATGTCTGAGGGCAAATTTGAACTCCAGGCCTGGCTCTCTATCCACGGAGCCACCAGAGCTGCCCCTGTTCTTGTCAGGTTTTCAAAGAATCATAAATGAGGGGCTGGAAGGGCCTTTCGAGGCCGTGTCTCAAGCACGGCTCAGTCCAGCCCTAGGGTGCCAGGCAGCCCAATGCCAGAGGAATGCATCCCTATTGGGCACCGTTTTGAGCCTACCTAGTGCTTGGCTTCCAGTGGGCAACCAGAAGGTGGCTGGTGACTGTCCTTTCGGGCAGCCCGGGGCCTCCCCTCTGGCCTAGGCGCTCAGAGAAGCCTCCTCCAGGAAGCCTCCCTGTTCTACCAGGCTGTCCTGACTCCTCACCCATCAGCTATTAGCCTTGGGGCACCCTCAGCTCCTGGCCTGGGGACCAGCCCATGAGAGACCCCTCCCTGGTGGGAACTCGGAGGACCCCCCTTTTTGTCCTTTGTTCGCGGGCTCTCCAGAAGAGTCCACGAGCCTTGGCATAGACCCGGCCTGTGCCCAGACAGCCCTGCAGCTCCCGACACCTGCTCCTGAGTGGATCTCCCGGTTGTCCCAAGAATAAGGGGCGGGGCTTCACTCCAGCCTCCTGGGGGGTCTCCTTCAGAGAGCTGGGCAGCACCCCTCCCCCATGCGGGGGGGGGGCCCCCACTCTTCCTCTCCCTCCAGGGATCTGCGGCTCTTTCCTGGCTTCTTTGGTCCCGAGTGGCTTCCAGGGCCCGAGAGTTGCTCTCTTGTCTCACCCGACCTGAGGCCACAGACCGTACAGCTGTGGGCAGCAGCAGAGGCCCCGTGGCCAGCTTGGCCGTTGCCTGCGGGCCTGGCTCCGGACCTCTGTGCCTGCGCTCCCACTGGCTCCCCCTAGTGTCAGCTCTGGAAGAAGGCAGGGCTCGGAGTCCAGGCCGGGTACACAGCAGGTGCTCCGTAAGTGCTGAAGGAAGCATCATCTATCTGGGGGCGGGGCATTAACCCCCCCCCCCCCCCCCCGCCGCCCTCCTTTAGGGCAAGGCCCATAGCTCAGGCCTGGAATAAGCAGGTGCTTCAAAAATGCTTGAGGAAGCCCCTCCCCTCCCCACTGGAACACTCGGGAGCTCGGTGGGCGGAGGGGAGCCCCGCGGGATGGAGGCGGGGCTGTCCCCTCAGGCCTCCCCGGCCTCTGCCTGACTACCGCAGCCTCTTCAGGGAAAAGGGCGCAGGCGCGGGAGCCAGGGAAGCCGTAACCGTGGCAACAGATCCGCCGGCGGGGCGGGGTGGGGGCGGGGCGTGTCCCTGAGGCACTCTAGGCTGTGCGGGCCACGTCTCAATGGTACGCCTATGGCGCTCTGGGCGGTACGTCGGCTCTCGCGGGTAATCGCGCATGCGTGCGGCGGCACTCTGGGCGGCACGCCGGCTCTCGCTGGTGCGCGCGCGCGCATGTGAGGCGGCGCTCTGGGCAGCGCGCACGCGCTCTCGCT
>NC_058130.1:801081219-801115052 GCF_016433145.1 Gracilinanus agilis | reverse complement strand
GGGGGGGGGGGGGGGGGGGGGGGGGGGGGGCTGCTCTCCCCAGCCTGTTCTTTTCCCTGCTGGCTTCCTCTCCGAGCAAGGCCTGGACTCTCGGGAAGGGGACAAGAAGGCCCTTCTACTTCTTTTCAGACGACCTCGCCTCCTGTCTTAGAATGGACACTGTGTCTTGGGAGCAGGAAGGGCTGGGCCATGGGGGTTAAGTGACTCGCCCAGGGTCACCCAGCGGGGAAGTGTCTGAGGCCAGATTGGAAGCCGTCTCGAGGCCTGGCTCTCGTGTAGACACGCAGCTTCGGGTCTTCACCCTCTTCACCGAGGAGGAGAATCTCGTGCTAACATTCTAGGCTCGGCCCTCGGGCCCCCCTCACGGAAGAGTCTGAAGACTTCTCCAGCCGAGGCGTAAACATCCTGTCAGGGTCTGCTCAGGTTTTTGGACTCCCAAGTCATCCTCTGATCCTTCTGTTCTGCCCAAAGAAACAAAAGGGAAGCCTCTTAAGAGATGGGTGTGTGGCCACACAGGGAGCTCCCCAGGGAGCTGAAGGGATGGAAGGAGGAGGAGGCTCTTCAAGGATGAAAGCAAAGGCGTGGCCCAAGCCTCTTAAGCCCCACCAGGAAGGCCAAAGCTTGGATGGAGGCTTGGGGGAGGGCCGGCCGTCCAAGCCTGCTCCTTGGAGCCAGCCGAGATGGCCCCCTGCTAGACGATGAGGTCCCCCGGAGGAAGGGGAGGCTCTTCCACTTTAGTGTGGCTGTTGTTCAGTCAGGCACGAGGGCTGGTTTTGAACTGCAAGCAGGGCAGTGAGGGCTGCTCTCGGTGGGCTGCCATTTCCAGAGCCCCTGGAGCAGGGCCAGGCTCCGAGACACTGTGCTTGGTCCTGAGAAAATCCTCAGCTCGGTAACAGTGGAAGACGTGCCATAAGACTAGATAGAGCTAGTCAAATGCCTGAACTTTCCCAAAGGAGGCCAGAAGTTGCAAAGGATTCTGGTTGCATCTTGAGCAGAATTCTAGAGCTGTGTCGCGGCCTGGGTTGTCCGTGGCCAAGCCAGAGCCTCGAGGATCCAGAGCTGGTCACGCCTCGGAGAGTTCTTCATCTATCCCAGAAATGCGCCGTCTGCCTCCAGATTGCTGGGACTCGAGTCCAGAAAGCCTGAAACTCTGAAGCTTGGAGCCGAGTCCTTTTCAAGTCGGACCTGAGAGTTCTGAGCTCTCGACTCCCGAGGACCTTCCTCCCTCTGGGAGGGGCTTTCTGGCCCCCAGACCGTCTGCTCTGACTCCAGGGGCCCCTTCTTCCCTCAGCCCAGGCTTGCTGGCTTTAGTCCTTAGTCGCTTGACCACTTTCCTTCTCTCTGGCTTTTGCCCTGCTGTTGGTACCCTGTTCTAAAATTCTCTCTCCTGCTGCAGCTGGCATTCCTCAAGAAAGCTAGCACTCAGAGCCCCCAAAGCCCTTGGAAAGGAATGTTGGGATCACCAAGAACCAGCATGACACTGGCAGGGCCAGCCAGGCCAAACGGGCTTCTTTTCCTCTGGGGCACTATTCCAGGGGCCTGGATTCTTGGTGGCCCTTTCAGCTGAGGGCAAGTTCTAACAGGTTCTTCCCATCGGTTCTCGACAAACTGCCTCCTCATGTGCGCTCCGTCCTGTTCTTTAAGATTATCCATTCCCAGAAGATTGTCCCCAGCCTCAATTCACCTGTCCAGGAAAGTTGCAGGATTCTCTCCAACTTCCTGTTTTTGTTTTTCAAATTTAGGCCAGGCCTTGGGTCTTTTTGCATGAGCTTTCATTGCTTCAATTAGGGATTCTCTTGTCTTTCTAAGTATCAGCCTGATCCAGTGAGGAGAGACTTCCTAGTGAGTGCTCTAGAGCAGTGATGGGCAACCTTTTTAAAGAGGAGGCCAAAGGAAAGGAGATGCTCCTCTGTCAGTCTGTTTCTAAGGCAACTCTTTCCAAGTTTCATTGTATTGTATCCTACTTGTTGTATTCATCAGATTAGGAATAATGTCTCTCGGCTGGATAGAACATTTCAGGGGACCACATCTGGCCTGTGGGCTGTAGTTTGCCCATCACTGGCCTAGAGCAAAGAAAGCTCCAAGCAGCCCCCCCCCCCCACCGGTGATGGAGCAGAGGCACCAAGATGGGCACCAGTTCTAGGCTGTCTGGAAACACTCACTAGATGCTAAGGCTCCAGAAGTCAAGTTCTCGTCCAGTGTCCCAGAGGAAGTGTGCCTGTTTTCTTTTCACCCAGACTTAGGGTTGTTATCAGGGCAGAGAACTCCATCAGTGGGACCCCAACCATCTGTGCAACTTCGAGGATTAGAGGGAGGCCCAGAGGCGCTAAGAAGGGGAGGAACTGGCTAAGGCTTACTTAGTCCATGATCTGTGTCTGAGGTCATCCTGACTTGGAGGCTGCCTTTTCCCCACTCTCTCTCTGTTGCCCGTCCGACTGGCATCCCCCATGCTGGAGATTCCTCTCCAGCATGCGCTCCCCCAAGAACTGGGTCCTTGCTGTCCATCTCGCCATTGCTCCTCTGAAGGAGAGCCAAGGCCCCTGTGTGGAAGGACTGGCCTTTTCAGAGCCTCCAAGAATGTTGGCAGAGGTGGCTTTGGCCAGAGTCCGGCGGGCACGGAAGTCACATCATGGCCACGCGGCCACCTTGGGTGACGGGGCTCAGGCGGGGTATTTGGAAGGGAGGATTGGCAGTTGCCTACCAGCCCTCCACACGCAGGCAACAGAGATGTTCACGATGTGTGAGCACGGTGCAAAAGCAGGCCCAGGCAATGAGGGAGCCGCAAGGTTTGGGGACTGTCAAGAAGGCTCGCCCCGAAAGAGCATGGACGCTTTCTTGGAGAATGGAGGCTGGAGTTCTCGTTTAACAGAGCATCGCTGATTACTTACACGGGAACTCTGCAGATTTGCTGTCTGCGCACAGTCAAACCGTCGCCCCAAGAGAATAGAGATGCCAACAGCAAAAACAAACCAGAGCAGCCAAAAAGGAAACGTGGCATGAAATTGAAGCCATTTGAACCTGACCTGCTCAACCAAGTTACAGATGGCCAAAAAAGGGAAAGTGATAAAAGAACAGAACAAAGACTTGGATCTTCACGAGTCCCTAAGAAAATTTAGGGGCTGTTGAGTTGAGCTTGGTAGAGTAGCAGACCTCGGATTAGGAAAATGAGTCTTCCTGAGTTCAAATCTGGCCGCACACACTTACTAGTTGCATGATCCTGGGCAAATCACTTGACCCTCTTTGCCTCAGTTTCCTCATTTATGGCAAACCACTCCATTATCTTTGCCCAGGAAATCCCAAATGGGGTCACAGAGAGTCTGACAACGATGAGGAAACTGAACCACTGCAATTCAGCCCTCACAATGAACCCCAAAGCCTAAGCTCTGCCTCATCCAGAAGGAGCTTAAATTCCTTGCCAAGGAGGGAGAGCTGGTAGACCCGGGGCCTTCGTAAGATAACAGGAAGTTGTAGAAGGCTGGTGAAGTCACTCTCCCGGCATTTATGGAGGAAACAGGGACAAGAAAACTATTGAAAAATGGGGAAATGACTGGGAACCAACTCTTTGCCATCCAGGGCAGTGCAGCTCTCCCACTTGGACCCTCAGCATCACGTGATGAAATCAAAAGGTGATGAGAATGAAGAGGAGGAAAACAGCTGGACTAGACCAAGTCTACGCCAACGTCGAGGGCTCTGGCAGTGATTTTCCGGACTGCTGACAGGGGGATGACGACATCTGCCTGCAAAGCCAGCCACCCCCAGATGGCCAAGGATGAAACGCATGCCTTCCCAGTGTTGGGGGAACCTTTGCTCAGAGAGGGCACCCTTTCACGAATGACGCCTCTTCAAGAGAGAGATTCATTTAGGCTGAATGGGCGGGAGGTCCCTGAACAGAGAGAAGTTGAGGATTTTGATATCCTGAAGGATGGGGGGGGGGGGGTGACCAATGGGAACAAACAGGACTAATCCAGGAAGAGGAGGCTTGAGCACAAGTATCCATCCTGATCAGGAAGCCGGCCAAGTGCCCCATCTCGAGAAATCTGGTGATGCTTGAGATGCAGACGGGAGGCAACCCTTACCATAAAACCGGCGTAAATGCATCCACAGCTAGAGGCAGACGAGGCCCTCTTTGTTCGGCCGCCAGCACTGCCAGCGTGGAATTCCTCGGGGAATCTCGGACCTGTGGGGGGGGCCCGGCGCTCGCCACGCTAGCACTGCTGACCCCGTCTCCAGAATCTACTCGTGCATCGAGGTCGAACTTGCTGAAGGCGTGAGAAGGAGAGAGACAGAGACCGAGTTGTGGACGAGTGCTCTCCTGTCACCCAGGGAGTCTTGCTAGTCCCAGAAGGGTGCCGCTTGCTGATCAGCTGTAAAAAGTATTTGATTTGGGAGAATAAATTGGCCTTCAAGGCTGCCCTCCGGCAGTCGGTGTCTCCCGGCCACATATCCAAGTCTCACCCCTCGGAATGCCTTCGAAGACGTCAGCCCCTAAACACGGAGACGCCGCTTGCCAAAGGAGGTCGGCCCAGTCATGGAGAATGTTCAGCCCAGAGTCCAAGTTCAAGAAGAACAGAAGCTCCTTCGGAACATGGTCATTCCCCGCTCGTCTTTGTCTTTGCGTCCTCGATGCCCAGAATTGAGCCTGACGGATGCAGGAGCCCGCGATGCCTGTTGACCCGTCACTGATGATCGTCCAAATATTGCCATTTGTGTCCGTTGTTGTGTGGGTGGCATCAAGCCCCCCCACATGGCAGAAGCCCTGAGTTCGATGCATAATCACCCCATAGAGGCAGGCCAAATTAGCCACCCAGGAGGGAAAAGAGGGCAGGAAGAATCCCCGTTGTTTAGACCGAGATAAACGTGGGCAGACGGCCTCCAGCCCAGCCCTTTCCTCCCTAGTCCTGGCCTTCAGGGCCTGGTGATTACGCCCAGGGGCCAGTGCCAGGCTCCAGCCATTTCCTACACTCTGCTGGGGTCATCGGGCTTCTCGTTTGGGTTTGGCATGACCAAGGGGGCTTTTGAGATTCCTCACCTCTGAGGTTCTGGGCTGTGAATGGATGAATGGATGGACGAATAGCAGCAAACGTGTGCTGGCTTCTGGGTCCATGCGCCTCAGGACGCCTTCAGAGAGCTGGTGTTCTGAGGGTGGGGACAGCGGCAGTGGATTGGCACGGCCCGTCCAGGGACAACGGCGGTGCCCATTTGGAACTGGGGGGAGGCAAGATGATGGCCAGGAGGGTGAGTGGGAGTGAGCGGCCATTGTCCAGGAGTCGGCGCCCCGCCTTCTGCAGTTCTTCGGGCCTGGAAGTCAAGGGGTGCATTAAATGGTCCCTGATGCCTCCACGCCGACCTCGAGGCGTGTTGTCAGCAGCGGCTTCCCTGAGGGTGGTTGGTTGGCCAGCTCGGCTTCCCCACCCCAGTCTGGCCACCCACCCAATGCTGACTCGGCTCTCTCTGTTGCAGGTGAAAGCAGGCTTCATGATGAACATCATCGGCTTGCTCTCCTGCGGCATAGCCATCAACACCTGGGGACGCACCATATTTGACCTGGACAACTTTCCGAGCTGGGCAAACACCACAGAAATCATCCCCCAAGACTAAGGGCCCAGTAGGCAGGCCACGGTGGGGGGAGAGGGGGAGGGATGTGGGGGGAGGCAAAAGGGTTTGGACCTGCTGCTGTGGCCATAGCCGCCTCCAAGGGTGCAAGAGAGAGGCTTCCTCACCATGACCTCTCGGAGCAGCCTGGGTCTGCGTCCGAACTCGGGACCTGCTGGCCCCCTTGGGTGAACGTTGTGTGTCTCAGCAGACTCTGGAGGCTTGAATGGAAAAGGGGCCCACGAGAGGGAAGGAAATGGACTCGCTGCCCACAGGCCACCCTGAGTGGTTCCTCTGCCTTCCGGTGTGGCCCGTGGAGCTTCCCCTGCTGCCACAGGAGCTCCGGCCCGTTGGGCAGACCCAGATCGTCTCGATGCTCCCTGGATCTGGCTCTTGGCTCGGGCAGGGGGCAGGGAGCCGGGACGCATAGCTCTGCCCAGGGAGTGCCAGGAGAGCCCTGAAGGGCCTCATTTTCTTGACTCCTGCTGGCTGTGCTAGAACATGGTCCCAGGAAACCTTCCCCTGAGGCAGAGAGAGGGAGATGGCCGGACGGAAGCCTTTCGAAGCCACGTGACCTCCCTCTCTGGGCTCTGCGGGGCTCCCATGGCCCAGAGGGCAGCCGAGCCTCTGGGCCCTACTCTCAGAAAGCCAGAGACGGCCTCCCTGCTCCTAAGCCCAAGGGAGATGTTTGACCCATTCGGCCTGCCCGGGGGCCCGTGGCAGGCGGGAAGCTCTTGGGCTCTTCTGGGTTCTGGCTTGGGCCGCCTCCTCGGCTCGGTCACAGGCTCCCCAACCCGGGTCTTGGCATCGGAGGAAGCCATCAAGGCCTGGTTCCAGGCCAACCAAAAAGGCCCCTCGGGCAGGCGGAGTGGGGTCTCTGCATTCCCCAGGCAGCCTTGAGCAGGCTGCCAGTGTGGAGTGGAGAAAGAAGCAAGGTTTGTTCAGAGGAGAAGCCATCTCCCTGCTTCCTGGCCAGTATTCTGGGGGAGGGGTCTGGGGGGGCTGCCTTAGAGGCGTGCTGGAGACCAAAGGCAGGGCCTTCCCCGTCCGGGCGTGTTGTGGACGGCAGGAGAATAAAGTCACCCTGAAGAGTCCTACTGTGTGCGTGTGGAAGGGCGCCATCTCGGATGGGCAGTGCTCCGGGGGGAGTCGAGCTGCTATTGGCAGCTCAGCGTGGGGAGCTGGGCCTTGGCCCCATTTCTAGAGGGAGTGCTGAGAGCTTGGCACCGGGTCATCCGGGTTGCTTGGCTCGGTGGTTTCCTGCTGAGGATAACAGCCTTGAAGGAACAGAGGCCAGTTCAGATTTCCCACAGCCCCCTCCTCTGTATTGTCCTCAAAGAGACCCAGTCAAAGGGATTGGGCGTGCTTGGCCTAGAGAAGAAAAGCCTGGGGGGGGGGCTGCCTGGTGGGAAGAGAGTCTGTTTTTTAACCCTCACATTCTGTCTTAGATCAGCTGTGTATTGGCTCCAAGGCAGAAGAGGGGTGAGGGCTGGGCAATGGGGGTCAAGGGACTTGCCCAGGGTCACACAGCTGGGAAGTGTCTGAGGCCAGTTTTGAACCCAGGACCTCCTGTGTCTAGGCCTGGCTCTCCATCCCCTGAGCCACCCAGCTGCCCCAAGTGAGGGACTGACCCCAGAAAGAATATGCCTGCTTGTCTCCTGAGGGCAGAACCAGGAAGGAGGTAGGGCAGCTCTAAAGGAGAGGATTTGGGGAGGGGAGTTCAGGAAAGGGGCTTCTCCTCACTCGTCCAGTGTGTTGTCGGAACTGGATTGGCCTTGGGTGCTTCTCGGCCCCCTTCTGGCTCTGTGATTCCAAGACGCCACCAGCTACCAGACGGGCTATGATAGCGTGGTCTGGCCTGCTCTTTGCAAAAAAAGCCCTTTATTGGCAGAATGGAGGATGGGAGCAGGGAGTCGAGCCAGGGAGCGCCTACGAGAAGGGGCCACGTTCTCTGCCGAGTTCTGGGCAAACGAGGGAAGGGTAAGCCCTGCTTTCCAGAAGAGACAGCCTGCAAGCAACCGTGGATGAGCAAGACCCCAAAAAAGGAACTCGGGGACCATCTCAGTGGGAGGCAGCAACATTGAGAAGGGCCAGGAAGGGCTTCTTGCAGAAAAGGAGATTTTAGCTGAGACTTGAGGATGTGCAGGAGCATTCTGGGCATGGGCGACAGAGAAAACGCCCCGAGTGGAGAAATGGAGGGGCTTGTGGGAAGAACTGTTAGGAAGCCAGGCTCCTGGGATCCCAGAGTTTGTGGAAGGAAGGGAGGGAGGAAGGAGGCACCTCAGAATGCTGTGGGGTACAGCCAATGTTGTGGGGTGCAATGGTGAACCCCTGGGTTCAGGAAGGACACCTTTTGCAAGAATGCAAGACTCCAAAACTTAGCTTAAAAGTAAAAAGAGAGATTTATTAAGATAAGATTATTGGCCAGCAAGACGGCATGAGTGGAACAACCTTGGGGGTTGCTCCCAGAATGCTTCAATTCAGGGATTTTTATATTCTTTTCAACCATCATGGTTTAGGGAACAGAGGGATGCCTGAGATAGTCTGATGATATCAAGGTGTGGCCTGGAGGTGCATCTCTTTGTCCATCTGTGTTAGTGGAAATTTCGGGTCCTTGGTCTTAATATCATGATCCATAATATAAACTTCCTGTGGACATTTAGGGGACTTGGAAACTACATTTCCCATGATTCCTCTTATGGAGGAAGTGTGATTATGTAGATAAAGGTATAAAACTCCTGATGTGATTGGGCGACGCTCTTTTTTTCGCATGAAGCAGTGAGGTGGGCAGAAGGTAATGGCAGGCGATTTGACTTACATCTTAGCAGGCACGTGGCCTTCTTAATTTCCAATATGGCTTTAAATAAACTATTAATACTTAAGATATCCATTTATATCAATATTATTTGTAACACATCTCAACCTAAAGGATGATCCAAGGATGACAGTGATCTCGGGGTCTTATAGATGCTCTCAGATATTCTTGGGTTAGGAGTCACAAGGTCAGAAAGGAGCAAAGAGATTTCCCTGTTTAGTTTGCCTGGGTTAAGGGGTCCAGTGTCCATGCCATCTTCGTACCATGCCCATGCCAAGAAGACTGGAGAAGGAATATGGGACCAAGAAATGAAGGAAGCCAAACAGAGGATTTGCTATTCTGGGAGGTATCTGGAGCCGCTGGAGTTTGTCGACTAAAGAGGGGATGGATATGGCAAAAACTGCCCTTTAGGAATATCGCTTTGGCAGCTGAGTGGAGAAAGGGTTGGAGGGAAGCAGGGAAAGCGATGATTGGTGTAGGTGAGAGGTGAGGAGGGCCTGCACCATGTGAGTGTTGATGGGAGAACAGAGAAGAGGGCTGAAATGAGAAAACACAACTTGGATCACAAGGAGCATCACTAGGTCTGGATGGGTTTTATGCCAAGAGTGCATGAATGGTTCAACACTAGGAAAACCAGCAGCATGACTGACCATATCAATAACAAAAAGCAAAACAGGTCATCTGGAAACAGAGGTATAGACGTTTAAAAGCCAGAATTGACTTGCTGGAAAATGATGCAAAAAAATCAGAACAAGAGAAGAATGATTTGAAAGGAAGAATGTGCCAAAAGGAAAAGGAGAATCAAAAGGTCATGGAAGAAATTCAGTCTTTAAAAATTAGAAATCAGGCAATTAGAAGTTAATGACTTCATGAGACAAAAAATAATAAAAATTTTTAATGAAAAAATTGAAGATTAATATGGGATACCTGTTATCAAGAAGTAAATAAGATAATTGGGTGGGTCAACAAAGGCAATTTGGGTGTGAGGAAGGATAAAAGGGGATATTAGGTGATTATAAGGTGATTGGAGGAGGAAAGGAGTTATGGGAAGGTATGTAGGAGATAAAGGAAATGGGGTATGTAGGGGAGGGCGGCTCAAACAGATTTATTCCCAGAGGCTTGAGGCAGAGGATACAGGGAGGAAACTAGGACCAGTAAGAAATGTTTAGGTTTGGCTGGAGGGTTTCCCTTGTTAATTTCTAAAGTCTCTTGAGGGAGGAGTCGAGAGGGCCCCTCTCTGCCAGTTGAACTGATGGCTGGAGGAAGTCTAGGGTGGGTACTTCCTGCCAAGATGGATGCCTCCAGCTCCCCTCAAGGAAATAGAAGAAAAATGATTCCTTCCCCTTGAGCCCTTGTTTTAATTTTTGACACAATGATTCACCAGAGGGTTTGAATAGGTAACAAGAGGATTTATTAATACCAGGGTCAGTCAGAAGGGGAGAGGGGTTCAGGGTTATCTAACTGCTGCTAGGGAGAGGGTGATGGTGGGGATGGGTCGTGGAGAGGTTTAGACAGAGAGAGTCTGGCTCTCCCAGTCAGGAAGATTTGACTGCCTTTTAAGTAAAGTCTTTATCAAATCATTAAAACTAGGGGTAACTTATTTGAGGATACTCTACTTGCCTATAGAAACTAAACCCACAATGTCTAATCACCAAGCCCTCCCTTCCACCAGGACCCAAAGGAAATTCAGGGAAGGAGAGGGATGAAGATGGGAGATCAGGGAGAGGTCCAGAGAAATGAGATAGGTCCAAATTTCCCCAAGACAAAATAAGCACAGGTCAAGGCCGAAGCAATTAGGCCAAAGCCAACAGGTTAAGCCAAAGCAAAAGCTTCTAGCCACAGCAAAAGCCAAAAGGCAAAAGCCCCATCAGTTGGAACTTCACCTCTATTTATAGCTTTAAGTTATAACTGACTTTCTGAAGATTCTAAGACTTCTAACTGACTTTTTGTGACCGTTAGAAATTACAGAAGCAAAAGGTTTCTGTTAGCCACCTCGCATTACATACTTCATTGAGAAAACAACTCACCTGGAAAATAGATCCAGGGGAAGCAATTTTAGAATTATTAGTCTACCCAAAAGTTATGACACAAAAAAAGCCTAGACATCATACTACAGGACATTATCCAAAAAAACTGCCCTGATATTCTTGAACAAGAAGAGGGTAAAATACAGGTTGAAAGAATTCATAGATCATCTCCTGTATTAAATCCCCAAGTGACAACTCCCAGGAATGTTATGGCCAAGCCATAGTCAGGATTACACAGGATCTGGCAGCATCCACACTGAAGAAGAAGGCTTGGAATATGATATTCCTGAAGGCAAGGGAACTGGGTCTACAGCTGAGAATCAACTACCCAGCAAAATTGACTACATTCTTTCAGGAGAAAGTGTGGTCTTTCAATAAAATAGAAGGTTTCTAAGCATTCCTGATAAAGGGACCAGGCTTAAACAGAAAATTTGATGCCAAATATAGAATTCAAGAGAAGCACAAAAAGGTAAATAAGAAAGAGAAAAAAATTAAGGGCTTCAATAAGGTTAAATGACATGTATATGGAAAGATGATATTTGTAACTCTTAAAAAGTGTTATCATTATCATAGTAGTCAGAAGAGGTAAATATAGAGGGTACAGTGGCAAGCTATATAGGATGATATGTCAAAAAATATATTAAAAAACTAGGGGTAAAAAAGAGGATAATACTAAGAGAAATGGAAAAAAAGGTAAAATGAATATAAACTATATTACATAAAGAAGCACACAGGGTGTGTGTGGGGAGGTGAGAAGACCAATACAATGGAAGAGAGGAAGAGGTTGGCTACAGGTAACACTTAAACCTCATGCTCATTGGAAATTGGCTCAGAAGAGAAAAGAACAGTCAGATCCATTAGAGTATAGGATTGTCTCTTGCCCTATAGAGAAGTAGAAAGGTAATAAGAAATGGGATGGTGGGGAGGGGAGTAATACAAGGGAGGAAGAGGTGGGGGACATTCAAAAGGTCCTTTAATAAAAGGGGAATAATAAGAAGGGAGGTGGTGGGAAGGGGGGAGACTGACTAAAAGAGAAACCCTGGAGGAGATGTTTAGAGGGAAAAGAGAAAAATTAGGATTAAAAGGTGAAGTCAAAATGGAGGGGAATACACAGATAGTAATCATAACTATTACAAAATTTGGAGAAATATTACCCTAGATATTTACAGATATCGAGTTGACCAACAGTTAATGGTGGCTGTGGTAAACTTCTTGAGTGAAGTTCTAGCTTGAGGTTTGTAAGTTGGAAATTGATAATAGAGTCTAAGCAGCTGAAAAGAATCATGCTGAGACTATAGATATAAATAAAAACTATTTATTGTGGTATAAAAACTTTAGGAAAGGGAGAGAAAAAGGAAACAAGATAGGAAGGTATTTCTTAAATTATGAAGGTACCCTAAATCTAATAAACACTATCCATAACCGAGATCTCAAACTTTTCCTCGAGGAAAATTTTCTTCCTTGATTGAAACCAAGGCTAACCTATCTTCCTCTCTGTTTATAACCCAATTTCTATCTTTCTAAACTATTCTTTTTTTTTAAACCCTCACCTTCCGTCTTGGAGTCAATACTGTGTATTGGCTCCAAGGCAGAAGAGTGGTAAGGGTAGGCAATGGAGGTCAAGTGACTTGCCCAGGGTCACACAGCTGGGAAGTGTCTGAGGCCAGATTTGAACCTAGGACCTCCCGTCTCTAGGGCTGACTCTCAATCTACTGAGCTACCCAGCTGCCCCCTTTCTAAACTATTCTAAAAAATCTTATAAATAAATTCTTTCCTTCACTGCAGCTTAGGACTCGGCTCCAGACAGGCTCCTAACAGAGTAAGTTTCTTCAGGCCTGCTGACCTTCTCCTTCTCTGTAGAAGTCACAGAGAGAAAAACTCAGTCAGTCCCTAGATTGATGATATAACCAACAACATCTTCCAAACTTTCCAAATCTTCTCCACCAACTGTCACCAACTTCCCTCAGGATTTTCCAAAGAAAAGCACTCACAAGCCTCCAACCTCTGAGTATGACACTCTCAGAGAGGCAGAGTGGCAGTTATTTTGCCTCTGGCTCCTAGGGCTCTTGACAGAATCCCTAAGGAATCTTCATGGAAATGCCAGCTGACTTTTCTTAAGGTAACCTGTCCACATATCTTCCTACACTGAAGACCTCCTTATACACTAACTAGCCAATCAACCCAACTTCTTAATTAACTCCTAATTAACTAATGAATATTCCATTACACTGTGAATACGAATGGGATGAACTCACCCATAAAATGAAGGCAAATAGCAGAAAGGATTAAAAACCAGAATCCTTCCATATGTTGTCTACAAGAAACACACTCGAAGCAGATAGACACACACAGGGTAAAGGTAAGAGGCTGCAGCAGAATCTGTTGGGCTGTACCTGGGACAAAGAAGGCAGGAGTAGCAATCATGATCTCAGAAAAAGCTAAAATAAAAATAGATTTGATTAAAAGAGATAAGGAAGGTTGATCTTGATAAAAGGCAGTATAAATAAGATGCTACCCACATTCAGAGGAGGGACTGCAGGAGAGGAAACATATAGGAAAAACAACTGCATGAACGCATGGGTCGGGGTGGACATGATTGAGGGTGTAGACTCGAAACTACCACACCAATGCAACTACCAACAATTTGGAAATTGGTCTTGATCAAGGACACATGACAAAACTAGTGGAAATGCGCATGGGTAGGGGGGATGCGGGGGGGGGTTGAAGGGGAAAGGAGGAGCATGAATCATGTAACCATGTTAAAAATGAATATTAATAAATGTAAAAAAAAAAAGGCAGTATAAATAATGAAGAAGTATCAGTACTCAACATATATGCACCAAATGGTATAGCATCCAAATTTTTAAAGGAGAAACTAAAGGAGCTTAAAGAGGAAATAGATAGTAAAATCATATTAGTGGAGGATCTTAATCTTCCCCTATCAGAACTAGATAAATCGAACCAAAAAATAAATAAGTAAAAGAAGTGAATGAAATGTTAGAAAAATTAGAGGTAATAGATATTTGGAGAAAATTGAAAAGGGACAAAAAGGAATATGCCTTCTTTCCAGTAGTACATGATACATATACAAAGATTGACCATGTACTAGGGCAAAATATAAATGTAGAAAAGCAGAAATAACAAATGCAATTTTTTTTCAGATCATAATGAGATAAAAATCATAACTAATAAGGGCTCATGGAAAGGCAAATTTTAAATTAATTGGAAACTAAATAACCTAATTCTTCAAAACTTGTGGGTCAAAGAACAAATCATAGAAACAATTACTGATTTCATGGAAGAGAATGACCATGAGGAGACAACATATCAAAATCTATGGGATACAGTCAAAGCAGTGCTCAGAGGAAAATTTATATCCCTGAGTGCCTATATCAACAAAATAGAGAGAGAAGAGATCAATGAATTTGGCATGCAATTTAAAAAGCTAGAAAGAGAACAAATTAAAAATCGCAAAATAAAAACTAAATTGGAAATCCTAAAAACCAAAGGAGAAATTAATAAAATTGAAAATAAGAAACTTATTGAAGTAATAAATAAGAATAGGAGCTGGTACTTTGAAAATACAAATAAATACAGTACTGATTAATCTAATTTAAAAAAGAAGAGAATCACATTAATCACATCAAAGATGAAAAAGGTGATCTCACCTATAATGAAGAGGAAATTAAGGTAATCTTTAAGAGCTATTTCGCCCAATTATATGGCAATAAATATGGCAATCTAGGTAAAATGGGTGAATATTTACAAAAAATATAAATTGCCTAGATTAACGAAAGAGGAAAAAGAATACTTAAATAATCCCATCTCAGAAAAAGAAATTGAACAAGCCATCAATGAACTTTCTAAGAAAAAATTCACCAGGGCCAGATGGATTCATAAGTGAATTCTATCAAACATTTAAAGAACAACTAATCCCAATACTATACGGACTATTTGACAAAAGCAGCAAAGAAGGTGTCCTACCAAATTCCTTTTATGACAAAATATGGTACTGATTCCCAAGCCAAGGAGACCAAAAACAGAGAAAGAAAACTACAGACCAATCTCCTTAATGGACATAGATGCAAATCCTAAATAAAATACTAGCAAAGAGACTCTAGCAACTGATCACAAGGATTATCCACTATGACCAGGTGGGATTTATACCTAGAATACAAGGCTGGTTTAATATTAGGAAAACCATTCACATAATTGACCATATCAATAACCAAACCAACAGAAATCACAAGATTATCTCAATAGATGATGCAGAAAAAGTCTTTGACAAAATACAACACTCATTACTGTTGAAAACACTAGAAAGTATAGGAATTGCTGAGCTTTTCCTCAAAATGATAAATAGTATAAACTTGAAATCACCAGCAAGTGATTTGCAAAGGGGATAAGTTAGAAGCCTTCCCACTAAGATCAGGGGCAAAGCAAGGATGCCCATTATCACCTCCCATTTAATATCATACTAGAAACGCTAGCAGTAGAAATTAAAAAAAGAAAAAGAAATGAAAGGAATTAAAGTAGGCAACGAGGAAACAGAATTATCACTCTTTGCAGATGATATGAGGATCTACTTAAAGAATCCTAGAAAATCAACTTAAAAAGCTAGTGGAAATAATCTACAATTGTAGCAAAGCTGCAGGTTACAAAAGAAACCCACAGAAATCATCAGCATCTCTATCTATTTTCAACACAACTCAGCAGCAAGAGTTAGAAAGAGAAGCTCCATTTAAAATCACTCTAAACCAGGGATGGGCAGACTTTTTAAAGAGGGGCCAAAGGAAAGGAGATGCTCCTCTGTCAGTCTGTTTCTAAGGCGACTCTTTCGAAGTTTTATTGTATTGTACCCTACTCATTGTATTCATCAGATTAGGAATAATGTTTCAGCTAGAACATTTCAGCCACCCCCCCCCATCTGGCTGTAGTTTGCCCATCACTGGTCTATCTAGAAAATATAAAATATGTGGGAATATATCTGCCAAGGCAAACACAGGAATTATATGAACACAAACACTTTCCACACAATTAAAACTAGATCTAAACAATTGGAAAAACATTAATTGCTCGTGGGTTGGACAAGCTAATACAATTAAAATGACAGGTCTAGGGGGGCAGCTGGGTAGCTCAGTGGATGGAGAGCCAGGCCTAGAGACGGGAGGTCCTGGGTTCAAATCTGGCCTCAGACACTTCCCAGCTGTGTGACCCTGGGCAAGTCACTTGACCCCCATGGCCTACCCTTACCATTCTTCTGCCTTGGAGCCAATACACAGTATTGACTCCAAGACGGAAGGTGAGGGTTTAAAAAAAAATGACAGGTCTACTTAAATTAATTTACTTATTCAGTTCTATACCTAAAAAACTATTTTATAGAATTAGAAAAAAACTATAACAAAGTTCATCTGGAAGAACAAAAGATCAAGAATATCAAGGGAAATAATGAAAAAAAAACATGAAGGAAGGTGGCCTAGCAGTACCAGATATTAAACTATACTATAAAGCAGCGGCCATCAAAACGGTATGTACTGGCTAAGAGACAGAAGGGAGGATCAGTGCAATAGACTTGGGGTAACTGACTTTAGCAAGCTAGTGTTTGATAAACCCAAAGATCCCTGCTTTTGGGACAAGAACTCATTGGTTGACAGAAACTGCTTGGAAAATTGGACAATGGTATGGGAAAAATTTGGTTTAGACCAGTGATGGGCAAACTACAAATATGAACAAAATGGAAATGGGTTCTGAGTGATAACACAGGTATTATTATTATTATTATTATTATTATTATTATTATTATTATTATTCCTATTGACTCCCAGAGGAGCACAGGGCCGCAACCATCTCACGCCAACGGACTCTGTTCTGGGCAACTTCCACCAACTGGGCATATCCTTGCCAGGTCTGTTTTGGCCTTCCGATTTTTCTCCTCCCTGGTGGGTTCCATATTTTTTTTCATAGCATCCTGACTGATGGGATACTGAATTGTTCTTTCCCAGAGTCTGGTATTGGAGATCTTTTCGGGCCATCTGATGTTCAAGATTTGACGTAGGCCTGGAGTTTGTTGGCTTTTGCCAGCACGCGTCGTGGCCTCTGTTGGAGAGCAATCTTCCAGACTAGGCGATCGTTGGTTTTGTTGGTTTAATGAGGTTGCAGTTTCTATAGCAAGTGAGATTTTTACGGGGTGAGGTTGCCAGCCTCGCGCCCAACCCTCCTCCTTTTTCAGCCGGGCTTGGGACCATCCTTGGCGGAGTTAAACACAGGTTAACACAGGTATAGCCCAGTGGAATTGCTTGTCGGCTCTGGGAGGGGGGAGGGAGAGAACCTGAATCGTGGGACCCTGGGAAAGATTCTACATAAATCAATTTAAAAATTAAAAAAAGAAAATCGCTTTCATTGTGTCCAGATCGTCTCCTTTGATGACCAAAGTGAACAGCCAGTCCTATGAACACCGCCAGAGAATACTGACATGAGCGGAACCTTCCTCGAAATAACAAATAGCGCGTCCCTAAAGCCAGCATCTGTAATGGGGACAAGCTAGAAGCCTTCCCAGTAAGATCAGGAGTGAAGCGAGGGTGTCCATTATCAGCGCTGCCATTCGCTATTGTACTCGAATGCTGGCAGTAGCAAGCAGGGAAGCTGGAGGGAGTAGAGCAGACAATAAGGAAACGAACCTCTGGCTTTTCGCAGATGGTATGATGGAGAATCAACCAAAAAAACTTCTCAAAATAATGAACAGCTTTAGTGCAGTTACGGGATATTAACGACCTCCACAGAAAACAGCAAGACGCTCACAAAAGCCCTGGAAAGACTTATTTGAAGGGATGCAAAGCGAAGTGAACAGAACCAGAAGGTTGTGCACAGTAACAGCAACAATGTAGGAGGATCTGCTGGGAAGGACTGAGCTATTACCAGCAATGCAAGGCTCCAAGAAGACTCCAAGAGGCTCCTGACCAAGAAGGAGATCCTCCCGGGGCTGGCTGGCAGTATCCGGACAGAGGGCAGTCAAGTCTTCAGCTCCCTCTGCACCACCCCATTCTTTCCATCCCTTTCCTAGGCCTGTGGAGAGCTGAGCACAGAGTAGGTGTAGATGCTCCTTCTGAAAAGTGAACCAAAAGTTCTTCGTCCGCAGCTGCAGGTGGGCACCCTGGAGAGGCCCAAAGGCTGTCCTCAGTGCCCCTCTGGAGAGCCGGCAGCTCCTCTGGAGAGTCTGGGCTGCCCAGAGGCTGTGATGATTCCCTTAGCCCTCACCCACATGGAACCTGATGGAAGGAATTCTCTCCCCTACCTGGCTCTCTGGCTGTCCGCCCATCCTGTCTGGCTAGGCCCCGCCACGATAGCTGGTGGCCTGGCCTGACCCTGCTCAGCAGACCCCTTGTCTGCTGGCCTGCACAGGGGAGGACCTGAGCCAGGGGAAGGCTGCCCAAGAAGGAGGGGCCGGCTCCCTCGCCCAGCGGGAGTGCTCGGGTAATAACAGACCAGAGGTGTACGTGTGGTTCACCACAGAGCATTTTTAGCTTCAGAACCGCCTGATGTATCATCCTGCTGTCCTGGCCAGCAATCCACAGAACCCCCAGGGCCTGCCCTGAGCACTAGTCCTGCTCAGGAGGCCTCTGACTGCTCACTCTCCCCAGACATGTCTCTTACTCGGTGGCTCTCAGGGTCCTGAAGGTAGACAGCTAGCACGACAGGCCTGGGGCTTCCTGGCTGTTCCTTGAAGGAAGGCCTCCTTCTCTTCGCTCCAGACACTCTCTCTGCCTGAGTCCTCTTCCACTGGCTACTCCTTGGCTTCCTTCAAGTCCCAGCTCGAACCCCACCTCCTCCAGGTCCTCTCTGTCTCTGTGGGTGTCTCTGTCTCTGTCTCTCTGCCCTTCTTCCTTCTTCCTATTTTTCCAGGCCAGAGCTTGCTTTGCCCACATTAGTTTGCATGCTGCTACCTGCCCTTTAGACTGTAAGCTCGTTGAGGGCAGGTCCTAGCTCTGGTTCTACCACTTAGCTGGCTGTTGGAAGCCACTGAGAGAAACAGGGTCCTTTAATAAAGCCTTTTTATCTGGACCCCATCAAGACCAACGTAGTTTAGCAAAGCTCTAGGCTGGTTTTTGTGACCTGAAAATCAGGTCACAGAATGGATGGCCTGTCCAAAAACCTCCGACCCTTCTCTGTGGCTCCTTTCGTTATTAAAAACATATGAATTTACATTTTTAGCCTCAAGTTTATAGAAAGTATCCAAATATGCTATCAGTAAACCAGCAGTTAAGGAATTAACAGTTTTTCCCCAAGCTGAAAAAAAGTGGAAATTAGCAGAAGCTGCCCCGTATCTTTTTCCCAGACAGTCCAAGGACAAAATAGGCAGAGCCAGACAAATTCCACATTCAGCTAGGTACTTTCCACCCCACAATCTTAAAGGCTCATTCTTTAAAGATATCTTTTGCAGTATGGAAGCTTTTTTACTAAAATAACTTTTAGATAAAGTGAGGCTCGTTTTTAACCTTGGAGCTTTTCTCATCCAGGCATAATCTTCATGAGAAAAATTTTTGTAAGCCATAAACTGAGCATGATGTAATTTTGTAACCTTGGTTTGTCTGCACAGCTGTGAAACTCAATTATGCTTTGTGAGAAACTGTTTTCTGAAATGGTATAAAATAAAAATGCTCAGAGACTTTTTTGGAGCAGTCTGGACCTAACCATTAGCCTAACTGTTCTCAATTTTCTGCTTTGTCCTCATCGACTGACGCCACTAAACGCCATTCAAAATCCTTGTTAATATAGAGCTGGTCCTCTCTAGCTGTCAATCATCATGAATAACCATCCATGCGGAGTGATGCCCCACGAGGAGCAGGAGGCAGTCCCCAGGCTCTCCGGCACCTCAGACAGGCCTGGACGTGGCCGAGTACTGGCCCAGGGTCTGTGGCGAGGAATAAAGCCGCCTGAGCACCAAGCACGGGATTCTGAGCCAAGAAGCCTGTCGCTGGATCACACCCTGCCTCACACTTGCTAGCTCTGGGACTTTGGGCAAGCCTCTTCCTCTCTCATGGTCAAACGAGGGGAGCGGCTCCATGGCCTTAACTGTCCCTCCTGGCCTGGCTCCAGGATTCGGTTAGGGTGAGAGGGGGCTCAGCTTGGTCAGGGATGGAGAGAAGGAAGAAGCTCCGGGAGGCCCAGCCGTGCCTTGGTCTGAGGTGTGCCTGGCTCTGAAGCCATGGAAGGGCTCTGGGGGGCTGGCTGGGAAGCGGAGCCCCCTGGGGGGTCTGCCGTTCCCCTCGAGGCTCCTTTCCTGACGCCTTGCCTGCCATTCACAGTGACAAGTCAAAAGGAGAAGATCTTCTCAATGGGGCCGAATCCAGCCAGGGGCACCCGGGGGGGGGGGGCAGGGCAGTGGGGACAGCTGGGGGGACCATGGGCAAAGGCCTTGGGGTCACACTCCGGGTCTACCCCAGCAGCTGGGCCATGTCCAGCCACTTCCCCCACGTGGCGTCCAACGAAGGGGCCGGACCGGACGGCCTCTAAGCAAGGACTTTGTGAGCCTTGCACTCCTCCGGCTGCTCTCTGCTAGGGTCAGAGCCAGCTGCTGAGCCTGAGGCCTCTCCTGGTCCTCTGTCCGTCCCTGCAGCCGACTTTCAGGGTCCTGTAGAGGCTTCTGGGCGTGGAGGGGTGTCCTCTCCCCAGTGGAAGGGGGGACTCTGGCGCCGTGGCTGCCACCGAGGACGCACTTCCTAAGTGCTTGTTGATGGCTCCATCTTGGAGTGAGCTGCTCACTGGGCTTCCGGAGGACCCGATTTCCGTCCCGTCTCCTCCGAGCGGGCCCCGGGCCGGACTTTGACCTGCCTTGTTCCTGGGAGCTCACTAATCAGAGAAATTCCCTGACTGGACCCTGAATTCGAGGGTTCCCTCTCTAGAGGCCAGTCAGGAGGAGCCCAGAGGGATGGGTTCCTGCTCTGGCCGCCCTGCCTGTTCTGAGTGTCCGGGGGCCATCCTGGGCTTCGTCCAGGGTTAGCTGCTGGAGGGCCACAGCTGTCTCCTCTGGGTGTTGTGTCCCCGACTCCCAGAAGTCTCTGGCACATGGGGGAGGGGCTGATGGATAAGCAGCCCATCTTACAGGTGGGGAAACTCCGAAGCGGCAGGAAAGCCACTGATCCGAGCCTCCTCCTTTAACTCCCTGCTTTCCCGGACGAAAGAGAAGGTGAAGAGGCTGAGCCGGGCCTGCCAAAAGCCAGCCGAGGCTCCGGGTTTCTGGGCCACCAGACCCAGCCAACGAGTGCTCCCGACGGAGCGGGCAGAGGAGCTCCCTGGGACGGCGTCACTCGCTTTCTCCTCCGTGAGCCACGAGCAGGATCCTTGTAGGTCTGGGGGTGCCCCAGGTTCCTGGGCTCCCTCCCAAAGCCAGCGTGGCCGGTGCCCCACAGCGAGGCTCCCAGGGGCCTGTGGGAGTTACTCAGGGAGCCCAGCCTGGGGGAGGCCCCTCAGGCAGGGCCACGAGGCAAGCGGCTGGCGTCCAGCTGGCTCCGATACTCCTGCCGCCACCTCTCTCTCCTATAGCCGCTGCCCAGGCCGGATCCTGCAGGTCAGTGGATGGCGTCCCTTGCGGACCCAGCCGGGGTTAATGGATGGGATTTATTGGGCTCTCCAGCCGGGGGACGTTGGACTGTGACTGCGGGCCTCCGTCCCAAAGAGGCTTTGGAAACCCCTTCAGGAACTGCATGCGTTTGGCACAGAAGGATCACGGCGTGGGATGGAGGCATGGGACGCCCTAAACGAGAGGCTAGCGAAGACTAGCCGCAGCCTCCGAAGGAACCCAGATGGCAGCTTCCCTCTGGTCCAGCCTGGCCAGGGCCCACCAGAGCAGCCAAACTGCTGGGAGATCTTCAGCTTCTTCCTCTGTAGATCTTAAGGCTAATCCGTGGAGGTTTCCGCCCTTCCACCCTCTCCTTCTTCTCCTGCCCACCTCCCGGATCCCCCCCGGCCCGGGAGGCCTCGATGACGACGCGCCGGACTTCCTACTACCTGGGCCAGCAGACAGGAAACACAGGAGGAGCTTGCAGGGCTGAGTTTGCGAGCCTCAGTTTCCCCAAAGACCAGGATCCACCCTGATCTCCAGCCTCAGGGACAGGGAAGACCCAGAACCTCTGGGAGGGCTCTCACCTGCCCGCTCCTGCGTGCGCACGGCTGATTCACCTGCCAATCACCGAGTGAACTCCGGTCACGTGGGCGAGCCAGGCTGAGCCCGGGGCAGCGGGTGCAGAGGGCATCTCCCGGCACCTCCCCGTCCCCGTGCCAGCCCATCGCTCCCAGCCTTCCTCCTTCCACGGTCTGCCTGGCTTTAGTCCTGCACCAGACTCCCTCACTCCGCGTTCATGGCTCGGGCACTCGGCCCGGGGACAGGCTCCGTGGCTCCAGCCTGCTTCCTGCCCAAGGACTGCCCTTTGCTAAGTGCGCCTTCACTTTGGCCGACATTGGAGCCAGAGAGGACGCGGCACCATCCCGTGGGAGAGGGAGTCCCACTCAGCCACGTCATCTCGGGGGCCCGGCAAGCCTGACAGCCCCTCGTCTGCCCTTCGGCCCCTCCAGGAAGAGCCACGTCAGGCGGAAGATTTCCTTCTGAGGGGAAAAGCCCCGAGCGGGGAGAGAGAGACAGCCACACGGCCACGGCCACGGCCACACGGCCACACACAGAGGCACATAACCGCACACACACACACACACACACACACACACACACACACAGTGCCTTGTCGAGTCCAGTTCTCGTCTCCCGGCCCCTTTGGGGAGGAGGGGGGAGTCCCCAGTGACTGCCCGCCACCGCCGGTGACAACACAAGGATCCTAGATGGGGGCAGCCTTGCCTCGGGCCCTACCAGGTTGCCCGGGATCTTCTGTGGTGCCCTCTGGCTGCAGGCTGGCCGGAGGCAGCCCATGGCTGTGGCTGCGCTGCAGAAGCGTGCAAGCGTCCACTTTCTTTTATTCTCTGGAACGAGGATGTAGGCAGAGGAGGGTCAGGGCTGGGCTCGAGCGCTTCTTCTGATGCCCTGGGTGAGCACGGATCCCCTGTTTGTTCTGGGGGGACGCGGGGGGTGTGCGTGTACATGTGCGTGTGCATGTGTGTGTGCCTGTGTGCGTGTGTGCCTGCCCGCTCCTCACTCTTCATGAGACCCTAAGCAGGGCCGGGCCTGCCCACGCTCCGAGTCGAGTGCCAGCTTCCTGGGCCGTGCCTGCAGCCTTCCCAGAGGGTCCGGCCGGCCCCCGAGGGTTCCCTGGCCACTCCACAAGCCCCGGGGCACTTGGCAGGTGCCCAGAGCAGGGCAGCGGGCACAAGAGGCACCGGCAGGAGCTCTTTTGGGGGTGGCCGAGAATTGGAAAAGGAGGGATGGAGGCCTCGTGCTGGGAGGATGAGGCCCAGGAGGGTTCCAGAGGGAGCCCGAAGGAGCAGAAGCAGGAGGGGCGGCCACAGTGGCAGCCATCTTAGCTGTGACAGGCTTTGCTGCTCCGGCCACCCCAGGCACGAGTCCAGAGAAAGCCGGGCGGGAGCTGGGCCGCAGGCGGGCGCCACTCTCTTCCCCGCCCGTCTACTCAGGGCGGGTTTGGGGGCTTTGGGGCCAGGACGGCAGGGCGGGAGGGCGGCTTGCTCGGGAGGCCGCTCAGCCCCACTCCGTGTCTCTCTTGGAATGAAAGAGAGTCCCTGCTGGTCCGGGAGGGGCAGGAGGGAAGCCTCCAGAAGCCAACAAGGAGGGCTCAGTGCCCGGGCTGTGGTTGCTCACTGGGCAGCCGCCCCAAAGGCTCTCTGGGGTGAGGAGGGAGCGGCCGGCTGGCAGAGAGGCCGAGGCCCACCTGAGGCTGCGGCCTTTGGTCCGAGAAGGTTACTTCAGGTGAGCCGTCGCATTCCTGCCGTTTCATCCGGGCCCCAAAGGGTGCCCTCCCACCCCTGGGCCAATGAGAGCTCCCGCTGGGAGAGGTTTCCCCAGGGATGGCTGCGGCAGGGCGGTGGGGCTTAGACCATTCTGGGGGGGGGGGCGCTTGGAGGCAGGGAGGGGAGGAGGGGCAGCAGGAGGCTCATGTAGGAGCTCCTGGTCTCCGCAGCCTTGTTAGCTCGAAGCTCCAGGAATAAGTGAAGAAACGAAAAGCACTCTGAACCCATTTCCTCCCCGGGCAGGCCTTGGGAGGAGAAGGGGGGCTGGGGCGGGGGCGAACCTTCCAGCTCTCTCTGAGGACAGTCAGAACGTGCGCAGAGCTGGGAAGGGTCTTGTGGGAATAGCGGCCAGGAAGCTGCAGGGTACGTGAAGAATACCGGGAGAGGCCGGAGGGGAAGGGCTTCGAAGGCCAAACTAGGATTTTCTATTCCATCCCCCAGGCCTTAGGGAGTCACTGAAGTTTACAGACCTGCTCTTGGTCTTCCGTCCCCTTTATAACCTCAGATCCTCTTGCTCGTGGAGGCTGACCGCTCAGGCGCCACCATTATTGTGGTCCCCGGACCCCCCCCTCCCCCAAGAGGAAGCACTTGAAGAGTAAGACTCCGCCAGCCCACCCTGCCCGCTCTGGCTGGGTCCACTGGAATCGGGGCACCTGGAGCTACATCTTGAAACGGGGACTCAGGCCAGTGAGCCCGGTGGCACAGCTCAGGGTCGAGGCCTCCACGGGAGCCTCCCTCCAAGGGGACCTCACATTGTCAATGACGTCCAGTCCGTCAGGTTCTCCCACACGAAGAGTGGGAGCCCCACTAGTAAGTGCTTAGCTACAAGGAATGGAGGCAACCTTGGACTCACAGCATTTCCCAGCTCTCGCAGGTGGCTCACTGCGGTTAAGAGGGGGAAGGCCTCGCCGTGCCTGGCTCTCCCAAGAATCTCTGCTGCCTTCTCGAGGTGTCCTTGGCTGCCTCAAGTCCAGAGTTTGGCCAAGAATGGAAGCCGAGCTCCCTGGTCTAGAACCGGAAGACTCCTTTACGTTCCTTTTCAGAAAATCGGGACAAGCAGCTCTGAACGGGATCCTCACAGAACCCCCATTTCTTCACCTTCGGAGCTGTTCTCCTCTACTCTAAGGAAACCACAGAACCCGTCATGTCTGTTGCCTTAACGATCTTGTCAAAAGATGGCATTAGGTTAGTGAGAGCCCGCATAGGCTCTGGGCTCTCCCTCCCAATCCCCATGGTGCCAGGAAATTGGGTCCCCAGGAAGAAGCTGATCACGATCCCCCTCAGGGCTCTGGCGGTAACCCCGAGTGAAGGTGACTTCCAGCAATATTGCTCAGGATGGAGCCCCATCCAATATTGTTCCCCTTCACATCCCTTAGAACAATGTTCTGAATTCTGTCCCACCAGCAGAGAAAAGGAAATGTCCGCATTAGCCATGACCAGAAAACACACGAATCACCCCCAAACTCTTGAGTTCTTCCAGCATTTGTCATTTCCCATTTTTGTCAACTTTGCCATTCATCTGTTGGTCCGAGGTGCTCTCCCAACGTTGCTTGAATTTCTGCTTTTCCCTACAGCTGTGGATGGCTTAGATTTCTCCCTCTTAAAAAAAAAAAGTTGAATCCCACCCTTTGGCCATTTATTGTTTGGGGAATGGCTTTTACATTCAGAAATTTGCGCCAGTTCTCTACATAGCTTAGAAATGAGACCTTTACAAAAGATATGAAGAGGTCGTTTTCAGATGAAGAAATCAAAGCTTTCTATAGTCCTATGAAAAAAATCCTCTAAAGCCCTCCTGATTAGAGAAATGCAAATTAAAACAACTGTGAGGTGCCACCTCACACCTAGCAGACTGGCCAACATGACAGAAAGAGAAAATGATCAATGTTGGAAGGGATGTGTGAAAAAGTGAGACACTCATGCATTGTTGGTGGAGTTGCAATCTGAACCCTCAACAAAAATGGGGGACCTATTTGTACAAAAATATCCATAGCACCTCATTTTGTGGGAACAAAGTATTAGAAATTGAAGGGATCTCCATTAGATGGAGACTAGTTGAGCAAGCTGTGGTAAATTACTGTAATGGGATACTTTTGTGCTATAAGAAATGATAAGTTCTAGGATTCTCAAAAAAACCTGGACTTAGATGAACCAATGCAAAGTGAAGTGAGCAGATCCAAGAGAACACTGTATACGGCGATGATAATATTTTTGGATGAATAACTGAGAATCATCTAGTTATTCTTAACAATAGTCATCCTAGATGGTCTCAGAGACTCATGCTGAAAAAAATGTCATTTGCCTTCAGAGAAAGAACTGATAGTCTGAATACAGACTAACAGTTACTCGATTTCACTTTCTTTCTTCTTTTTTGTTTTCGTTTGAACTCTCCCACAAAATGACTAATATAGAAAAATGTTTTACATGGTGGCACATGTAAAATCTAAATCAGACTGCTTCCTGTCTTTGGGGTGGCATGAGAGTGGGGGGGGAGGGGAAGGAGGGAGAGAACTTGGAACTCCAAAATTTAAAAATGGAAGTGAAAGATTATTTTTACATGTAATTGGGGGAAATACAACATTATTTAAAAAAGAAACGACACCTTTGCAAAATAACCAAAGAAACCTTTTGTTGCCAGGATCCTCTTCCATTTCCAAAGGATCCCTGCTTTGCTTTTCATTTTTGTGCACTGGTTTCATTTGTGCAAAACGTCTTCATTTTACTTCCCGTGACCCTCTCGATTTCTAGTTTAGTCACAGGCTTTTCCTTGATCTACAAATATGACAGGTGGTTTCTTTCTTGCTCCTCTGATTTGTTTCTGTTATTCTTTATGTCTAAGCCATGTACCCCATGTAATGGCATGAGATGTTGAGTTAGACTTAGTCTCGCTGCTTTCCAGTTTACCCAAAAGTTTGTGTCGTATGGTAGGTTCTTGCTTGATGACACGCGGCCACATGCAGTTGCATACAGAGAAGTCTGGGGCCATCTGCCGAGGATGAAACATTTGCTGTAGAGTAGTGTAGACACTCTGTGCACTAGAGGTGGCAATTCTACCTCTATGAATTTACCTCTTTTGGTTTATTAAATGCAGTTCTCTATGTCAATGATACAATTTGGCTATTTAAACTATCGACATCGCATAATTATGTTTTTTTCTCGAAGTGACTCACCACCCCAGCGATGCTCGGTTTTTTGGTGAATTTTGACACACCGAGCTCCAAAGGTTGCCCATCACTGCCTTAGGCTGTAATGTTCATTTTCTTCTGTTTGCAGTGTACCTGCTCTATTCCACTGCTCGACCTCTCTATTTCTTACCCAGTCCCAACTGGTTTGGATGATCGTTCTTTTGGAGCATAGTTTGAGTTCTGGCACTGCCACCTCCTTTCACTTCCCCCATGAATTTCCTTGACATTCTTGTCCTTTTCCCACTCCAGAGGAATTCTGTTGGTTTTTTTAGGTCTCGAAAGTAATGCTGTTGTAGCTTGCTATGGCACAGACTGACTCGGTCTACCTACGAGCAAGGAATATTTCTATTGTCTTGATCCGTCTTAAAGAATTTTTGCCATTGAGTTCACACAGGTCCTGTGTTCATCTTGGCACAGAGAGGCCCCAATATTTGGGACTAACTTAAATGGAATTTCTCTATCTCTGCCTGCTGGATTTGGTTGGGAGAAGGTCCAAATGGTGACGATACCAGGGAGTTTGTTTTCTATCCTGCAACTTTGCTAAAATGGTTCATTGTTTCACTTAGTTTTTCATAAAAAATATTTTTAAACCGTTACCTTCTGACGTAGAATTGATACTAAGAATTGATATTAAGCGCCAGGCCCTTGACTGGGGAATGGCTGAACAAGGTGTGGTATGGGATGGTGTGTTATTTGGAATTGTGGGGGTTCCATTTGAAAGTATTTGACAAATTTCCCATGGACATGTGGGGGACTTTGAGATTACATTTTCAGTGATGCATTGGGTTTCCTGTTTTGGACTTGATGACATCTTCGATGTAAAGCCCGGCTTTAAGTATTAGCTTGGCTCTCTCTCTTTGACTATGCAGTCAATATGGGAGGAGGTCTGGACGGGCGGCATTTCTTGAAGTAGTCAGGCGTGGTCTTATATATTTTACCAATATGGCCATGGAAATTAAAATATTACTTTTCCTCATAATATCAGCCTTTATCAATTTTAATCCTTACAATGGTGATGGAATACTACCGTGCTGTAAGGAGGGATGATCTGGAGGATCTCTATGTGAACTGGAAGAGCCTCCATGAACTGAGGCAGAGAGAAGTGAGCAGAACCAGGAGAACATCGTACACAGAGACTGACGGATACATTGTGGCACGATCCAGTGTAATGGACTTTGCTACTAGTAGCGATGCAACAAGCCAGGACGCTCCTGAAGGAGTTGTGGGAAAGAATGCTCTGCACATTGAGAGAAAGAACTGTGGGAGTAGAAATGCAAAAGCAAAACAGATGACATCCCTCATCACATGTATTTACAGGTATGTGATTTGGGGTTTAGGCTTTAAAAAATCCCTCTATAGCAAAAATGAATAACATAGAAATAGGTATCGTGATAACATTTGTACAATTCAGTGGAATTGCAGTGGGAGGGGGAGGGAAAGAAAATGAATCATGTAAACAAGGACAAGTATTTGAAAATAAAAAGTTAAAATAAAAAAGTTTATTTTGCCTCAGTTGATGTAATTATATGATTTGCATTGTTTTCGTTATGTTGGTTTAATAATATTTGTAGTTTCATTTCTGGTCAATTATATTTATAGTCTTCCTAATATTGAACCAGCCCTCTAGTCTAGTTCTACTGCTAATATTTTACTGGAAATGTTTGCCTCAGTATTTATTCAGAGCATTGGGTTAGGTATCAAAAGCGAGTGTAATTTAAGTGTTCTATTTCTTATTCTGTTCAACTGGGCAGTTTATATTTTTGTAAAATTCATCCATTTCACTCGAATGCCCCTGTTATTGGCATGTTATTGGGCAAAATTGCTCCAAATAATTGCTTTTATTTCATCTTCTTTGGGAATTCACCTTAACATTTTTTTGATGCTGGTAATTTCGCTTTATTCTTTTTTTTTTTTTTTAAATTTAGCCAATGATTTGTCAAATCGATTGTTATTTTTAAATTCATCTTTTCTTTTAATTCAATGTGTTTTTTTCTTTTAATTTTGTAAAGTGCCGGTTTTTAGGATTTCTGTTTTGGTGTTAAATTAGGGATTTAAAATTTTTTGATTTTCTAATTTTTTAGTTGCATTCCCCATTCATTGATCTGCCCTTTCTTCCCATCTGCTTTTCTCTCTCTCTCTTTCTTTCTTTCTTTCTCTCTCTCTCTCTCTTTCTGTTTAGAGATATACAATTGTCCCTCAGTACTGACTTAGCTGTATTCCACAAATTTTGAAATGCTGACTCGTCATTGTTATCTTTAATGACCTCAATTGTTTCCATAATTTGTTCTTTAAAAGCATACCCATTTTTTAATCCCTTAACTTCTGTGTATTGGCTCCTAGGTGGAAGAGTGGTAAGGGTGGGCAATGGGGGTCAAGGGACTTGCCCAGGGTCACACAGCTGGGAAGTGTCTGAGGCCAGATTTGAACCCAGGACCTCCCGTCTCTAGGCCTGGCTCTCACTCCACTGAGCCACCCAGCTGCCCCGAAGCATACCCATTTTTAACAATTATTATTTTGCTTTCCAACTAATTTTTTATCTTCAAATTCAAATTGAATACAATCTATATGGTCTCATGTTCAGTAAAGGAAACATTTAATATCTCCACTTTTCAGCATCTGGGTGGGAGGCTGTTGTGCCCCATTGCATGGTCAATTTTTGTAAGCTGTGCCATGCACAATTGAAAAAACAGGCACACTCCTTTAAATTCCCATTTAATTCTCTCCGGGTGTGTAAATGGAATTAATTCGAGCCCATTCATAGTTAGAACTCCAGCCACCAGAGATAATGTCATCCCCACTTCCCTTAGTGGGGAGGGGAGATGAGTGACCCACACGTGACAATAAGTAACAAATCAAGAACAAGGGACGGCTCTTTGGGCCGTCCAAAACCAGTATGAGGTTGCCATTTGTCCACTTGAATTAGAGGTGGACCCACAGGAAGTGAGGAGAGACATGATCTCTTTAAGTATGTTGGCTACTTCCTGTGGAGGCAGTTTGCCCTTTGAACCTGGTGCTGAAGGATCTCTGCTGAGACCTCAGGCTGCTTCCCCTCCGAATTGTCCCGTGGGTAAGTTAGGCTGACTTCCTTGGGCCTACTTTGGCGTTTCCAGAGTCCCTGCCTGAAGGAGGCCTCTCTAATTGCTAAGGCCTTGTGGCTAGTAGCCTAATTTAATTATTCTTTTAATTCTCACTCGGTCCAGACCAGAGTTTCTCTGAAGCCGTCCAGTAGCTCCACGAAGATTCCTCGTGGGTTGGACACTCAGAAAGGGGAACCAAGGACTGAGTGAAAATGGGTTACGGGTTAAGGACTCATGGAAAGAGAACAGAAGGCGAGAATAAACACACACAGACACAGAAAGTTTTGGCACAAGGTAGACAGACAGCGAGGAAGCTCTGGTGGTCAAGAGCTCCTTTGCCAACTGATTTCTTGTCACTTTTGTCGGGGTTACAGCAGTATGGGGGGAGGGGAGAGCTCCGTGGCTTGATACAGTAACAGTAGGAGGTCATCATCATCATAAAATGCAAACTGCCAAAACCTGAAACAATAGGTAGAGCTAAGAAGCGGATCCGAAGCGGATCGGCTCAAGGCATCTACTGCTGTTTGATACTCTGTTCATTGATCATTGAAGGTAAAGTCTGAGATATGGGATCTGCCTCCTGGGGCGTAGCCTTAGGGAAGGGCTGGAGATTTGGCCGGGTCCATGTTCAATTTGCCTCAAGATGACAGAGATCAGTCATTAGCAGTAGAAGAGTTAAGTTTGTTGAACACTCTTAGAATAATCTCACAATTAATGTATACCTGGATTGCTACATTTCTCTCTCTCTCTTTACCTTCAATCTTCCTAATTGTAAATAAACTACCATAAAACCCATCCTGACTTGGGCCTGTTTTAACTATGGGATCGATCTAGATCTGCTTGATTCCTGGCGACCGCATCTTAATATATATCTATATAATATCTAATTTTTCCTTATTTTCATTGTCTTCTGCACAGGGTTATACTGGGTTTTGCTGGGTAAGTTATTCTTGATAATAAGCCTAGTTTTTTTTTAATTTCAGGAATGACATAATCTAAACTCTCTCCTGCTTTATAATTATGGCTGCTAAACCTTGTGTTACTTTGACTATGATCTCTGGGGATTTGAATTCTTTCTTTCTGATTGTTGGCAGTATTTTCACTTTGACTTTGAAGCTCTAGATTTTTAGATCTGATATTCCTGGGAGTTCTTCTCTTGGGGTTGCTTTCAGGAGGTGACCAGAGAATTCTTTCAACTTCTATTTCACCTGATCTGGTACAGAGATCTGGGCGGTTTTCCTTTATGATTTCTTGAAACATAATGTCTAGGCTCTTGTTTTTGCAGAGATTGAGGCATGGCTTTTCAGGTAGGACAATCATTTTTTAAAAATCTCTTTCCTCATTCTGTTTCACAGGTTTTTTTTGGCTATGAGATATCTCACTTCTCCGCCCCCTCCTCCCCCCTACTATTTTGTCTTTTGACTTTGCTTTAATATTTCTCTTTGATCAATTCTAATTTTCAGGGAGTAATTTTTGGGGTGCAGTTTTGTATTTTCTTTTTTTTTAATGGGTGTAAAGCACACTTCCATATTGGTCATTGTTGTAACAACACACTCAGACGTAACCAAAACCCCCAAATAAAGCCATAAATACACTGATGAGAAAGATGACTCCAGCAGTTCTTTTTCTGGAGGTGGAGAGCATTCTCTCCCTGTCATAAGTCTTTCAGGATTGTCTCACTGCATTGCTGAGAGGAGCCAAGTTTTCACAGATAATCATCATCCAAATAATGCTGTTATCGTGTACGATGGTCTCTCAGTTCTGCTTGTTTCACTCTACATCAGTTTCTACAGATCTTTCCAGCTTTTTCTGAAATCATCTTGTTCATCATTCCTTACAGCAAGACAATATTCCATCACCCACATGTACCACAATTTGTTCAGCCATTCCCCAATGGATGAACATCCCTTCAATTTCCAATTCTTTGCCACCACAAAAAGAGCAGCTAGAAATATTTTTGTACTTCTTGTTCTAAGCACTTCATTGTCTCTTTTGTGTCTTTTCCCCAAAGCTTTCATTTGATTTAAAAATATTTTTTAGGTCTTAAAAAGTTCTTCCTGGAATTCTTGTTGGGCTTGTGTCCAATCTGCATTTTTCTTTGAGGCTTGGCTCATACATGCTGCCGTGTAATTTTCTTCTTCTGGGTTTTTGTATTTCGTTTCCCTGGCAACATAGTTTCCCTTTATTCTAGAGCAGTTGTTCCCAAACTGTTTTGGCCTACTGCCCCCTTTCCAGAAAAAATAGCTACCTGGAAATTAATTTTTAAAAATTTTAATAGCAATTAATAGGAAAGATAAATGCACCTGTGGCCATCACCGCTCCCCCTGGATTGCTGCAGCACCCACCAAGGGGCAGTAGCGGCCACTTTGGGAATCACTGTTTTAGAGGTTTGGGGGTTTTGCTCATCCTTCCAGTCTATTTTTTTTTAAATTAAGTTTATTTGTTTAATTAATTTAGAATATTTCTCCATGCTTCCATGATTCATGTTCTTTCCCTCCCCGTTCCCCCCCCCCCCCCCCCATAGCCAACAAGCAGTTCCACTGGTTTTACATGTATAACTGATCGGGACCTATTTCCACAGTATTGATATTTGCACTGGGGGATCATTTAGAGTCTGGATCCCCAGTCATGTCCCCATTGACCCATGTGTTCAAGCAGTTGTTTTTCCTCTGGGTTTCTCCTCCCACAGTTCTTCCTCTGAGTGTGGCCAGTTTTCTTTCTCAGAAGTCCCTCAGCCTTGCCCTGGATCACTGCATTGCTGCTAGTAGAGAAGTCCGTTATGTTAGATTGTACCACAGTATATCAGTCTCTGTGTACAGTGTTCTCCTGGTTCTGCTCCTTTCACTCTGCATCACTTCCTGGAGGTCTTTCCGGTTCACATGGAATCCCTCCAGTTCATTATTCCTTTGAGCACAATAGTATTCCATCACCAGCAGATACCACAATGTGTTCAGCCATTCCCCAATCGAGGGATACCCCCCCCCCTTTTCCAGCTTTTTGCCACCACTCAGAGCCGGCAGGGGTTGGCCAGCCCATTTCTTGGCGAGCTTTCTTGATAAGCTTCACGGGGTGGGGGTGGGGCGCCGCCTGTTCTCTGCCTGAAATCTGCAGCCCCCGGCCGGGTTTGGGTCTGTCGTCTTGGCCCGAGTGGCCAGTGTCAGCGGCTTTGCCTGCTGGGAGGTTCGGCCTGGGATGCTGCTCGCTCTGGCTGGGGTACACTCGCCCTCTGAGCTGGCCCTTGTTCAGGGCTCCCCAGACCCTCCCGTCGGTGCCGTGGCCTCGGGGGAGGGGGAGGGGCAGATCACAGCTCCGTCCGCCAGGCCCACTCGGGCTCCATTCCCTCCACGCGGGGCAGGGAGGGAGCCCCGGAACGAGGCGGCTCGCCGGCCCCCGGCCAGGCAGCTTACCTGCTCAGCACCCGCCTTCCAAAATAGAATCCCGCCGGCGGCTCAGCCTTTAATTAGGCCGGCCTAACCGCGGGCGGCGGGCCGCGGAGGAGCTCTAATTACAGAGCCGCGAGAACCAGCGGCTTGGCCCCGGCGCCTCGCGAGGAGCCCCTAATCCGCCTCCTCTCCTCTGTCATTTGCCGCGCCCCGCCCGGGCTAGTCCGAGGCTCGCTCGGCCGAAGCTCCCGCGGCCCTGCCCGGCCCTGCCCCGGGCCCGAGGCCAGCGGCCAGCCCATTAGGCAGAGGGGCCCGGGCGCCCCCTCAGGGACGCTCCTCCGCCGCTCCGCAGCGTCTGTAGCGCCCGGCCGCGCGCGTGCGCGTGCGCGGGCAGGGAGGGGCGGAGCGGCTCCCAAGCTCGCCTTTCAGCGCCTCGGTCGCCGGGCTCCGCCCCCTAGCGGTAGCTGGGCCGGGCACGGAGCGTGCCCCGCCCCCAACTCCCGGGAACGTCGGGCCGCCGCTGCCGCTGCGTTCCGGCGGGGAGGAGAGGGGAGCGCCGCCATTCGAACCCAGGCCTGGAAAAGCCCCGCCCGGTGGTCGGGATTCGGCGGGCCGGAGCTGGCAGCCAGAGGCAGCACCGGCTCAGGGGACAGAGCCCCAGAGGAGCGGACGCAGCTCGGACGCCGCTGGGCGCTCTGTTGGCGGGAACCCTGGGCGGGCCGCTCCTTCCTCCGCGGTGAAAGGACGCGCCAGCCAGGGCGGCTCTACTGGCGGGGGGTGGTGGGGGGGTGGCGGGGCCTTTAGTGCCGCTGCAGTCCAGGCTCTCCAAATACCGGCCCCCTCCGGTGACAGGG